>NC_052500.1:58554091-58916936 GCF_016617805.1 Bactrocera tryoni | reverse complement strand
ATATTGTGTTAAAGTTTTAGGTCGTTCGGAGAAAAACTAACGAAGTTACAGCAGGTTGAATAACGATACCTCTAACTACCTGCGCTGAGTGTACAAAACTTTGAATCGATTTTCCCAAATATGTCATTTTTAAAGTCGGTGGCCGGCCTACAGAAAAAACTACTGCATTGATCGTTTTGAAATTTTGTACAAATATTCTACATATGTATATATATGTAGCTCTCGAATGACGTCGAGTTTTTCCAAAAATTTTAATTTCTAAGAATTTTACAATAACAAATAGGTCTATCTTTTCGTCTAAAATCGTCACTTTGGCTTCAAAATGGTACCAAAATTTGAAAAATTAAAAAAAAACTCGACGTCAATTGAAAGATAAACTAATAAACTAAACTTGCGTGATAAATCAATAAATAAATACGCCAGAGACATTAATTGTTTTCTCCGAGATCATATAAAAGGACTTTTAAGGAAGTGTGGTAAAAATTGTTTAATTGAAGTCACATATCTTGGGACTTGCTCAACCGATTTCAGTTATATTCGGTATATAGTATATCATTAATTAAATTAGCGAAATTAGGTTACAGACACGCCTACTTCCCATATAACACAATTTTGTTTCCTTCACTTTATAGTGAATAACAAAGAATCAATTATTAAATCCGGATAAAACTTTGTTTGAATACTGCCTTTAAGGGGGGGTAAGGTTTGACAACTTTTTTCCATTTTTTTAAATTTTTTTTCATGACGTGACTGAAGCAATCATGAGCTTTTGTTTAAGAAAATTTTCGGTCACATTTATTTTTAAATATTTCTAACGAAGTTACAGCAGGTTGAATAACGGTACCTCCTGCTACCTGCGCTGAGTGTACAAAACTTTAAATCGATTTTCCCAAGTATGTAATTTTTAAAGGCGGTGACCAGCCTACAGAAAAAACTACTGCATCGATCGTTTTGAAATTTTGTACAAATATTCTACATATATATAGCTCTCGAATGACGTCGAGTTTTTCCAAAAAATTTAATTTCTAAGAATTTTACAATAACAAATAGGACGATTTTTTCGTCCAAAATCGTCATTTTGGCTTGAAAATGGTACCAAAAATTGAAAAATTAAAAAAAAAAACTCGACGTCAATTGAAAGATAAACTAATAAACTAAAGAAAGCATTTTAGCTTTTTGGTTTCAGATGATCCAGTGATGCTGTAGGCTGGTCACCGCACAACAACTTTTTTCCGAAGTGCCTGCAGAGATCGACGATAAATCCGTTATTCCTCGCTAATTTTCGATAAACCTTTTTTTTAGAATCCTTCAATTGTTGTACTTTCATATAATAATAAGTAAAATAAACCTGCAGCAATCTTTTCTTTTGCCTTGACGAAAAAACGTCTTTTTTCGACGAAAGCAACCTCAACCCCCTCCCCCCTTAAAACGGACGCAGAAAACCTATTCTACGAAAGACATAGCAATTGATTCAAGGGAAAGAGTGAAATTTTAGAGCTTTTTTCAAAGAGTTTAGTGAAACGTTCAGCCAAAAAAGTAATCACATATTCATAGAAAAAATGTCGGAAATTAAAAAAAAAAAAACAATTTTTTTTAACTTAATACAAAAAATATTGATAATATATGTACATATCGTCACCTAAATTACTAAATAACGTAACATAACTTTTCATAAGTTTCTAAGTGTTGGAAAAACAATATAATAGAAACCAATCATATTGAAACAAAATTTATGTTTTGATTATAAAATGGTTATATATTGGGTAGCGAAAGCTTAAAAGATTATGATACATACATAAGTAAGTAATAAAAAACTCAATTTCGAATTTTTTGCTGATACGGTGTTTTGCATTTTTAATCACGATATGTACCTAGGTGTAAATATACATATTTATAATGTATAAGTATGTACATATACGGATATTAGACCTCGTTTACATGTTTGTATTTACCTTCATTAGCTTCTCCTTGGCAATTAAGATTTCACTATTTTCTTATTTATTTTGTATACACTAAAGTAGGGCTTTAATAATTTTATATTTATTTATTTTTGTATATATGTATATACATTGATATATACACACAAATATTTTATATATGGTATGCAGCGCTGTAAGTATAAACACTTGCAATTGTCACACTTTCATTGTGATTTATGGGTGCACTGAGTTTATCGATTAATTGTAATTAACTCTGATGATCCTGCATTTAAAATTTATGCGTGAATATGCATTTTCCATTTATTATTCATCTTTATATTCGATATATACTAAATAAATTAATCAACTACATTGCTTTCTTTCAAGAATTCTTCTGGCTTTAAAGTGGTCGATTTTTTATGTAAGCTCACTAGAATTTCATATATGTATATGTATATTTTTTACAAACTGGTATTTACAGTTTATTTTGTGCCGTTTTCACTATGCATTTTCACTTTCAAAAATTTTCATTTCAAACTGTATTTTCCCAACTTTTCCATATTTCGAATTCTCGTTTGCACTTTCTCTACAATATATACTTTAAACTGTCTTATGAAAAAATACTTAATATTTTCAACAAAATTCGACTACACAATAAACACAAGCGTAACTAACGTTTAACGTTGCCAACGTTAAAGGTTCTAAGGCTAACCACGAATAGCCGACGTTTACCAGCGCTAGCGAAGTCGACCCCTTTCAAAATAACAAACGAAATAAAAAGCAAAAACGCCTGCCAACCAAGCAGCACACAACAATAAATTGCCGAAAATAACGAAATATAACGGGCGTACAACTTTAAGGAAGTCACCAAGCAGCCAGCCTGCGAACTAGCCCGTGTCAAAGCGAAGTGCTAGCCACTTTTTGCAGCTGTTCCAGGCTTACCTTGCGTTACAGCCAAATTAATTGAACACAAAAACAACACTGCTTGCGGCTTAACTAATCATGTAAGTACGAAGTGACTGACCGAATGCATACGAAAGTGAACGCGAAGTCTAGGACAATACACGAGACCGTCGTCAAAGGTGAATGGCAAATGCGTAGAGGTGGTGGACGTCTCGAAGGTGTTAGACGTACAAACCTTCGGGGACCGACCGGCAAAACACGTCTGTCAGATGATTATGTCGTCGTTGGTCGGCATAACGAGTTGCATATGCCCAGCAACGCCGAAGCCTAGGTCGTCTTGACAACGTCGTACCAAAACAATGCACAAAATACAAATTGTTGTAAGTTAGAATAAATAGAATAAAGCATTTGCGGTTAAAGTAATGCACATAAGTAGTAATTAGTATGCAGTTTGAATCATGTAAGGGTCTGACGTTCGTTTAAACTCACCGAAGTTTCGTTAGTGTAAAGTGACAAGGTAGTGAGACTGCAACCCTTGTAAATGAGTGTCAATTATTATATTCAACTACAGCTTAATATTTTTCCGCAATAGTAATCTTCAGTTCCCGTTCCCAACCGTTTTCAAACAAAAGCGAAAAAACTAAAGCATGTCCGAAACTAATAAACTTGATAATCTGAAATCTTTGGATGAAATTATATATCCCGAAATCGAACCTGGCATCATCAGTAAGCAAATGATTGACAAAGCTTACCTGGAGGATGGTAAGCAAGGAGAAGCTGCACGTCTACATCAAATGGAGCCGGTAGTGTATGAACGTATCTTTGTGCTCAGGCTGGAGTTTAAAAGTAAGTTGTATTCGAGAATGCTAAGCATATCGAAAGCTATACTCAGTTGAAAATCGAGCTTAGAATCACATTACTTTTACTAGGACTGAAGCTATACCCCTCTTTGTGACTTTGTGGCGAGAAGTGTTCAGATTGAAGCTACTTAAACATATGTAAATTATATCTTGCCAGGCGATCTAACTCTTCTTTCTTTCAGAAAGATAGAGTCTAGTCAAATTCTTCTTAGACTTTATTTATTATTGAATTTTATTTGAGCGATTTTAAAGTCAAATATTATAGATTTTTGTATTGGAATGGAAATCTTTGAAGACTTTCGTTGCAATTTCGTCGGTTCCAAATGGAAGTCGCCGAGCGCAAACTAACTGGAGAACGACTTATGTTAGATATATACAAGTAGGTGAATACATTGGAACATATTCCGATTGATTTATTCCGCACTTCACTCAATTATATTCAATTATTATTTCATCCATTCAGTTGGATTGCCTCAAGAGAGCCTAACAATGAACTTAGGATAATAGAGATGAATTTTCTGAAACACTGAATTTTTTCTACTTGCATTCTCCGCATATTCAAAAACTGGACGCTTTAGTGCAAAGTCGCAAGACTGACAATATTATGTTAGTGACATCTCTTAAGTGGTCTCAATTTGGCTTTGGGGAGACTGATGACCTGACTTAATCTTTTCAAGTTGCGTCTCCAAAATAATAAATGCGATTGACGAATTCCATACTTGTAGCCAATATTGACTACTTTTTAGGTTTGCGTCCTTCCTCAATTTTCTTGTGTGAGCTCCTTAAAAAATTAGTTCCAGTATGGTAACCTTGACCCCATTATTTATTGACAAAGTCAGAAGGAAGCTACTTTAATGAAGCTCGATTAATTTAGAAAAAGTCAAATGTATTTTTTTTTTACATTTTCAGATATTCTACGCATAGATCACTTGTGGATCATGCCAAATTTAACGAAGCTTTCGTTAAATTGTAATAAAATCGAAGTTATTGAACACATCGATATGTTGATTGCACTGAAAGAACTCGATTTGAGCTTCAACTATATCGAACGTATTGAAAATATTGAAAAACTCGTTAATCTCGAAGTGCTCTCACTTTTCAATAATCACATCACGCATATACAAAATTTAGATACTTTGGAGAAGCTGGTGATACTGAGTTTGGGCAACAATAAAATCAAAACAACCGTGGGGGTAATGAGAGAATGCATTTGATATACACTACCAAAAAACTATTTACTAAATACATATGTATTTTGATTGCGAAGATTGAAAGATTTCGATTTCTGAAAGACCTGCGCGTGCTCAATCTGGAAGGTAATCCCATAGCAAAAGAAGCCAACTTTCAAATGGATCTTTATGTAGCAGCTGTGCTACCAGGAGTTAAATATTACGAATATAAAACGATTTCCGAAGAGATGCGACACAAAGGTCGGGAACGATATTAGTAAGTATAGTAGTAGAAAGAAAAAACGTTAACTGCGGTTGCATCGAAGCAAGAATACCCTTCACAAATACTAAAGATTCCTTAGAGTAGCTTGATTTTGATCGTTCAGTTCGTTTTCCGCTATATGCTATGGTGCTCTGATTTGAAAAATTTCTTCGGAAATTTCACCGTTGCCTTGTCCAACAATACATTCCAAATTTCGTGAAGATATCTCGCCAAAAACAAAATAAAGATATAAGAGCTTGAGGGACTTATATAAAAACGGGCGGGCATGGCTAAATTGATTCAGATCTTCACACTGGTCATTTATACTCGTTACTATATATACTTTAAATTGTCTCCGACGTTTTTTCTGAGTTTAACAAACTTCGGGTCAAACTTAATATACTCTAATTAGTGTATAAAAAGCAATAAGGGATTCAAATGTAGGAAGCCGATTAGAAGTTACCATTTGACGAAAATTTCCTATACCGAGTTTCGAATGACAATTTAAAATAACTATTAGATTGACATTGATTTTCTTTAGTTAAAAGTCTCAGTTGTTGTAGCGGCAGTAAACATTCCTGAAGTAATTTCGAGGAATGGTGCCGAGTTGACAGGCTTTGGCCGAGTAAAGTTCCTATTCCGTTCCGGTTACTTAGATCCGACTGTGATTGTAACCGTCTTACAATAAATTTACCATGGGACTACCGATACATGAATGTGGGTAGAACTAGGTACTACATTTGTATTTCTGCCATACAACAATAAAATCGACCATTTGATATTGCTTTTTCCATTTCTAGTCGAGAACTGCGCGAAATTGAAGCTAATGAGGAGAAGGAAATAATAGCCCGCGCCGCTAAGGCCAAAGAAGAATACGATGAAAAGCGTTTGGCTTCCAGTTTTGTAGAATATCTCAACGAACACCAATTGTACGAATCCTTGTGGAAAGGTGATGAAGACGGTTATGCACTGCTCAAAATCGGCCAGCCTGCCACTGACTTAGCCGAGGAGTATGACAACGACATCTACGATGTAACGCAAGAGATTTATAAGTATGGCTTGGAACGCTACGAAGAACGTGAATTAGAAATTAATGAGTTCAAAGAGAATTTGGAAGAAGGGCAACTACAGATACAACAAATGGGTCAGGATGTAATCGAAGACTTTCTACGTCATAAGGAACGTATTTTTGAGCGAGCAACAGCAGTACTAAAAGCGTTGGAACTGCGTACACTACACGGTGAGGATGAAGAGTCACCCGAAAGCTTAGAACTGATCGACCAATTTGATAAAATTACAATGCAGTTTGATGATATTATCAATGAAGTATGGCAACAGCTCATGAGTCAGGAACTGCATTTGCACGAGAGCATAGAGGTGAGTATTAATTGAAAGTCTCCAATCCAGTTTTCTTGCTTTATATATGTATGTATGTAAAACCGAAATCTGCTTTTTTCCATATTAGGAGTCCACCGTTAATTTTCAACGACGCATACAAGAGATGATGGCTAAATTTGTGGAGCAAGTGCAAACATATTTCGGACAATTGCGTGACATTGCTATACACTTCTCGGAGAATATGACCGAAGTGGCCACACATTACATCAACACCAAGTTGGCACTGCAAGATTTCGAAGATGTACCGCCAGAACTGCTACATTGCATGGAGGATCGTGAAGCCATACTAAATTTGATCGCCGGTATGAAAGATGCACACATACAGCGCATTGATGAGCGCGAAGATCGTTTGATGGTACGAAGCAGAGATTTCATAGAAAATATGATCGATGAATTAAACAAGTAAGTAACACGCGTAGTAAGTATGTAGTATTTATAGTAAACTGCAACAACGTTGGTTATATTGTCATTAATATACTGTTTATTTGTATTATTTTGCAGTGACGAGTTGGAGCGCAACAGAGCTAAAATTCTTGAAATCAATTCCTTTCTCGAATTAATGTCGGATTCCTTGGCATCACTACACACTGAAATTCGCGAGGCAATAATGAATGAGGAAGGGTAAAATTAAAAAAAAAAACATATATTTTATCATTATTCACTTAAAAAACAAAACATTTATAAAAAAGTAATCGAAATAGGTATACATGAAAGTATCAACACTTTCAAAATAAATGAGACTAAATATGTATGTATAATAAATTTACATATGTTTGTATATGGAGGGCTCTATGCACTTATTTATAATAAAAAAAGTATATATAGCTAGGTTAAATCAACTGAAGCACGAACTTATTATTTTGATTTCTTTCGCGGAAGTTCTCCAAATACGCACCCATCGCCGCTTGCGTGCTCGGATTAGTTATAGCAGCTATGAATGCTGCTTTGCAAATCTTGCTCGCGGTTTTTGTTCGAGCTCTTGCAGGTCCCTAATGCTGAAATTGTTGCTTAGTTAAGGCACGTGCGTATGGATTGAATTTTTTGAATAAACCAATAAACTCTTCACATTTTGCGATCGCTTCCTCCTTGGTATTCACAACGTCATCAACGAGACCACCTGTTGCGCCTCAGCGGTAGTGAACATTTTACCTTGAGTCAGCGCTAATTCGGCCACTCGCCGTGGCAGTACATTAAGATATGAGTTCATGAACCAACTGGGCGCTACAATGCCTATGAGGGTTTCATTCAAACCTATCGTAAATTTGGGTAACATGACACGATATTCGCAAGATGTGGCTAGTAAACAGCCGCCTGCCGGTGAATGACCCTGTTGATAAATATGTATGCAATTAGATTTACTGCCATAATACACAAATATTTTGTTATGGTAAATTTAATTATACTGAAATGAACAATTTATAAAAATTTGTACTTTGACCCCACGCAAAGAAACTTGTATAACTCATTAATAGCAGCAGCAGTTGGTATTTTCGAGCCATATAGTGTCATCCAAGTGCTTTGCAGCGCGGTCCAGAAACTCTTTAACCGTTCTTCCTTCGGTTGATACATCTCCAAAAAGTCCAGGCCGGCAGAAAATACTGAATTTGAGGACTAAATGAAAAAACATATTTTTATATACATATCTATAGTCAGCTAATATAACACAATTGTTACCGATGTGAGTATAAGCCCCTTGCACTTGTTGCTTTCAGCATCTTTAATTGAGTTGCGTATATCAGTTAGCAGCTCAAGATTTAAACTATTCACTGGTGGTCGGTTCAAGGTAAGCACAGCAATACCAGTTTTATCATTTACTTCAAGTTTGGTCAACTCAGTTGAAGATATTGACCGTACTACTGACCTGCAGTTTTTTGGAATCAACGTGGAAGCGCTAAAACGGGCAGAACGGATTATATTCATGTTATTGATTATTGTTATTTAGCGATCTCTCTAATTTGAGCCGATTCCAACAAGTAAATTCAAATTTGAGAAGTGCATTTTATGATTATCCGATAATTATTGTTTTACTTTAGATCGATTGTTTGAATAGATATGCGTTATCGACGTTATGACATACATGAGTATATCAAAAATTACAATTTTATAAACAAAATGTGTTGAAAAAAAATACAAACTAACTACCAAAAATTTTGTTTTTGGTTCTAGAACCCCTATGTAATTAAACACCTGATGTGAAAATATGTTCAAGAGCTTGACAAAGCGTATATGGATAATAATTTTTAATATGGCTGTTTAGGAATTGCATTTTGTTTGACGAAAAAATCTATACTTAGTAATAAAAAGATTTTTACTACCTTTACTTCATAAATATTACATTTAATTCTCTCGAACATTTTCCACTGCATATATTAGCCAAATATATACCTTATTTATAACCCAATTGCTACACCGTGCCTGAATTCTCACTCATAGGTGTCGCCTCACCAACGAAGTGTCAACATTTCGTTGACAGTTTAACACGTCACGGAGTTTATTCGTGCCACCGCCACTTCGTTCATTTCATTGCTTTCACTTCTTCCAATTGGCTATAGTTGGTTATTTGCTTCGAAAGTTTTGTGTACGTGTTTTCAATTTAATAACAACTGTGTTGTCAGTAAAATAAAATGGGATCAGGAAAGCAACAAAAAGTGCAATCTTCTGGCTTCACCAAGGAAGAGGAACTGCTATTGCAGGATTTCAGCCGTAATGTGAGCACCAAATCATCTGCGCTATTCTACAGCAATGCCTTCATCGTATCGGCGATACCAATTTGTAAGTATGGTGACACGTAGCCGGTTGCTAGCGAAGGCAACTAGATTCGAATAGCCGCTTACACTAATATTGTGTTTATATATTATTTAGGGCTCTTTTGGCGTGTGCATAATATGGATCTGCTGTCAAGTGCGGTTTTCTTCGTGTTATTGACTGGCGCCAGCACCTACCTTATGGCTATGGCATATCGCAATATTAAATTCCAGATTAAACACAAAATCGCTGTACGCCGCGAAGATGCCGTAACTCGCGAGATTAACCGTCAAATTGGTGATGACAAGAAAATCACACGTAAAGAGAAGGATGAGCGCATTTTGTGGAAGAAGAACGAAGTCGCTGATTATGAAGCTACCACTTTCTCGATCTTTTATAACAATGCTCTTTTCTTGGCCATTATCATTTTCATTAGCTTTTTCTTATTAAAAAACTCATCACCTTTGGTAAATTATATTTTCTCCATTGGTCTGGCCAGCGGTGCTTTGGCGTTATTCTCTACTAGCACTCAAACAAATTAATATGCCACAGTTGGATCCCAGTTATGTTATTAACGCGGTACACAGAGATGAGATTTACCATTTCATTATTTTTTTATGAAACACAAATAATTTGTAACAAAATAACACAAATGTGTGAACGAGAGCAACTGGAAGTATTTTCACTTTCAACTTAAGCCAGAAATAATAAGCATGAAAAAATTTCATAATAATTAAGAAAACAAAAAACGAATAAAATACGCGTTTAGTATAAATTCCATTATAAATAATTTGTTGTTTTATTTTTATCATTACGTTTATGTTTACAAAAAGAAATTGCGTAGGCTGCTAGATCCAAAATAACGCGGAAACACAAAACCAATAATAATAGATTTCATTATTAATCTCCAATGAAAAATAATTTTAACTGTCTTGAAATACTATCCGCTGCATACATTTTCAAACATTTCTGCCATGGGTGTTGTGTATTTGTTGTTTGTGCATGATCATCCCTTGCTGAACCAATACTTCTTGAGTATTTCTCTATATCATCGGGCCAAATTTCGTTCTGTTCATATGAGACATCTTCTATTGGCAATGGTGTTGTAATATTTTCAACGGCAAAATCGTATATTGGTATGCTTTGTAGATAAGTTACACCGAAATCAATAACCTCACCCAGTAGAATAAATGGGTATTCATAAAAGCTACGATCAGGGTAAGCAGTTGTAATGTATTTTCCAAAACATTTGCCCAGCAACACTTCCGGTATATAGTGGTTGTATAAGCGAAATATCTCCGCAAGACTATTACGGAGCAGTGAAAACCAATGCTTAGCAAATCGAATGACATCCTGCAGCAGTTGGGCGACGGTTTTTCTGTGATGTTGAGTAATTGGTAAATATTTCAAAATTTATTTTTTATATAGTAGTACATATGTATGTATGGGTGACGATGTGCTTTTTACTTACAAATGCTGCAGTTGTTGCTCATGATCACCAGATATGCGACGTTGGAAGGCAACTGAGATTTCCTTAATGCCTACAAGCATATGACGTAGCCCAAGCAGTAGAGTGAGCCGTGTGTTCTCCACAAATGTGCTACGTTAAGAAATTATTTAAAATTAGTTATATACATAAGTATTTAATTGTGTACCGAAAGCTAGTTTATTAAACAACAAAATTTACTATTTTTTAGTTTTTTTTTTGTATGTAATACACTGTATATTTTATTATACACTTTCATCCATAATATTTTTTAACTTTTTGATAAATTTAACTTCATATCGTTTCCTACTCACGCATTATTTGTGTTCGCCGTCAAGGATCTACTGCCTTCCTTATTTACAACGGGTAAAAATTGCACCAATGAATCGGCTATGATTTCTATATGTTCGAAAAACCACTGTGCATCATTACGTAGTGCTTTATAATCTTCAGTTATGCTGCAAAGTTCAAAATTAGGTGTTTTCCATCACGCGGCGCAAAAGATCAAAACAAAATATTTATTTATTTACCTTAAGCTGACATTTTGCTTCAGATTTGACATATTTGGTGCTGTTGAGATTATTTTAAATTCAACTATTGATATTATAGAAAATAAAAACACTAGTTTACGCACTGCCATAGTATTTCAGACGATCTTGCTTGACATACAATTCAAAATTGAATTGAGTATTCAAATGCGTTGAAATTTTTTACCTGTGCAGAGGAATATAAGTACATAAATGCAAAACACTAGATGTCCTTTACCTGTCTGCAAATACCTGTGCATTTAATGGTTGGTAAAGACGCTAAGCAGATATATGTGATTGTACATGTATGCACATAGTATGTACATATGTATAAAGTTAAGTTAGAACGTACTACATTTTTGTAGACTAAAACATTCTCGCCAGACATATACATATGTAAGAATGATAATATGGAATACGTGAATGAAAAGTTTAAGTTTTATGAATTTTTGCTTGAGTCGTTTCCGAGAATAATAATATGATGAATATATTTTATTGTTATTGTAAAAAAACTTATATAATAACGAATACCACGTTAATTCTTTATTTTTATTGAATTAAATTCCACCGAAGACAGATGTCTAGCGATCCCATGACACAAGGACGTAAACTGTTCTAGTTGTTGTAACGAGTACCGAAGCGATGTTTAAGGGAAAAAGCAAATCGTTTAGCGATAGGCCTAGAAGCCGGACTGCTTCGACGGGGTCGGAGCAAAGTCAAAGGCGTGTCAAGTGAATGGGTTTGCAAAGAGGTGGTTAGTGTCACACGAGACGATATTTAATATGGATAAGTAGGAGTTTAACCTGCTAAGATCACTTTGGTTTCACACAACTATTCGAGCTCATGGACATGGATGATGTTTAAACTTCATGAAGGCCATTCATTGGGAGGGAGTCAATGAAAGTATTAATAGCTCACCTGCGAATGCCGTCCAGCAAACTTTTGATGTTTGCCGCATGCGAAACTGCGCCGACGTATTGTTCTCTTAATGTACTTCGGAGACGGTGATTCCAGGTGATTAATGCAAGAATAATATCTGCGTAAATATCCCACCAGAAACTGTTTGAAGTGGAGAACTTTATGTTTCTTACTTGAAAGCATGCGGACCTCAATATGACGGTGTTTGACGGAGATCTCAAGAGACATCAAGAGAATTGGAGTGCTCTGACAAGTCTGTACTTTCTTCAGCTGCATCTAGGCGAGGATATTGTTTGACCAATGTTTGTTCGCCTTTGCTTAGATGCGGCCGCCTAGCGACTTGAGGATCTTATTGCGGGTCTGTATACAAGGAGTGGAGACTATTAACATAACTCATAATAACTTATGGGGTTGTTTACTGTATTTCCTCGTCCAGTTGATAAACATGTTCACTATGGAAAACGAACAGGGGCGAGTTTTAGGCTTCTTGCAGTGAAGAAACAAGAAGCATCGAGGAGATAAGCGTTCACTTCCGAGCACATGTAATCGTTTCCAGCCCCCGACGTAAATATTGCGCAATCGTAGGAGATAATTGGTATTTCCATTGAAGAAAGAGACAAAAATCTGTGGAACTCCTTATATAATTATTTTTAGTTTAGAAATTTTAATTCGTTATAGTACGGGTGATTGACGTCTGTTTAGATAAGTTTTGATCTCTCTTTAGCCCTAGAGGAAGCGTGGACTGTGCGATGTCTTTTAGTAGCGTTGTAAGATTGACAGTTCAGAAGCCTTTTAACAAGTCCAACGCTACGCGGATGGTCCTCTCGTAGAGTGATTTTTTTTTATTAAGAACGTTAGTTGTTTGAGAGTTGAAGATTAGCTGGGACCCTATGGTGTTTGAAGGTTGGACGTAACAAGGCCTCAAGTTTCTTAACACTGGCGAAAGGAGAGTTATCCGGTTTCCCAAGTTTAAGTCTAATTACTTATCGGACCGTTCTCGTACATTTAGCTTCAAATAATCAACCCATTCCAGTATACTACAGACAGACACTTGATTTTATTCACAAAGAATTCATCAACATCAAAATAACCGTCGCCAACTTGTTGACACATCAAGTTCAAGTTTGGTACTAACTTACCCTAAACCTTACAGTTAGCACAAATTCATAGTTGATTCATCCTAATAGAGACAATTTTATACGGTTTTAGAAAAGTTTGTATAAAGCATACCACAACTTCCGGAATTTATAGCACTGATTTTTTAATTCTTTGGCTTTGTTAAGCAAATATTATTTTGTTGCAGGTGTTTACTAAAGTAATCTGTGTAAAACTAGAGAAAACGCTTAAACTATTAAAAAGTTAGTATGGTGACGCATATTAACTTGAGAGCTTTTGATGAGCTTCGTTCATGTTTATTTGAGCGCATTTCTTTTTTTCATTCCAGTAACGGACTTAGTAACTATACGATCAAGCAGGAATGTCAAACCTCCCAATTAAGCCATCCACGTAATATAAAATATTTGAAAAAGAGATGCCAAAAGTAAACGCTTTCGTACTAGTGATCTGTATCTTTGAATGCATTACTATCATCAATGAGCCTTAGTACCAAATTTTAGATTAAGTTATATGTCTGATCCAGAGATACCACTGTATGCAGTCATCTGTGCAGCGATAAAGACTCCTGTGTTCAATAAGTAAACAATGCGCCCAGTGGTCAATAGAGATTTTCACAGGGGTATGAAATGTTTATGTTTATGAATACGTTTTTAAGCCTTGATCAGGCAAACGTCCAATCAAAAAAGAAGTGCTGAGATGTACAACTTCTCAAACTTACAGCACGAAAGTCGAAAGAACAATGGTATGTAAGAACCTTCATAACAAGGAAGATGCTAACCTTATTGTGTGCCTGGATTTCCTCAGATCTCTTACGATCACTATCGAGCTAAGGATCTTACGACAACAGATGAACCGATATTAGCCCAGTGCTGGTAAAGTTCCCTTGAAGCCCAGTTATCTAGTAGTAGAGCAGACAAGGAGAAGTGAGCTTCGACCCGTTCTCATTCTACTGATAGCGAGACTAAGGTACCTTTTCTTGCAAGCTCTTTATCTTTACAGCTACCTGCGATTCCGTTGTGGCCTATCACCCAAACTAGTCTTATCACAAAGTCACCGATGCCATTGATAATGAAAATGAGGTATGCACAGCGACCTATGGCCAATTGTGCCCTACCCTAAGTCTCAGCACATCGATGAAGTCCAATATGTTGTTAAGTTCGCGATTCGATCGCTATTCGGAAACATGGATCCGAGGGCATTAATTCAGCGTCTGTAGTACTGCTGTGCAGTCCGGCAGTTTGCACAGACCCATGTTGTGTAAATGTTTTCGGTGTTTGCAGTGGCCGGTGTAAAAGGCAACAAATAGCCTGAATTTATTTCTCGAGAGATTGATTACTTTTTTAAACCTGCTGAGGTTGTAACCACTCATTAGCCACCTGGCATGACGCATGCCTTGAAGTTGTTGCCAATGTCTCTCCCTGCCAGTTCTTTCCTCATTACGGAGCCCCTCCTTTGTGGTATGAGGACCAATCGAAATGTACGGTTCCGATCCTATCATTCATGTAGAAGCTGTAGAGCTGGCGAACTTGTCAGCCAATTCATTCCCGCCAGGCAGCCAATTCCTTTACACTCCTGCGTTAAAAGTTATTTAACTTCACAAGCGGATATCGCTTTTAGTGTCGCTTGACTATCGCTGAATATGGCAATACTTTCGTAACGATTAGGAGGTTAGAGGTCCGAGCCACCGCCCCATAAGTAATAATCTGTTTTACGATCATGGTATACATACATTTATCTAATAATCCTTGGGTTGCAGCCCCGCGATTTTCCATCAAGTCGATTGCGCACCATAAGTGCCTTTGCAGCGTGGGTCTCAGGTCTCTCTGCCTTCAAGGCTGAGACCTTTGTCTCGTGAACGGAACGATTGTGGTTTTCGAGGGGTTGATGTTCAAACCAGGCCTAATCTCCTTTGTATGATCTCACAGCGAGTGTCTACGAATTTTGGTGGCAAAGGCATCGAAGCGGACAATGTCATCCGCATATCCCTGACAGCGAATTCCATTGCTAGTTAGCAGCTCAAGTAGATCGTCGACTACTAGACTCCATAAGCAACCATGAATGCCTAGCTATCAAAGTGGATAATCGTTTATCAGATGGAGGAATAGTCATTTCTCTGGAGTAAGAAATCTACTGCTACTTCAATGGTAGCAACCTCGGCTTGCAAAACGCTGCAATACTCAGGAAAGCTGGATCTGAAGTTAAAAGAGTACTTCTGATATTTTAACGCTTCGCTAAAGAGCTATTCTGCTAAGACAAAATCGAAAAGCCATGATTTTTAAGACAGTTCCTTTATTGTAGGCAAATTTCAACCTTTCACGTTTCATCTATCGATCTTTTTTACAGGCAAATGGGCGGATCGTACCCAAGATATTCGTGTCAACAAAGCTACAAAAGAATCGGAACTTATCTGGTCAAGAAATGTCAATTCAGCACCTTATTAACTTGCTGTTACAAGAACTAAACCATAGAGTCGTGTGAGTTGTCGAATAGACTACGTATCTTGAAATATACGGCTCTGTAACTAGCCAGCTCGATTTATCTTCTTCTTCGTAATTGGCGTAGACACCGCTTACGCGATTATAGCCGAGTTAACAACAGCGCGCCAGTCGTTTCTTCTTTTCGCTACGTGGCGCCAATCGGAAATTCCAAGCATAACCAGGTCCTTCTTCACCTGGTCCTTCCAACGGAGTGGAGGTCTTCCTCTTCCTCTGCTGCCCCCGGCGGGTCTCTGCTTCCCCCGACGGGTCAGCTCGATTTATGCTTTTACAAAAAACCATTTGATTAATGATACTAATTTGTGGCAGTAAAAAATCATTAGCAATTTTTTATAGCATATGAATATTCAACAAGTCTGTAGAAACCACGGCAACCTTTTGGATGCTATTTATTAATCTACAGCGTTTTCATAGCATAACAACAACAACGAGCATAACTATACATACTTTGTATAAGCGCGGCCGACTACAAGGGATAAGGTCGAAGAACACTGAGTCATAATTGTCTTCTGTGGTGTGGGCAGAGATAATAAATATGTTTGACTTACTAAAAACTATTTAATATATGTATGTATATATGTACATATGTGTGTGTGTGCTGCAAAAAGATTTGACGAATTTCTCAGAAATTCATGCTCTTATTGGATGTTTGTTATTTGTCTGGGATACGATGGTACATACAAATATGCATATGTATGTATACATGAGTTGTGAACCTGTAAAATATTTGCGGACAAAATATTTTGGTGGCAAAGGCATCGAAGCGGGCATGCTTATCTTTTATTCAATTGAAATATTTATCTGCTGCTGTGCGCGTCACGTTTGTATTATATACATAGTACAGGTGCATGGGACACCCTGGCGTATACTTGTTGCTTATATGAGAAAATCGGTGAGTTATTATTTACTACATACATACATATATTTATGCGCGCTTTTCTCTAATTTATAACTGTTAATATTTAGTTAACCGCTTATATTTTACTTACTTGGCTCCCATAGTGGTAAAAAAACAACAAAAAAATATTTAGGAAATATTTCGCAGAATTTTCTCAGATCTTTCTTGTTGATCTGCAGCTTATATTATCACTCAGTTTGGTGGCAAATTAAAGCGAAAAGTGAATACACTTATAATATATATTATGCTATATACATATGTATGTAAGTATATATGGATATATGGCGGTTTTGACTGTGTGCTTGGGCAGACATGTAGTTTGGATGTAAATATTAACATTTTATATATCAATTTGCGTTGAGATAAGAAAGAACTTCAAAAAAGGTGAGCTGCTTTGCAACCTAACGGTTACTTCATAGCCTCCCGCCATATGAACAAACAAATGCTCGACAAATTATGGGCGCGCTTTTATCAAATTGACTGTCCATCCGGCGGCGAGCGTGTGTACCTATATTATGCCATGTGATCGTCGGCATCAAGGCAATAAGCAATTGAACGTTGAAACGACAAGATCGGCGAGCGTAAAAACATACAAAAGTGCATAAATTATCAAAAACTTAACAAAGATAAGACAATTACAAAATTTATAAAAATTAAAATACCAAAAACTTTAAATTATTTCAAAAAAAAATACTACGGATATCGATATCCTGCAAGTGCAGTACGTAAATTCAAGAAAAGAGAATCAAAACAGACAAAAAAAAATGTTGCCACCAGTACGAAAAACACAAGTGCAATTAATTGTCCTGCAATTTATACTACATTGCTGGCATGGCGTCTACAGCGCCTCACAGCCAGCGTATCAAGTGTCACTTTATGTGTCGCTGCATCCACGTGCGCCGCCCATACACTATTGTAACGGTGTTATTGTGCAGAGCAGCTTGATATTAACTACCGCCAGCTGTGTCTACTACCAGTCGTCGGTGATTGAGGAGAGTGGCGCACCGGTGCGCATACCGTCGGCAAAGATCAGTGTGGTGCCAGGTGTTGCGGGCACCTACAACGTACTGAACACTTTCAATGTGTTAGAGGTAAATATTGCACCGGGTTTTAATTACAAGACATTGGCAAATAATTTGGCACTGCTCCGTTTGGATACGACACTGCCGCTTGGTCAACGCAAAGACGTACAATGGATCATAATGGATGATTATGTGTATGAGGAGAAGGCTTTATATATGGCAGGATTTCCGGTGAGTATTCTTGATATAATAAGTTATATAAGATGTGCAGCTAGCTGTAATATCCGACTAATTTTTTCATATCGGAGGACTGTAGCATCCAGCTGCCATATAAACAGAATGTTCAAAAGCAAGTTCTTGTATGGAAGATTTTTTTTATTTGATAAAATTTGAGAAAATATCTGAAGAAACTTTCAAGATCGAATTAGTATAGCATATAGCTGCCAAACAAACTGAACGATCAAAATCAAAATAAATCATACCCTTTTATGCTATAAGAAATGCACCTTTGAAGAGTAGTATAGCTTCGGTGCAACGGTAAATGTTTTTATACGCATGAAACATGTTGCTACAGAGTATAATAGTTTTGTTCACCTAACGGACTAGTTGAAGTCCGGGTGTCTGTCTGTCCGTCCGTCGTCCGTACAAGCTTTTACTTCATTAAAAATTGTGATATCTTGATGAAACTTGGTATGCCTATTCCTTAGTAAAAAAAAACGCGAAAGTGTGAAAATGAATGAAATCAGATTATAACCCCGCTTACTCCCCATATAACGGTAGTGTTGAAAACTACTTAAAGCGCGATAATTCAGTAACTAAATGCGCCAGAAACTTTAAATATTACTCGCGAGATGATATGACAGCCCCTAGGTACCGAATATTTGAACACCAATTGACTTTTTATAGAAAATATTGGTCAATGTGTCAGTTTTATAGTTGAAATTCAGAGAGAATCCTTTCCTGAGTGGAGTATGTCTGTGTGCTACAAATGGGTTGAGTCGGGTCAATACCTCCCTTAGCTCCATATACCTAATAAAAAGATTTTCGAATTTCCGCGTGATCGCATATGTTGGCCAATATGTGAGTTATCTTAGTAAAATTTTCTTATAACGGCGCATATTTCTGCTTCGATTAAATAAAATCGGCGGAAAAATTGCCCTAGACGCCATATAACTAACAAACCTTGTGTACCTAACGGTACTTCAGTTGCTACCTTAAGGTACTTCACTTTCTACCTAAAGCTACATCCTTTGCTTTAAGCCTTTCAAGTTGCAAGAGTATAAAATACTGGGTTATAATTGAGTTTAGCGCTTCCTTACTTGTTTCCTATTATTTTCTGACAGCAACGAAAAAATGCGCAGAAAGCAGATCAATTGTCAACCTGTTGATATAAATGCCTTTGCTCTGCATTGCACTGGGTTAAGTAAACAAAGTGAACTCAAATAAAACATTCATTTAAGATAAGTACTTTTCGAAATATTTATAAAATGTAAGCGATTTCCGTCCGTTAAAGTCATTGCTCCACTTTGCTTTTAAAATGTCGTAGTAACGATCAATAGCGAACGGTTCTTGTTGATGAAGAAATAATCATTGTATAAATCTACAATGGAAATAATAACTGACGTTTAATAATAAATATTTATTACATACACCTGTAAATGTATACTACAGATGTATGCAAAGCGGTATTATCTTATTCAAACGTCAAAATGTTGTTGTAAGAATGAGGGGAAATCAAATTAAATTAAAAAAATGCTGTCACAGCCAACTTCTGCAAAACAAAAGAAGTAAGCGAAGAGCCGGCCAACATTTCTCATTCAAATATAACAAATCTTCTTCTTTATTGGCGTGGACACCGTTTACACGATTATAGCCGGAAATATAACAATTAGCAAACTCTTAATTTGAAAACGTAGCAAAAGTTCTTTTAGAGGGCATAACCCAATTATAATACTAGTTTTTGTTTTTCAAAGTCATGTACGGGAATATTATAAAAACTATTTACATTACAGCAATGCACTTGGAAATCTGGTGTAATGGAAATATGTACATATGTATGTACATAAATTCATAAACATTGTCTTGAAATATGATATGAACGAACTTGTAGAAAACAGGCTAACCCGTATGTGCTCGTAAATATTTATTTACTTTATTCATTGTTTATCAAGTAACAACAACTCTGGATGTGTTTTACAACCCCAACGATCATTACAAATACTTCTGAAAACGTGCCATTTGATACGCTCGTGCTATCTTCATAGTGAAAAAACTTACAAAGTAAATGATATAAACAATAGTAAATTACAAGTCATACTCATAAAACCGTGCATTAAAACCATACAAATGCAATTTTCAAACACAAATTTAGTTAGTTTAATTGCATTATTTTTTCGCCTTTTGCAGTCATTAAATGTGGACCAAAACGCCATGCTATTAGAGAATGTACAAATATTACCCAACGAACAATGCGCACAGGTCGCAACGGCAGCACCGATTATAAGCAACGAAAGCATTTGTGCGCGTTATCCGTACACATATTCATATGCGGTCGGACCGGATTGTGAGGTACACACTTATGTATATATTTATTTATTATTGTCTAAAATCAAATGTTTTATACATATTATATGTGTATCTTCACCACCGAATGCAACCTAACCTCACTTACATAAATGTTTTATAATTAATTTCAGTTCCCAAGCGATTTTCCTTCATTTAATACCGATTATGGCACAGGTCTGATAGTGCGCAGCACATTGGTAGCCTTGTTTTCGCATACAATTGCAACATCGTCCAACCAAAATACCAACAATTGTCGGGAGCAGCAACCGTTTATTGCGATTTTCGCCGATGTAGGACCACATGTAGATTGGATTTATGGCATTATCGCGAGTGAGGAAATGTTAGCTTTGCATCAAAATGACTTTATGTACTCAGCGCCTTATCAGCAAGATGTTAGTAGCGCTATTATGTACTCATCGTATGCGTCAGGTAAATAAATTAACTTTTGGAATATGAATTTATTACAATTTTTAATTGTTTGTAACAAATAGAGTTAATGCCGTCATTAATTGAAACGCCAACTACAACAGTAGCAACAACAACAACAACCACAACAATAACAACGGCAGCGGCGGTGATGACAACCACCAATGAAGTAACGACGAACCCCAGCAGCACGGAAGTGAGTTCAACGCAGCCGCCATGTGTGAGTGCTGCAGACAAAGTTGTTGGTATAAAGACCGCATTGTTGTTATACACCATATCTTACATATTTTTGGCTTATTTCAAAAAATAAGCACATGAAAATGTATGTTATATACAATTGTATAGTATATTAAGTGCAAGCAACTTTTCGAATGTGCCAACTTATATACGTGATATATATTCATTATATAATATCATTTTTTATATTTTATGCATAATTTAGTTATAACTAAGCTTTAGAGAATGCAAAAAGACTGATACGGGATGATATGTATATATGTATGTATGCAATAGGGTGTCCGATATTTGTTGATTGTTCTTTAGCAAACGCCTCCCGAAGTTCTAATTTAATTTTCCTTAAAAACAGGATCCGACGTGAATAAGCGTGTTTTATTTTCAATTTAAACCGTGTCTTAAACATTCTACTTTTCCCATGTATTTTATATGGCATATTTTGCAATACAATTCCCAACGTTCAAAAGGTGATATTCTAATAGAAATAGCAGTTAAAATTGTAATGTATTCATATAGTACACCATGTCGTATAAGTAACACAGATTGTATAAATCACTTGTAGTAATGCTCAGGTCATTCGATTTATAACAACAAACAAAATCTGAAATTGTAGAGTGCGTTTATGAAAAAAAACAATCAACTTGAGACCGCACACCGTAATATGCATGTACGCAAAAATTGAATTAAGAAAACATTCACTTTACTCTCATTAAATTACTATATTTACTTGTATATTATGCTTTTTGACAATGAAGTATGTAAACAGCTGATTTGTAACCACCTTCATTTACAGTAAATTCTAATAACATTTTTATTAATTGTCAGCTTAATCTATCAAAACTCTGTACATTTTTATTACATAAACTGTGAAGAAATATATTGAAATAAAAATAAATATAGAAAAGATTCAAAATAATAATTTTTAAGTAAAGAATAAAATTATAATCAAAAAATTTAATTTAAAAAATTTATTTAAAAAATTGTATTTAAAAAAATGTTTATTATAAAAATTCAATTAAAATTATTAAAAAAAAATTATTAAAAAAAAAATTATTTAAAAAAATTATTAAAAAAACTATTTAAAAATTTTTAAAAATTAATTTAAAAAAATTTAAAATATTTAAAAATAAAAAATAAGTAAAAAATTACGAAAAAATCATGTGTTTGAACGCAGCTGCTTGGAAAATACAATGTGGGCAGCCTGTTGTCATATTATGTAGACACACAATCGCTTTTGCATCAGTTTACTAAATAATTATTTAAAAAAATCAGGATATGTGTATATTTACATGATTGTTTATATTATTACTTCATCGCGTTGAATACTTCATCAAAATGTTTTTGAGCAAATAATAAGAATATTAAAATCATTGCTTTGCTGTGCTCTTCAGCTAGAAAAAGGAGTAAGGGTTTATTTAAAAAAAAACGCGCCTTTAAAGAAATTCACTTCAAGACACAAACGTTTGCGTCCATATTCATTGTATGCATGTATGTTTGTATATATTTAGTTGTATTATTCTGGTTTATGTTAAAAACAGTATTCAATACAAATTAAATATGCAAATAAAATTATTTTTTGAACTGAAGCACATAATTTAAATAATAATAAATGCATTAACGGTATTTATATGGGTAAAACTGGAACTCTTTAAAACTTTAGTTGGCATACATATGCATATATGCAAATGAACGACGAATACTACTTAGTAATTTAAAATTAATTATATTACATTTCACTATTAGCAACATCCAAAACGTTTTTTTTTTTTACAAATGGTCCTTTCTTCAGTTACGCGCAGAAAATAACTTACGATTACTGTATAAAATAGTGTAAAATAATTTTTAGGCAGCTATGCAATCAATGTTATTTCAATGAGCTTTTAATTCTATTTAAATGCGCATAATTTGGCAGCACATCAGCTATCCAGTCGGGATTGATTTCGGAAACTTGACGCAGAAAATTGCGTTCGGTCAGCACAATCTCTGTAAATATTACAAATTCCGGTCTATATTTGCCATGGAAGACACTGGACGGGTGTATTCTCGCACGCTGACGTCCAGCTATTGTAAGGTAGGTATTGTCGCGCTGCAGTTCAGCAATATTATCGAACAGACCAATTAGCAGGCACTTGCGTACTTGATCCTGATTATTACCACAACTGTTTAAAGGCAAATCGAGACGCTCAACAATCTCTTGTAGTTGTTTACGCACCTCACGCGCATAGGAAAGATTTCTTGTGTTAAGAAAATTGTCATGGCACCAGAGCTGTGTAGGAAATTTGAGAATAATTATAAATTTTGTTTTTTGTTTTTACTTTTTTGTACACTAACCTTAACTTTCTCCGTCTTCAGAAACGCGCTAAAGACATTAAGCAGCGTTAAATGATCACCATGTTTGGATGTGAATTTAGCATGCGCCAGAGCGGCAAGCTCGCGTTTTTCATTGCTAGAAACAAACACATTCTCCCCCGACAGCACAGCGACTAGACTTAACATTTCTTCCATGCAACCGAAGGCTGACGCTGATAGCAATAGCTTGCTGTAACGTGGATCTAGTGGGAATTGTGACATTTGCTGACCCAAGGTTGTCAGTTCAGGTTTGATTTTATAATTTCTTACAGCACCGAGCGCTTCCAACTTACGATAGGCATCGTCTACCGCTTCGGGCGTTGGTCGATCTAGAAAATCAAATGTACGACAATCGATACCTAATGCTAACAACTGCAGTACAGTAGAGCAAATATTGCTGCGCAATATTTCAGGCTTTGGCATGTTTTCGAAGGATTCCATTTCTGCTTGTGTGTACGTGCGATAACAAGTGCCTGGTGCATCACGGCCAGCGCGGCCGCAGCGTTGCCATGCCTGCGCTTGTGAAACACGTACAATACGCAGAGCATCCAAACCGCTGCTTGGATTATAGACACGTCGCTTAACAAAGCCGCAATCGAGGACGCATCTTATGCCAGGTATTGTGACGGATGTTTCAGCTATGTTGGTTGCTAGCACGATTTTACGTGAATTCGCGTGTGCGGGTAGGAAACATTCCAATTGTTTGTTCTGTGGCAACTGCGCATAGAGTGGAAATACACGTACTGGACTTAATTCGGCATCATGTGTCTGTAAATAATTAAATTCCAATTACAAGGCGTTTTTAATGTAAGAGCACATGACTTACCTTAGCAATTTGACGTATTTGATGCGCCATTGCTTCGATTTCCTCTTGCCCAGTAAGAAAAATTAGCACATCATGACTATAACATCATAAAATAATTATATTACTTATTTAAGGCAAAAAATGTATAAACATTACTTGACAGGTTCTGCACGATGGAACTGAAATAGCGTCACTAGTGCAGCATTAAGGTAATCTGGTTGAGTTTCTTTAGCATGCATAACTTTTACCGGATAGGTTTTACCCTCGAGGTACATGCCGCGCACATTAAAATACTTTCCAAAATGATCGATATCCATGGTAGCTGATGTAATCACGATTTTAAGTGGCGTTAAACCACGTTGTCTACGCTGTTTTTGCGCTTCTTTGACAATACCAAAAAGCACATCAGTGTTTATTGTACGTTCGTGGGCTTCATCTAATATCAAAACAGTGTACTGCCGCAACAGGCGATCAGCAATAGCTTCACGCAGTAGGCAACCATCTGTTAGGAATCTTATACGTGTCTGTGGAGAAGTGCAATCCTCGAAACGCACTGTGTAACCCACAGTTTCGCCAAGACGACAACCTTGTTCTTGCGCAACACGACGCGCTACAGTTATTGCGGCCACACGACGGGGTTGTGTTATGCCAATCATACCTTTTTGCGCAAAGCCACTTTCGTAGAGGAACTGCGGTATTTGTGTTGTTTTACCAGAACCAGTCTCACCCATCAACAACATAGTTTCTGAACGTCGCGCCTCTAGTATAAGTCGCTGACGTACTTTATATACAGGTAGCGCCTGTCGCTGTAGTTCCAACTGTTGTTTGGATGGTATACCTTTGCCATTAAGATGTAGTATGCCACCATTCGGTGTAGGTGTGTTGACATTTGATTTTCCATTTGAGGTAGTTGTTGCACTTCCGTTATTCAATTTAGGTGCTTTGATTATAACATTTTCAATGCCATTCACCGGACTTTGTAATTTTCGTTTAATTGGAAAACTAGATATGCTAACACTTGTCTTCGCACCGCCGCCATGCGGTGATTTGACCGGAGTTTTGCTTGTCAACAAATATTTGGACTCCATACCCGTTGACATGAAACTTGTCTGGAGCTTGTAAAATGAGAAATTCCTGCACTTTATACCGCACTTTGTGAAGTGCGCAGTAAATTTGTTTTTTGAAATTCACTAAATTCACGGGAAATTCATTATGCGAAAAATATTGGAGAATTTATCGCAAATTTTTTTAATTAAAAATAAAAATAATATTGGAGTTTTCCCCCTTCACGCTGGGCGCACGTTGACAACGTTTGACAGTTTGCAAGCTGACATCCCAGTTTTCAACGCCATGTGAGTTCTCTGTTATTCAGCGCATAGCACGAAGTTGCCACATTAATTGACTATTGCTACATTAACTTAAAATTTTTGTATATATATCAGTGCTTGGACCAATTGTAAGCAGTAACTACTTCCAAATTAGTCTGTTTGGTGTAGCAACATATTGATGTCGAAAGTATAAGGGTAGAACAATATCTGCAAGTTAAAGGTTAATGGAAGTGAATAACTTTTCGACAACCACAATCTGTTGTATGTACTTTTTATTTATTCATTAATGAAAGTGGCTAAATTCTCAATAATCACAATATTTTGTACTTTTTATCTTATTCATATGTTTCAAATAATAAAGGAAGTAATCGATCTTATATCCTTAGGACCGTTTTCTCAATATCTGGTTAGTAGTCATTTGTAGTTAAGTTCTCATTTGCTTAATCAAGACTTTTTCTTTAGGTAAAGGCATTTTTTTAACTAGACCGCCCTTACCCTCAATTGTAAACGTCCACACATTCCTCAATCAACATGTACATACATACATACATGCTTATGTGTCGAGGAAGTTTGCTACAAGTAATACCTATTATACTACCAGTATTTTGCCTTTATATCTCATATTTCTATTATAATGGATAGTTCTGCATCAGAACTTTGAGCTTTGAGGTGGAATGATTTACAGTTGAATCAAAGTACTATTATATTGGAAATAGTAGTTTCAAAAATATTGTGGTCTGTTTAAGTGTATTCGTCTTCCATCGGCAGAAATCTTTGTTGGATTACATTAGAACTTTGCCAGTTCTGTTTCATAGAGCTTGTTCTTGCATAATTTGTCTTTATTTTAAGGTTCCTCTCGTTTAAAACTTCAGCAAAAAATATATACCATACAAAAACCTAATAACACGACCTTAGCGATTTGCTCAAGTCATCTTAGCAAAAGATAACTTCCATTACCTCTTACTAATTTGCTTTTTCATACGAGTATATGTAGAATTGATGAGCAGTAAATGGACGTAGAAATGATACTAAACCCAAAAGATAAATATTAACAACCTCAGCTAATGTTTCTGAGCTATCGTCCGTTGTATTCAATATTAATTTCCGCAGAGAGACACACACGACATATGTGACGCCTCGCATATCCCTCTTAAGAATTTCCCTTCGTTACAATAAGTAATTTTTTTTCACTCTATATAATTTCAAGCTATTTTGTAGAAAAAGATTTCAGGATATGTTATGGTGCTGTGCGTTTAAGGAAATCGGGCTGTTGTATACGTAAGCTCCAACAAGTTTGTACAGATGATTGGTTTGGTTTGCGAAGCAAAGGTAAAAAAAAGGTAAAACAGGATACTAATATTCGTCTCGGGCAGACAACAGTTAGTTCGCAGAGTAAAGTATTTCCCCCTTATAGTGGAGCCTAGTCGCTGATGAGCTTTTTGTGTTGCTAACCAACAATGGAATCCGATGTCAAGGGTAGGCGAATGACATTGTTATATCTATTATCACGAGCCTAATTCGAGAACACTGTATGGTGCAGTACGACCCGTCGAAAACGGCCATCGCCCTGTTTGCCAAGAGATGGTCCCTGCCGGTTTTAGGAGCGTAACCAATGGGACCAAATATCTGGTTCTCTCTTTGGTTTTCAATCTTGGTTGGATGCACCATGTGCATCTGAACTATCGCAACGAAAATATCACCACACTCAGCGATATCCCAGCGTGGCTTAAAGTAATCTCAACTAGTACATAGAACATCCTGTATGTAGCCTGTCAGTTCGACATCAAGTGTATCTCATCTGGGTGCCTGCTCACAAGATTGAAGGCCGACTGAACTAGAACAATAGACCTTAAGTCACGGTGCATTCCTTAACCAGTTTTTATTCATTAAAGGGGACCTTGTTTTTAATTGCTAAGGAAGTTTGACTGTTTCGAGGTTCCCAACTTTTTTAAAGACAAAAACAAGAAACTTCAAATTGAATGGTGAAGGAACATTCTTTTTAAATTTTTAATTTTTGAAGTTTATTTCTTTCGAATATTGGCCGTGGCTACGTCTCAGAAAAAATAAAATTGATGGTCCATCCGTTGAGTCCAATTTTCGATGACTCGTTCGAGCATTTCGACTGGTAACTGGCGAATGACAAAAGTGGTGTTTTGCTCCAAGGCCTGAATCGAAGCGGGATTGTCCGCGTAGATTTTAAACTTTACATATTCCCACAGGAAAAAGTCTAACGGTGTGAAATCGACAGGCCCAAAACGTTACATTATCTGCTCTCCGAAGTGTTCTCTCAATAAATCCATTGATTGATGCGATGTATGGGAAGTGGCGCCGTTTTGTTGAAACCAAATGTCGCCAAGATCACGAGCTTCAATTTCAGGCATCAAGTAGTTGGTTATCATGGCGCGATTACGGTCGCCATTGATGGTTACCTTCTCACCAGCATCATTTTTGAAGAAATATGGACCGATGATTCCACCAGCCCACAAGCCACACCAAGCAGTAGATTTTTCTGGATGAAATGGTAGCTTTTCATCCCAAATATGGCAACTTTGCTTTTTTACATGCCCATTTAACCAGAAATGGGACTCATCGCTAAATAAAATTTGGCTCGAAAACGTCGTATTTTCTTGGAAATTTTTTAGAGCCCATACAATGAAGCGATGCCGCTTGAGATGGTTGAGCAGCTTCAGTTCTTACACAAGCTGTATTTTCAATTTAAGATTTCGACGTGAAATGCGCCAAGTCATTCCATACGTCAGTCTGAGTTGCTGCGAACTGAGCGGCTGCTTCACTGCGTAGCGGACGTGGTCTACTCTTCCGAATATTATCCAATAATGAGTGCTGGATCTCAAGATGCGTGATGGTGTTGGGAATGGGTACGCTCAGTACGCCGATTATGTTGACCATAAGTTGAGCATAGCGCGCGAAACACATTCTTTACAAAACGTGAATTTTCGTAATAAAGTTGAACAATTTGTAAGCGTTGTTCAGGCATAAGCCTCTCCATGATGAAATGCCAAACAATACTGAATAAAAATAAGCTGACAGCTTGACATGACTCATGCGTGATCTGTCAAAAAGGCTATTGGAAAAAGCACCTCTACCTGGATCATCCGTTATGTACATATTCTTGCTTTATTTGAACTCAATATCAGAAAAAATGTTGCAAAGTATCTTTTAGTTTCCCAAAATGTGTACTCTAAACGAAGCACATCATTACATGATGACAGGGGTGGCCAACTGTGTGTGCGCTTATTTTCATGAATGAATTCCCTCCATGAAAATTTAATACTGCTAAAGTAAATACCGCTATTACTACGGGTAGTATGTGTTCTTAAGAGTCGCAGTATATCGAATATAACGTAATCTACAGTGGCAATTCGCACGTGGGGTTGGGGTCACGCCGTGTGCTCACTAGTTAAATGGACGCTTTGCACCTCAAGTGGTTGCTCAAATATTAAACGACGCGTATTTACTGCCTGCCACGCTCCCAACCGCTCAGCAATATTCTGCGCTGGCCATATAACAATCAACGGTTGCGTCATTGCCATAAGGAAAATCAGTCTGTACAAATGCGCAGACAATGAGCCAGTCAGTTAATTGAGAGACGCGAACGTGTAAAGACATCGACGTCCGGGTCTTCGTTGAATGGTAAGACGAATACAAACGGAACGGAACGTCTTCAAGTTCTTCCGGTCGTTTTGAATGGCAGTGATTGTGTTTAGTAACAACGGTAAAAAAAATTTTAATAACAACAGTAAAAGTCATGTGAAAAAAAAGAATTGCATATTACCTATTTGTTTATGATTGAAAATTTCAAAATCATTGATTAGATAAACGATCGTTGGTTGCTGGCAGCACTGTTGTGTTGTGTTATTGTGAAATTTCAATTGCTGACGCGGTTGGTGCGTGTTATCTTAAAACAAGTTACTGATCCTCAAGCGATCCATTATAATTAATAGTTTTTGTGTTTCCCGTTTCTTTACAAAATTCTAGTGTGTGTTAGCGAGTGCTTTTAAAATTGCGCTCTCACTGAAAAAATGTCTAACGTGTAAACTACTAGATAAGTAACTAGAAAGTCTTCAATAACTGAGACCGCTCAAAGCACACGATCGCTGTTTAATGTCTTTGATTGTGCTCTACTTGCTGATCGCGGCGGGCAGACACATCGCGAGCGTACAAGGCGATAATGAGACGCGCCAAACGGCAGGGCGGCGCTTGGTCACCGCGCCAATATGTTGTCCCCTAGGCTGGTCGTTAGTCAAGATCAATATGGGCTTCTTTCGACCCGAGATCTACGAGTGCCGCAATCTCGCGGAAGGCGACGCTGACAACAGCGCTGCTAGCGGTGACGCTAAGGAAACGCAAACCAGCGTTGACATTTTCGAACGCACCGCGCCGGTCTACGGTTACCGCATACAAGCGCCGGCGTTGGATCAGGGCGGCAATTATAGCGGTCAGCTGCCGCAATGTAATCGCCAAACGTTCGTCTTTCTTACGGGCGACCGTGAGGTGGAGTTGCCATCAAGCGCTTGTCTCGCCAGTGTCGATCAACGTTTGGCAGCCGTTTATTGCCCGCCAACGCGTGGTGAGGCGCTACAAACGCTGAGTGTGGTGCACAAGTGCTGCCCGCTGCATTATGTTTACGATGCGGGTCAACAGAAATGTGTACGCATTGCGGGCACACCAAATTTCCAGCGCTATGGCATATTGTTACAAGAGTGGGCGATCTTCGTCGACGATGTGTTGGCGTGTCCGCAAGACATGGCGCTGGTGGAGTATCAATTGCGTGGCAAGGAAGTGAAATTCATCGATGGCAAAGTGGCGATCGCCATACGCGGCGAATGGAAAAAGTTTAAGCTGCTCGAATACTGCATGGAGGCGATTGAGGGTGCGTTCGTTTGGAGTGATTTTGCCGAGCAACGGTATATAGTGCGTACCTGTCAGCCGCGCCGCGTCTGTCAGGGCGTCGCGTGTATACGTCGTTGTTGCGCCGATGGTGAATTCTTTACGAAAGGCAACAGAACATCCTATTGCAAGCGCGACGAGTCGGATGTTAGTTTTCATAGTTTCGAGAGTCTGCAGATTACTGGCAACTTCACAAAACCCGCAGGTAAATTTTTAAATGCAATTACTTAACATGTGTAAAAGTGAAATCAATGCTTGGTGACTCACAAAGAAATTGTGCGAGCGATATGCGTTTGTAACTGTATATGTGTGCGTATAAGCGATTGTTTTATTAATCATAAGCAGACGATTGACAATAAAATTGTTTATGTCTTTACGCGTTATTTTCTAATATCTGCTCAAAATAGATATCTATTTTTAATGGGCAAATAAAATGTAAACTTACACAACTAAAAACTTGTCACCTTCATGAAATGTAATTAATTTATGAAGGCACCAACTGATTAAATTTGGTCTGGATTGGTCCATTTAAACTGTGCACGCAAACCGAAGAGCATTTTTTTACGTTCGTGTTAAGTTTGATCTTGAAAAGTTTGTTTGGCGACTTTTATCATGGACAAAAAAAAAATTTAAGAACAAGTTTGCTTGATTACGGAATCGCTGCAAAAAGTAGCAGAAGTGTTTTTGGAGTTTATCTAATCAAAAACACAAACATTTGAGTGGCAGAAAGCATTTAGTTAAGGTCTTGAAGTCATCAAAACATACTTCGTTGTCGTAGTGTTGGCATCAAAGATATAGCAAAATATCTCTAGATCTCTTGTGGAACGACTTAACACATTTTTGGTAATGTTTTAGGTACGCATCGTGTGTCGTACCTGAATCTTTTGAACTTTTTACAAAAACGAGGTTGAGTAGAGGTCGCAAAGTGATACTTGATAACGTAGCTGAGCACCTTACATTCATAAAAACATCATTACTGCTGAAGAGACTGTTCAAAAACAAAAAATCTGAATCAAAAATGAACCGAAAAACCAAAAATCGATCGAAGATATGTGTTTCATGAAAATATATTTTTCCTTTGTCAGTCCAAGTCAAATGTGATCAGATAGTATTTCGGATTCTTATCTAATTGTATCTAAATCGTAGAGTATGATCAGTTAGTATGGAAATTTTCAGTAGGTAATTCAATTTTAAGGATATTTCCAATAACAATATATACCGGTACAAGGCTTTGTATATTCTCATGTTTTAGAGAACAGAGCGTGCCTTGATTGCCTAGAACTCGTATAAAAACTAATATCAGAAATACATATTATATAAATGATTGCCCTTATCAGTAATTTAACCCTAAAAGTTGCATTCAATTTTCTAAAACAGAACGAGCGCGAAGACGAAAAGCTTTAGACTTATAAGAAAACAAGGAAACGTGAAATTCTTAAAAAAATATGATCGGAGATTGTTTTAAACAGATTCTACCATCTCTTAGTAAATTTGATACATTTAGTTGCAAGTTATGTAATTGTATTAAAGAACCGGTGAAACTAATTCAGCAAATAAGAATCCGTTTCGAAGAACATATTTGATACCCATCGACATAATGGAAAATGGCTTAACAACTCTACGTGGGAAATACAATTACTTATATTTTTTTTTAGATTTAGTGACACCAGAAAAATTGTATACTATTGCTACCCTATATATGTAGGTGGTGACATAATATTGTGTGTAGAAAGTTCCTGGACGATTCATAATATGAAATATTAAGAATAATTAAAATGTATTTTGTCACACTGAAATATAGTACTATATCATGAATCCTGCTACATTGCAACAACATTTTTTATTAAGTCGCACACCTCTTCAAAATATGACAATGTACTATGAGCTAAAAGTAGTAAGAATTTGTTAATAATTTTAAAATTCTCAATTTATTCAAAATCTATGTCATTCCCTCAAAGTAATCTCTCTTGGCCCCAATACACTTGTACTCACGTTTTTTAATCCACGCAAGTCAGTTTCCGGAATAGGCACACTTGTTTAATGTGCTTAGCGAATCACATTTACTGTCTTCAATTGACTTAAGGGGGTACTCTCATGTGAACGCATACCACCACCACTTTTTAGGAATTTTTTTTATGCGACAACAAAATTCAATAATTTTACATATCTCACATATAACAAGTAAGGAAGGGCTAAGTTCGGGTGTCACCGAACATTTTATACTCTCGCATGATAAAGTGATAATCGAGATTTCATTATACGTCATTTACATATTTTTCAAATACCGTATTTTTGTAAAGTTTTATTCCGCTATCATCATTGGTTCCTAATGTACTATATACATTACATTACATATTATACAGAGAAGGCATCAGATGGAATTCAAAATAGCGTTATATTGGAAGAAGGCGGGTTTGAGAACCGATTTCACCCATATTTCGTGCATGTCATCAGCGTGTTAAGAAAATATTATCTACCGAATTTCATTGAAATCGGTCTAGTAGTTCCTGAGGTATGGTTTTTGGTCCATAAGTAGGCGAGGCCACGCCCATTTTCAATTTTTAAAAAAGCCTGGGTGCAGCTTCCTTCTGCCATTTCTTCCGTAAAATTTAGTGTTTCTGACGTTTTTGTTAGTCGGTTAACGCACTTTTAGTGATTTTCAACATAACCTTTGTATGGGAGGTGGGCGTGGTTATTATCCGATTTCTTCCATTTTTGAACTGTATATGGAAATGCCTGAAGGAAACGACTCTGTAGAGTTTGGTTGACATAGCTATAGTAGTTTCCGAGATATGTACAAAAAACTTAGTAGGGGGCGGGGCCACGCCCACTTTTCCAAAAAATTACGTCCAAATATGTCCCTCCCTAATGCGATCCTTTGTGCCAAATTTCACTTCAATATCTTTATTTATGGCTTAGTTATGACACTTTATAGGTTTTCGGTTTTCGCCATTTTGTGTGAGTGGCAGTTAGCCGATTTTGCCCATCTTCGAACTTAACCTTCTTATGGAGCCAAAAAATACGTGTACAAAACTCCATCATGATATCTCATTTTTTACTCAAGTTACAGCTTGCGCGGACGGACGGACAGACAGACAGACAGACATCCAGATTTCAACTCTACTCGTCACCCTGATCACTTTGGTATATATAACCCTATATCTGACTCTTTTAGTTTTAGGACTTACAAACAACCGTTATGTGAACAAAACTATAATACTCCCCTTAGCAACATTGTTGCGAGAGTATAAAAAACTGTATGCTTTTCGTGAGGAAAAGTTGGAAAATTGGACAATTCCAAAAAGTAACTTTTTTCATACAAAAATTATTTTTGTAATTTTTTTTTGTTTTGTTTTTCAATTATTTGAATCGTTAAAATTTGTCGTTTGCTTTATTTATTCCGGCTATTCAAAATAAAAATTATTGAAAATTATTCAGTGAAAACGTTATGTGTGTTTCACTCACAGTGCTCAATTACAGATTGAAATTTGTTACGATGCCACGAAGAGGTCGCGCTAATATCGGTTGGCGTTCTTTTTGGCATCAACTTACATTGGCAGCCCAAGCCACATGACCGAGTATTCCCAGGATGCGATGACATACATGTGGAATTATGGATCGCGGTCAATCAGAAAGCGATCGTCACGCTGTCACAGCGCGACTTTTTAAACAACAGCTTCGATGTTTGGTGGACTTTATCTTGAAGCAATGTATATGTGGTGCTGTTAGATGCTAGATGTACTCTGTTCAGTGACAACCAGAGAATACAGTAACAAAATTAACATTGACGAGTTTTTTCTCAACTTTCGTCAATGATCTGCTTGCGAGAACATTGCTCTATTTGGAAATATTCCCAGCGGGATTGTATCGCTTACTCCGACCGATGAAAATTAACACGGCGATGTCCTACGAAAAGTAACAGATCACCCCTTTCGCTTACCAGAGGGACGAAGAATTCATCGATGCCAAAGTTAACAGAGAATTCTTCGATGCCAAAGTTTACGAAGAATTCTTTGATGCCACAGTTAACGTAGAATTCTTCTATGCCAAGGTCAATAGCAGAATAGAAAAAATTGCATATTAATTTTGCTTTATTTATGAAAATACATGTATGAAATTCGTTATGAAAATAAGTATTTATGTATAAAAAGGAATGGTTTTCTTTCAATTTTGTGGCTGAGTCTCTTTACGTTTTTTTCCAAACAAGGAGACTTAAAGAAAGAGCCTTTGACGAGCCTGATGCTTTTTGGGTTTGGTGAACACATCCGATTCGGTGAAGCCTTCTACTTTTACACATTCAACAAAAAAAGATGAAACCGTATGTAATTATAAATTTCCATCAATTATAAAAACACGAAAAACTTACCAAATAGTAACGCATTAAAGTGCTTCACTTTCTACATTTTTAATTAGTCTTCTCATATGCCATTTCGAGAATATTAATATTATATCTTTATTCAAAGTTTAAACATAAAATTAATTTTTAATTAAAATAACAGCTCACCTAAACACAACCAACTATCTGCGAATTTCCTTCAAATGCTTGACGATTTGACGAAATAATGAAAATATTAGTTATAAATTTTATTCCATCAATTTGTATTTGTTGTTTATACGAGTATATTGTATTGTAGCGTTTTTTACGTACTTACTTGATTGTAGAATAAATTTAATGTACTTTTATGCATTACCTGGTATCGAAGAATTCTACATAAAATTATCTTCAAAGCATTCTTCAAAGAAAAATGTAAGCGGTGAACCATTATCCCGCTGGGTCTTGATATTATACATGGAATGCATCGTCGAGGAAATAGTTACGCAGAAAGCAAGGCCAACCAGTAGGTGGACATCCAGGTGTGTTCTCAGCTAATGCATTAAAACGAATTTATACAATCCACCCGAAAAACGACGATTGCTTCTACCTTCGGTTGCTATTGATTAATGTACGCGGTTCAACGTCATTTGAGTCATTGCGTAGTGTGAATGGTACGGTGTGTGCAACTTTTTGAGAAGCAAGCCAGCAATTACAATTGCTAGAACATGATAATCACTGGAATCAAACGATGTACGATGCGATAGCTACTTCGAATGCAATTGAAGATCGCACACTTTTCGCGATAATCATTTCGACATATCAACCTTCAAACCCGCGTGAAGTATGGGATACGAACAAAAATGGAAATGGAAATGGGTCAATTCCGGTTGATACTTCCGGTGGTTAGCTGCCAAAAATACCGATGTTGTTGACTTAAACTGGAAAATTCAAAGTCAAATTCCGGGAGACTTGCGCTCATAGAAATCGATCGATCGTCATTTGGACTCAGAAACCGGACAAAATTATTTAAAGTGAATTTATGAATGAAAAATGAATAAAAATGCATGATTAAATAATGTATAATAATGCAATATATTAAAATAAAACAAGTAAGGAAGGACTAAATTCAGGTGCAGTCGAACATTTTATATTGAATATATTTGAGAAGGGGGTAGTGCCGACAAGATTTTATCTATTTTTTCTCATCCCACATACTACTAATATGCTACATACTCAAAAAAATGTTCCCTCGGTTTCATTTAGGTACCTTACATACAATCAGCAATCATATGGAGCAAGGTTAAGTGGATGTCGGTTGTCGGAAAATCTGGGTAATAGTTATTTGAGTGGGGGGATTGTGTTGGAGGGGTCAAGTTTTCGCGCAATTGTATCTATTTTAGGCGCAAAGATACACTGTTATGAATAAAATATGTTCTGCAATTTTCATTGAGACTTGACTCAAATATTGTCGGATATATCCAACATAAAGTGACGTAGAAGCTCTAAAATCTTTATATTAGGTATATGGAAGCTCAGGAAAGTATTGACCTGATTCAACCCTTTTTTGACTTATTGAAATACTATTGTCAGAAAAGGATTCTGTGTGAATGATATTTGGTGTCGGGTCCACATATTCGGTACCTAGGGGCTTGAACAATTTTGATTGGATTTAGACAATTATTGGTCAAAAGGTGACTTACTTTAAGGGAATTATTACCGCAAAGTTTTATTCCGTTGTATTAATTAATTCTTTATTTGTGTACTGGAAAGTGAAAGAATCAAGTGGAATTTAAAATTGTGTTATATGGGAAGTAGGCGTGGTTGTAGTCCGCTTTCGCTCATTTTCATAGAGTGACATAGGAAAATGAAAACAATGTTACGTTCCAAATTTTGTCGAAATCGGTCAGTCGGGTCCGGAGTTATGGGATTTCACCAGAAAGTGGGTGGTCCCATTGTCCAATTTTCACACCGGCTCCGATAGAGCCCCCTTAAACCATCTATATACCACCCGTATAGAATAATTTAGCAGGATTTCAAAAATAAATAAATAAAAATAAAAAATATGCAACTGACCAACTTTTTTCAACGCGCTTTTTTTAAAGGGGGGAAAGGGCCTCGTGGCGTGCTCACGAGGGGAAAATGTTTAAGCTTATATGTTAAGTCGAAACCCTGTAGTTTACAAAGAAAAATAATTCATAGCTCAACCTCGCCCGACACTATAACAAAAACACTAATTCCTAAAAAATTAAAAATTTTTTTCTTAGTTTTTTTGATGATTCATGGTTTTTTCAAAAAAAAAACAAAATAATAATAATACATTAACTAAATTAATCTTTATATTATTAATATTAAATAAGTGCCATGTTGTTCAGAATCCATACAAAATATTGTCCAGAATTTACTTCACGCAACACAAAAAACCACTTGCAATTTCGAGAACAGTAGAGTGTTCTGAACGAAGTCTTGGTTCCGACTACTTGTGTGGCAATATAGCGGGCTGAAGCTTATTAATTTCATCGGTTCATTGTACAATTAGTTACTAAAAAAAATCAATTTTGAGTAGCATCGCTGAAGTTTGTAATTTCATTTTTGTCCGGTTTTTGAAGGAAAATGCTCCTATGTGCGACGCCGTGAATTATCCAGTGGAATTTCTAAATTCTTTGTAGAGGCTTGGTATGCCACCGCATCATTTGCAACTCAAAGTAGTATCTGTCGTTATTATGTTCCGCAATCTTCATGCGCCGAAACTGTGTAATGGAACCCGACTAATTGTGACGCAGCTATCGAATACAAGGAAGCAAAATGCTTGATACTTTCTACGAATTCCTTTGAGTTACAACGATATGCCATTTCAGTTGAAACGTTTCCAGTGGAAATTGCGTTTGGGATGACAATCAACAGGACACAAGGATAGTCGCATAGTGTGTGGCATAAATTTGGAAATGCTATGTTTTTCACGCGGCCAGGTATATGTACATACGTGGCTTGCTCACGAGTTGGAAAACCATCTTTTCCTTACACCGGAACAGAAGCCAAAAAATGTTGTTTATCAAGCTCCGTTACATTGAAAAAAAAAATGAAATGATAAATTCAGCTTTCTTTTCATTTAAAAACACATAATTTCACGCAGGACAACGGTGTATTTTTATTTTTTTTTTTTCGTTTTTTACATTTTTAAAATATTTTTTTTTAAATCAAAGTAGTCCCCAACAAAAAAAAAAGTAGTTCACTGGTCATGGTGATAGCGGCTGTTCATGTTGTCTGAAATAAAAAAATCGAATGGATTATTATTCAGTAGTTCTGCGGCTATCGTCCCTACCAAATATAATCAATTTCATTAAAAAAAATGTCGAACTTCAAAAAAAGTCACAAAAATCTTGTTTTTTTTTCGTTAAAAATCGTTTTAAAAAAAATATGAAAATATTTTCGAAAATAAACAATTCTGGTAGGGACGATAACTATAAATGAGTAAAAGAATATAGTATGTAAATTTTAAAGCAATCGGTTGAATACGTTTTTTTTTAGGACCATGACAGTTTCAGAAAATGATGATTCGAGAAAAATGCGTTTGGAAACGTAGCAGCTGCAGACTTGTCATGGCGCCTGGTAGACAGTCGCTTACGACACGTCGCCGACTATCAGCTGTAACTTATCAAATACTATGAATTTCGGTCTGAATTTTTCACAGCATGTTTTCAATAGGTTTTACTCTCAAAATATAAAAAAAATCGATTTTTCGAAGTGATTACATGGGAATACTCCCTTAAAACAGGCTTCTCCGAGCGGTCGTTTGAGTTTGCTGAATAGCCAGAAGCCACACGTAGCGAAATAAGGCGAACACAGTGGTTGCGGCACGATTTTGGTTGAAAATTTGGCGAAAAACTGACGAAAAATCAATGCAGTGGTGCGAAAACCAAAAGTTGTCGACACATAATTCCGGCCTGTTTTTCAAAATAGCTTCGCGCAAACTACGCATAACACTCAAATAGTATTGCTTGTTGTTAGTTTGGACGGTCGGAAGGAAATCGGAGTGCATAACACCTCGACCATCGAAGAAAACTGTCAACTTAACTTAATAATACGTTTCATGACATCCTAGTATTCGGAAAGCAATGTTTCATAGACGTTAACGCGACGCTATTTTTTGAACAAATTTAGTGATTTTGGAACCAATCGTGCTTTCACTTTTCTTAGGCCCAAATGATCTTTAAAATGCTTTTCACTGATCCATCCGATATTCCAATGATGCCAGTAAGATCTCTCACTGTTCATCGTCGATTCTCAAGCACCAATTAATTATTTTATTGACGTGTTGATCATCTGTTGATGTTGATGGCCGTACTGGACGTGGTTCGTCGTCAACGCATTCTTGACCCCCTTTGAATAATTTATACTAATCAAAAACACTTGCTCGCCACAAGCAATTATCACCAAAGACCTTTTACAACATTCTGAACAAATAGGCACCAAAAATTTGGTTTCGCACACAAAATTTAACGGCACTTCTTTATTGAACAATTCACTCATCTAAAAATCGCAGAATGCACTATGTGCTATACTAAACACTAATGATTATTTTGATATGACATTTTACACAGATGTAGCTGACAGTCATACCAACCCAGAAACAAAATATTTTGACGAATTACTATTTTTTGCCTACAATAATAGGCCTCATATATTAGTACAAGTATACCCTGAACAGGGCTTATTAAGTTTTCCAGGAAGTTTATAATACTTAGAGTCTAAGTCTTAGACGGAAATGTCGAAGACCCTATAAAATATATACCTATGTATATGTATAAATGATTAGCATGACGAGCAGAGTCGATTTAGCCATGTACGTCTGCCATACAAGCTGAAAGATCGAAATAAAGGGCTTGTATAGAAAACTTTTTCATTTGTCGACGAATATTCAAGAAATAGACATGGGTTAATGTAATTCCGCGCTAAAATTAGTTTGACCAACTGAGCTTGTTAATAGTTTGTTTTGTTCATTGTATCCTCAGCCATGCCTTTACGAGGAAATATCGTTAAAATATAAATTTTTTTATAAATAACTGAAGTGTTTACCCAAAGGTCATTTCATTATTTTTTTTTTCAAGAGCAAAACATAAATAAAGCTATTTAAAAATCCTATACAAAATGAGTTGCTTGTACATACAAAGAATTTATATAAATTTATGTATATATACATATACATGATTTTTGTATACTCTTTTTTTTAATATTTTCGCATGTGATTCACTCTCATATTTTTAATTTTAATAGAACAACTGACGCAGATTAGCATATGCTAATTATTAATAGGTTAATGTGAATTGGGAATTACCTGCGCGCAAACGATTAATTAACAGTTCAGAAACCAACAAAAAATAGCAATCGTCTTACATGTGAAAAAGCAGGTAGAATCCGCTGTCCAACATGACTTCATATTTATGTAACTAGTGTGAAGTAATTTCATAAGTACTTACGAGTATAATTCACAATTACTGAATATGCAGTTATTAATATAATTAGCAAAGTGATAACTTTTTAAGTATAGCTATTTAGAACAAGTATAGACGATTTCTAACAGCGATTACTTCTCGGTATGCAATGTAAAATATTTGTGTATATTTCTCTAAATCAGTCATTCAGAAACGGTTTAAAACATTTTTCTTTTTCGGTCTTACATTGCACTAAAGTTAACTACATGTTTGTGATTAGATAAATGCCACCATCAACATTATTCTGAGCATTACTTAAATCTTAGCAAATAAGCAAAAAAATATAAGAATTACAACATGTTAAGAAAATTTTAAAACTAAGGAAAACCAGAAAGGATATTTGTGCAGCATGACGTATAAGTAACATTATGTGTATGTATATATTGAAATACCCTTCATGGATTGGTACAACATCCACATGTCATTTAGCTTGTGTTTGCTGTGTCTCAAAGAGCTAAGTCTGTCACACACGGTGGCTAAGCGATTGGCGTGTTTGGCCAAAAAATCAGTCTCAATCGTGCTAGAATAAGACGACGCATTTAGGTATTTAAAACAATAAACAAATAGTGTTGACTCGATCCAGAAGCGATATTGAGATTCTCTGCTAACTCTCTGATTCCAACACTGTGCTTTTATGTTATCGTCATTAAGGGATGTGGATGAGACAAGTTTTCGATGACTTTACAACCTTCAGTGAATGCTTTGTGTCACTCAAATACCCACAACACTTCTGCAATATTTTCAAACGATTCCGGAGTTATTAATTCATTGAAAACACTAAATTTCAAGTAAATGCGTTGTTCAATTGATTGAATCCAACCATGAATATGGGTCCAGTGTACTTAATAATAATTAACTGAAAAAATCTCGTATTACTTACGTAGAGTTGTCTTGAAAAACTTAACGTTCTAACAATGCTTTGCTTACCTTATGATGATAATACAACCAGGATTATCTAAATTTCAATTCACTGAACCTTAAGGTATTAAAGAATCAACTAGTTTGGCAGAATCTTCCATCGAGTTTTAAATCAATGATTTAATAAAATTTTTGACTTTAAAAGAAACAAGTAAGGATGGGCTAAGTTCGGGTGTCACTCTCGCATGATAAAGTGATAATCGAGATTTCATTATCCGTCATTTACATATTTTCTTATTTTGCTGTAAAATCAAATATATTAGATCAATTTGTGTACTTTGAGTATTGAATTGTATTTTCATTTCCTAATGTATATATTATACAGAGAAGGCATCAGATGGAACTCAAAATAGCGTTATATTGGAAGAAGGCGTGGTTGTAAACCGATTTCACCCATATTTCGTACATGTCATCAGGGTGTTAAGAAAATATTATATACCGAATTTCATTGAAATCGGTTGAGTAGTTCCTGAGATATGGTTTTTGGTCCATAAGTGGGCGAGGCCACGCCCATTTTCAATTTTTAAAAAAAGACTGGGTTCAGCTTCCATCTGCAATTTCTTCCGTAAAATTTAGTATTTCTGACGTTTTTTGTTAGTCCGTTAACACACTTTTAGTGATTTTCAACATAACCTTTGTATGGGAGGTGGGCGTGGTTATTATCCGATTTCTTCCATTTTTGAACTGTATATAGAAATGCCTGAAGGAAACGACTCTGTAGAGTTTGGTTGACATAGCTATAGTAGTTTCCGAGATATGTACAAAAAACTTAGTAGGGGGCGGGGCCACGCCCACTTCCCTAATGCGATCCTTTGTGCCAAATTTCACTTTAATATCTTTATTTATGGCTTAGTTATGACACTTTATAGGTTTTCGGTTTCCGCCATTTTGTGGGCGTCTCAGTGGGCCGATTTTGCCCATCTTCGAACTTAACCTTCTTATGGAGCCAAGAAATACGTGTACCAAGTTTCATCATGATATCTCAATTTTTACTCAAGTTACAGCTTTCACGGACGGACGGACGGACAGACGGACGGACAGACATACATCCGGATTTCAACTCTACTCGTCACCCTGATCACTTTGGTATATATAACCCTATATCTGACTCTTTTAGTTTTAGGACTTACAAACAACCGTTATGTGAACAAAACTATAATACTCTCCTTAGCAACTTTGTTGCGAGAGTATAATAATACTGTTCACCAATACCGTTAGTCAACTTTGCTGTTCTTTTTCAAAATTAATACGAATTTGTTGAATTTTTTGTGGAATCATTTTAAATATTGCTTAATTGCTTTTTTAAGAGGCACTCCTAACGTACTAAAAAAAATCCATCTTTCCATATTCCAATAGGTTATCTCCTTGCAAGTAAAATATTAAAATCTAAAAGATCTCAGATCTTAAGGATTAGAGATCGATTGTAGCTCGAAAAATACAATTTTTTTTCAACAATTTTACAGTGTATTTTTAAAAATAAATAAATAATTTAAAAATAAAAATCGCATTTGATGTGCCCCAAATGGTTCTGCTAATTTTGGCATCATTCAATATTGCTTCTCTCTTGATTAGGAGATCTTTAGATATAATCTTTCTAGTCAGTCTTCATGATACGATGATTTGGGCATAGTTTGAAGTACTTGTGCCACATGCGAGGGTGTTTCCGAATTGTTATAACAACTACATCAGTCTTTTTCAGAATCTAGCAAAATTATACCATAAGGACATTTAATCTCAATTTGACATCGCCATCGTTACTTTCTATTGACAAGTCCCCGACCTACCATAGCAAAACACATTTTTTTTGGTAAACTTCGTTTTTTAAATTCAACACAGTTCCCTTCAAGTGTGATACATTAGTATCTCACTTTTGGACACCATTTTGGTCGTATGATTTGTCCTTTGCTTCAAAACAGTCTTCAGTTTCGGCGATCATCTCTTCATTTGACGGAAATTTCTTCTCCTCCAGTATTCTTCTGAGATCTGGAAACAAGAAATAGTCGCTGAGTGTCAGATCTTGAGAATACAGTGGATGTGGAGACAATTCGAAGTTCAATTCATGGATTTTTGCCATCGTTTTCACTGACTTGTGACACGGTGCATTATCTTGTGAAATGCGGGCGATTTTCGGAGATTTTACCCTTCAAATGGTCCAATAATACTATGTAATAGTCTGTGTTGATGGTCCTTCCTTTTTAAAGTAGTCAATAAAAATTATTCCATGCGTATCCCAAAATACAGACCATAACTTTGCCTGCCGGCTGTTGTGTTTTTCCACGCTTTGAAGCGGGTTCATCGTGTGCAGTCGACTCTGATAACTGCCGATTAGACCTTGGAGTGAAATGATGGAGTCATGTTTCATTCACACATATAAGATATATCACATATCGACGAAATATCTTGTGTTTACTACGCTTGAATGTCTAAAAAAACTGCTCCGAATCATCAACTCGTCGTTTTTCTTTTTTCACAAGTGAACCCTCTTTACCCAGAGGTTTCTTATACCCAAATATTCGTGAATAATGAACATGTTTAGTTGATATGGTATCTTCAGAGCGCCTGCTATCTCGAAAAACTTTCCTTTTCTGTCATCCAAGATTAATTTGTGGATTTCTTTGACGCTTTCGTCGGTAACAACCTGTTTTGACCGTCCACTGCGTTCACTGTCTGCGGGGCTCATTTAACCACGTCTAAACTTAGCATACCAATCCTTGTTGATTGATTTTCCTGGGACTGTACTGGGTCTGCATAGTTAAGTCCGGCGCAGCTCCTGTCATAGACAAATTTTCCCAAATCGTACATAACTTTCTTTATAAGAAGTTGCAGAGTCTTCTCAATGACTATGCGGGGGGTTTTCTATCTACTGATGTTTCCACGTTAACATTAGCTGTTGAGATGAAAAAATGTTTCTTAACAAAATAAAACTAACAAGCGTATATATTGTATTTACACCAGTTGCTGGTTCGACTCACCAGAATCAAAGTTACTTAAAAAACTTACAATTACAATTTCACTTTTAAATTATCAATTTGTATAAAAATTTGCCATGTAATGCATTCTTCTGCTTTACTGGCGTAGATACCGCTTACGCGATTATAGCCGAGTTAACAACCGCGCGCCAGTCATTTCGTCTTTTCGCTACATGGCGCTAATTGGATATTCCAAGCGAAGCCAGGTCCTTCTCCACCTGGTCCTTCCAACGGAGTGGAGGTGGTCCTCATCCTCTGCTTCCCCCGGCGGGTACTGCGTCGAATACTTTCAGAGCTGGAGTGTTTTCGTCCATCCGGACAACATGACCTAGCCAGCGTAGCCGCTGTCTTTTAATTCGCTGAACTATGTCAATGTCGTCGTATATATCGTACAGCTCATCGTTCCATCGAATGCGATATTCGCCGTGGCCAACGCGCAAAGGACCATAAATCTTTCGCAGAACTTTTCTCTCGAAAACTCGCAACGTCGACTCATCAGTTGTTGTCATCGTACAAGCCTCTGCACCATATAGCAGGACCGGAATAATGAGTGACTTACTTATATGTAGAGTTTTGTTTTTGTTCGTCGAGATGCATTACTATGACACTTTCATTTCATTCTTTAATCTCTTCTCATCTAAATTTCTTTACAAAATTTGCTTTTTTCTTTTCTACTTTGCAATTTCAATTATGTGTGTAGAAAAGCTTCCTCAATTTAAACTAGTTCTCTGTAGTTTTATTAGCCTTGCTCTGGTGGACCATTCCTTTGGACATGTAAATATTTTATTCTTTAACATTTAATTTTATTGTCATTTAACTGTTGATCTTTTCATTTCACTTTGAGTTTTATCCTCATAAAAATTTACCTATTTTAACATAGAGGGGGTATGTTGAAGAAAGAGAAGAGACCAAAGGTCGGTTATATTCTTACAAGATACTTCATTTCTTATACTGTCTACATACTAATCTTTGTTTTTAGGGTATCAACTATCGGTTGAATCACACGTTGATTACACGAAGGCGCTAAATTTTAAGGTTTCTATGAGTTTCTTAAAGCCGCATTGACAAAACTAACCAAAACTCTTGTGTACATGTGATCGTTCATCCCTTCCCTACGTCTGAGTAGCACGGTGTGAATATGTTAGTATGTATACATGCTAATTAAGAAACAAAAGGATCACAATCAAGTTCGTGAAAGGAAACGTTTATGCATCGTTTCTTTGCTAAGTGCTCTCACTAACCGGAACCACTAACCAGAATAAACCATTTTCGAAAACGATGAATGAGCTGAAAAGATAAATAAATTATTTTTAGTCAAGTGATAGCTTAGCAAATAACAAACAAACAAATGTTTAATCAATTGATTAAATATGATTTAGTGGAAATCACGGTAATTGCGGCTAATTTTTGCATTTTCTAAAATTACAATTACTTTAAAACCATCAATTGTTTATTTCGTAAATAATCGCACGCCTACTTATGCAAATACTTACCTTCATGCATAGCTAACTATATATATATTTAACTATATATTTTTGTATTTGGCGTGTGTACACACTTATTCAAATACAAAACCAAACAAAAATGCAAAAACAACAACGCGCTACAATCGCAGCACTTTGCACGTTTATTATTCAAATTGATTTGAGTGTTTACTTGAAGATCTTCCACGTATTCGAAACACATTTCAGAAATCTTATTTGTGGGCTGTTGCGGAATTTTAACACAATCTTGCGAACAAATTTAATTGTTGTAAACAAAGTAAAAGCGAAAAGTATTAAAGAAAATTGTATCAATATTGAAATAAATACATTTTCTATGCCAAACTGCAAAGAGTATACGAATGAAATGTATGAGTTTAAGAAGGCTAATAGAGGTGTGCTGGAGTAGCTGTTGGAGGCATTTCAAATACTATGCGTAACCGAAGGTGACAGAACAGCCTTGCCGACAGTGACAGTGCTAGTAAAAGTGGATCTTTAGTTGGTTGGTTAAAAGGGGAAGGGGATTGAATGCCTTACTGCTTAAGGTACCATAACTAGGTTACCAGTGAGTCCTACATAAACACCATCACCACCATTTCTTGAAATTCTCACATTAGCTTTTCCAATTTCTTTTAAATTTGAATACTATAATGAAAGCGGTGGAAAATACGTACTTCTCAACCGCCTGAAGGACTGGCTATTCACTTAAGATATATTCTAACGTTTCATAACTATCAGCGCTTGCTATGCATTGTGGAGATCTTACCTCATCTAGTTTCTAAGTGAGAGATCTCAGGACCTTACTTTATTACTAAGTTGTTTCTTCCTAAAAGTAAAACCTTTTTGGTCTGTCCTCTGTTGTTAGTGTTCAAAGACGTTAATCTAGAAGTACAAAACCTTTTTATTGTGAGTCTCATCGGCTATTTGGCAAGAGCAACTCAGCTCATCTTTCTGTACGTTTAATCATTTCGTCGGGACTATGCTTCAAGTACCAGTTTTCTACTTTGTGAAAATAAAATACCGAGTATATTTCGCATTTACTGTGGATCATTTCTATTTCAAAAGAAAGGTAAACGAAGTAATTTCCATAGGTAGCATCAACGTCCAGAAATCAAATTTAAAAGCGACTCGAAAAACAAATTAAGAGAATTTTTGTCTTATATTCATATGTATGTATCTCAATTCGGATGATATTCTTTTGGCCGAGAACACAAAACTACGCCATTGGCCTCTATCCTTTGCGAGGCTTCCGTTTTCTCGATATTCATGGCTCAAGAGGACGGCTCTAATAACCTTGCGCAGAACAATTCTGTCGAATGCTTCAAGTACGTCGGTTCGTCATATTCCATGTTCCTGTGCCGTATAATAAGACGGAAAAAATGAGAGACTTATAGGGCGTAATCTTCGTCGAGAAAGTGAACGGGTTCCCATTTGTTTAATGATCCCAAAGTAGTACATACTGGCAAAAGTTGTTTTATTGTTACATTTGTGTGTGGCCTCCAAGTTGGGTTCACCACAAGGCCAACCTCTTTCGCTTCTTTTTCTAAGTTGGAAGAGACAGAGCCATAGGGGTTGAAATTAGTGGCACGTATCACTTTCTCCCGCATTATATGGTAGAAGACGCACAAGAAGGAATCATAACCTAATGACATAGTAAGATTTTATTTTTATTTTTATAGGATAGCCTATTCAAAAAAGGAAACTTAACCATTAATTAGACATAATATACGCGGATGCTCCGATAATCTAAAGATACTTACATATATCGAAAATTTTGAAAAAATGTTGGTACACTTGACTTAACGAAACTCCGATGATAACTTCCGTATGTGATTCATATTTCTAACCGGCGAGTACCCAATGTTCGGAATAAACGAGTCTTGTAACCAATGTATCCAGGCTCAGGCAAACGCTGTAGCTTGTAAATCTCCGAAAGGGTAGTCATCACCTTCCCGGCTAGTGGAAAAGTCTTTGCTTACTTCAATGCAGGTTGGTGACCCTTGTTACAACTGTACTATGTATGATGTGTGGCATCTACCAGCGGATCCATGTTTCAAAACGGTCGTGACTGTGTTGAAACAGTGTAACCGTTTTTTCTTCTTCTTTTGTAATGTATATAAGGTTAACAATAACAGACAAATGAGCTTTAAGCAGCATTTATGGATAAAAACAGTTATTAGTTGGAGAATATGATCGAATAAAATATTATTTCGGTGACAAAGTTCTAGCCCTATGAGAATATTAAATGTTTTCTTGATTTATACTGAAATGTAGGCTCAGATTTGCCTCTGCTTGCGAAAAGTAGAAGACACACATATATATAATTTTAAGAAAATTTTCCCATCATCTGTATTTAAATATAAACAATTTAAATAGATTTTCAGACCGCCCACCATATGGACATATACAGTAGTGGTCAATAAAAAATAAAAGGTACTATTTTTGGCTGTAATGTTTCTGTATAACTATTATAATTCATTAAACCCATGCACACGTAAGATCTTGGCTGGTAATCTTTATCCTTATATGTATGTACTTACATATATGAGTACAACAATAATGACGTTAACAAGTTATTTTGAACGTGACCGAACTATTTACGGTGGGAAATATTGACGCTTCGAAATACTGACTTACAGTATTATAACTCTATGAAAGGTTATGAAACACTTTAAGCGTATTTACTTGTACCTTATAGGTATAAATACATAGTTGTTGTTAGAACCCTCAAAACTGGAAAATGATCTGTTTCTGATAACCAACAAAAAGTGATTATCGCCCGCCCCTCGGCGAGTCATGCTATACATCCGAGTCTAATTCTGACATTAAAATTTTGTTGATCAGCCATTCACAGACTATAAGACTATTGCAGATACTTCCTTTTACATCATAATATTAATCCTAAAATCTAAAAGAAAAGAAGATCTATTTATAAATACATTTCAGAGCGCTGAACCAAAGAGTAAAAGAGTAATATTTTACTGATCAGCTAACGAACTGAGTTGATTTGGCCTTGCCTGTTGTACCGGGTTCTCCAATAGAGATGATATGAGTATGAGTTAACAACAGCACGCCAGTCGTTTCTTCTTTTCACTACGTAGCGCCAATTGGATATTCAAGCGAAGCCAGGTCCTTCTCCACTTCTGGGTCCTTCCAACGGAGTGGAGGTCTTTCTCTTCCTCTGCTTCCCCCGGCGGGTACTGCGTCGAATACTTTCAGAGCTGGAGTGTTTTATTTATGTCATTTATTTATATAAAATTGTTCTCACTCAAGAACTGAAGCCATTGGACCACCGCAAACGTCGTTAATTTACTGATTTTGCCTTGAAACAGCTTGTAATCGATAACGATTTTTTTAAGAAAATCATCTTCTCCGATGAGGCTCATTTTTCATCTGAGTCGAGCGGTAAATAAATAAAACTGTCGATTCTGGTGCGAAGAAAATCAACAAATTATTCATCATCAACCATTCACCTAAATGGGCAGTTTGGTATGGTTTTGGCCTGGTGGAATCATCGGTTCGTACTTCTTTTGAAATGAAGCTGGTGACACCGTTACTGTCAATGCAGAGCGATATATTTGTAGATCGATGATAACCAACTTTTTATTGCCGTATTTGGAGAAGTTGATTTTGACAACATCTGGTTCCAATAAGACAGAGCTACGTGCAACAACCAAATTATTGCGAGAAAAGTTTGGAGACTCGATCGTTTTAAGAAATTGTGACATTGAATAGCCTCCAAGAGGTTGTGATATAACACTATTACAGGTTTACTACTTCTTGAAGTCATTGGTTTTAAGCAATAAACCAGGCTCCTTTCAAGCTGTAGAAGTTAATAGTGGACGAGCTATTCATGACATACGACTTGATTTAATGGAAAAAGTACATGAAAATTGGGTACATTGTATTTGTTTCTGCAAAAGAAGTCGTGTAAATAAAAAACATTTGAATTTCCTTGACAATTAGTGGTTTTTTTTTAAGAAATCATATCACTCTTTTTAGAAAACCCTGTATATACGCAAACTGGTAACTCAGAGTCTTTCAATTCACACGTCCTTTCCTCCCCGAAAAGCTGCTGTCGGAAACGCTGATATCGGACAACTGTGCATAAAATTAGCTGCTCTACAAACTGATCTATCAAAATCCAGTTCTTGTAGCTTTTCTATTTTACAAATGATCTTCACCAAATTTGGCCCGGATTATTGTCGAAGGCAGCGATACGATCTCCGAACAAATTGTTCAGATCGTACAACTATAGCATAAAGCTGCATACACACTGACCGATGAGTCAAGAAGAAGGTCTTTTCATGACCTTTTATGCTATAAGAAATGCACCGGTGCATTCGGTGCAGACAAAGTTAACTTTACTTCAATATGCTGAAACTATTTGCCATTTAAATAATAAATGTTTTCGTTATTTCTATATAAAACGTTTTGTTTACTACTTTGTTAAATAATACCCAATATTAACATATTAGCCTCCACTGTAAATAAAAATACATGTGTGCTTCGACGCGTAATTATATTTTATTTACAAATGCGGGGGTGCGAATGAGTACTTCCACTTGTGGACGGTTGGCTAATTGCAAGCAATTATTTTTGAGAACTTTGCAATTTACGATTATTATGTTAACAACATGTCTGTCCGTATTGTGTCGCTAAGTACTAAAATGTGCGAACTTTTGTCATGGTAAATGTAATTACGACCTAAGTATTTAATTTAAATCATTTACATATTCATGCAAAGGCAATTATGTGTTTAAATATGGAAATCGCGAATGTGAAATTCTTTAGGGGAACTAAAATCGAAAAGGTAAAATTTTCGTGGAACGTATTTTAATTACGCAACATTTTAAAAAGCAAGTCTATATGAATTTGATGTCAAGCCTATTCGTATTTCAAAAATTGTTTAATGGCTTATCATAATAGGTAAAAAAGTGGTAAACAGAAATATTTTATAAGAGAAATAATATTTTTGTGGAGAAAATATTTTGTTTAACAATTAAAAGTCATAATTCATTCATCTAAAATAATCTAGGTTAACTTTTACAAAGAAACAGTCATAAAAATTACTGAGTTTCAAACATTATTAAAAGCGTTAGTTTTCCAAGAAAATTCATAAACAAGAAAAGTAAGGAAGGGCTAAGTTCGGGTGTCACCGAACATTTCATACTCTCGCAAGATAAAGTGATAATCGAGATTTTATTATCCGTCATTTACATATTTTGCTGTAAAATTAATTAGATTAGTAGTTCCTGAGATATGGTTTTTGGTCCATAAGAATGGGCGACGCCACGCCCATTTTCAATTTTCTGAAGGAAACGACTCTATAGAGTTTGGTTGACAAAGCTATAGTAGTTTCCGAGATATGTACAAAAAACTTAGTAGGGGCGAGGACCACACCCACTTTTCCAAAGAAAATTACGTCCAAATATGCCCCTCCCTAATGCGATCCTTTGTGCCAAATTTCACTTTAATATCTTTATTTATGGCTTAGTTATGACACTTTATAGGTTTTCGCTTTTCGCCATTTTGTGGGTGTGGCAGTGGGCCGAATTTTGCCCATCTTCGAACTTAACCTTCTTATGGAATCAAGAAATACGTGTACTAAGTTTCATCATGATATCTCAACTTTTACTCAAGTTACAGCTTGCACGGACGGACAGACGGACGGACGGACGGACAGACAGACATCCGGATTTCGACTCTACTCGTCACCCTGATCACTGTGGTATATATAACCCTATATCTGACTCTTTTAGTTTTATGACTTACAAACAGCCGTTATGTGAACAAAACTATAATACTCTCCTTAGCAACTTTGTTGCGACACTATAAAAATCGTTACCTTCGGCTGCATCGAGTCTATAATATCCTTCATAGGTCAATACAAAGATTTTTGTCCGGAACGACAGTTATACTCGTATGCTATAGTACTCCGACTATGCGGAAATTGTAACATTGCCTTAAACAGTAATTCATGCCAAATATCGTGAACATATCTTGTCAAATAAATAAGTTTTTCTTGCAGGAATTGATTTTGATCGGTCAGTTTGTTTGGTAGCTATGTATGTATGTATATGTTGCTGTGAAATAAAAAATTTTTACGTACAAGGACTTGATTTTGATCGGTCAGTGCTATTTGCTATGGTGATCCGATATCATCGGTTCCAACAAATTAGCAACTTCTTCAAGAGAAAAGGACTTACGCAAAAATTTAGGCCGGTTTAATCGACTCAGCCCATCACGCTGACCATTGATATACTTATATAGTTACTACAAGTATATAAGGTTTTCAAAATTTCCTTCTGAGTGTTACAAACTTGGTGACAAACTTAATATACCCTGTTTAGGGTATAAAAACAGCAAAACTTGTACTACAGTGCTGCCTAACGTAAGTTTTTGGTAAGAGAAATAAGCGGCAAGAAGTTTTTTGACCCAAAAAACTTTAGAGAACCGTCCATAAAAATTCCATTGTTTGATGGAACAATTTATCATACTATACATACTGAGCTATCAACAGTAATAAATCAAAAACACAGAATAAAGTACATAGGGGTTAATGATATATAATAGGGTAATTAATATATTTAGAAGCAAAATCAAAAGTAAAATAAAATATCGTATAAACAGATAAAAGAAATACATAATAGCAAAAAGTACTATTTTTAACTCAAAGAGGCGTAATTTTGTATTCAAGCCTCTTTTTGTTAAAAATTGTTTTCTTTGCTATTTATCACTTCACACCGCGAGATTTTAGAAACTAATAGTATTTCCAATGTCATATACATATTTGCAAAATTAAAAGGCGGTTTTAAAATGTGTTAATTATTTTCAAAATGATACAAATATTTAAATAAATTTGATTATATATAATGCATGGTTTTCCGTACGTCAACTTCACTGATATTGCTAATACTGCAGTGGAAAAACAAATTTTTATCTAAATTTCGCTTGATAATCCATTCGTCAAAACATATATTTTCTATGCTGATATGATTGTCAGTGACATCTGAGCCAAATATCACATCAGTAATCTTTCTAAAGTGCATAAAGTGCCTTCGCCAATTTTTACGACGAATAAAATTATTTAACAAAGAAGTTCCATTAAATTTTCTGATGCGAAAACCACATCAAAGCATGTCAAATAATGGGTTGTCAAAAAAGTCTTGCGGTATTTTTATTGATTTTTTTTTTTTTTATTGAAATTGAAATGAATTTTTGATGACTCATGCCCAGCTCTTGACCGATGCTACGGCTGCTACTATGCTGGTCTCTTTCGACCAATTCAGCTATTTTATCGCAATTTTCGACGACAGGCCTTCCGGAGCGTGGCGCATCTTCGACCACCTCTACACCAGAACGAAAACGTTGAAACCATCGTTGTGCGGTGGAAATGGAAACTGTATCAGGTCCATAAACCTCACAAATTTTTTTGGCGCCTTGAGATGCATTTTTGCCTTTATCGTAGTAGTACTGTAAAATATGCCGTATTTTCTATAGTTTGCTCCAAGTTAGCGACGCTATAACTCACGAACGACCTAAAAGAAACGACAATCAATCAAATGCGTGTTAGCGCGAGTTGCGTCGTCAAACGACTCCACCACTGTCAAACTCGTCGACACACAAAAAAAGACAAGTATTTTTTAAATATTTTTATTTCTCTGAAATGTAAGTTGAATCTTCAGATTCAACTACATACATATGTACATATATAATTGTAATATAAGATATGCCGGGTCGTTGATGCTGAGGAATGTCAAGTCAGCACAACGGCTTCAGGTAAATTTAGCAAGTAAGATTTTTATAAAGGTTTCAGGTAAATTTAGGAAATAAGATTTTTGGTAAAGAATAAAATGATGATTAATAAACTGGACGGCAAGCCGCTCAGTACGGTAAACCGGAGTTTCATTATATCGTAATTGGCGCAGTCGAACGGAACGATTCCATATTCTCTCTCAGCTTCGCTCAGCTAGCAAAGAAAAGCTAAATAAAAGCTAAATAAATTATTATTAAACAAAAGTACTGTTATTAAAAGAAAAGTGGCAAAGATACAGCTAATTAGATAAATCCCAAAGCAGAACAAAATAATACATTTGAGTTGGAAAATTATAGCAAAAGCAAAAACATAATTCAAAAAGTGAAAAAATTTGTGAAAAGTGCAAAACAAAAATTATTTTGAGAAAAAATAAAGAAAACTGTTGAAAACACTAAAACGGCAACAGCGGAGACAGCAGAAGCAGCTTTAACAAAAAAAAAAAAAACAAACAGCAATATAAACAGCAGCAACAGCGGAGACAGCAGCAAGATCTTCAGCAAAAAAAAAAAAAAAAAAAAAAAAAAAAAAAAAAACAGCAACAACAGCAGCAGCAGCTATAGTGCAGAAAAGTATTACAAGTGATGGAGCTGACCGGAAACGAAGGCGGCGACGAAAACCACGAGAAGGATGGTGAACGAAATTCAAGCTACTGACAGCGGCAAAGGGAAAGTGAAATATTTATGATCAACAGGGAGAAGAGAAGTTTCTAACAGCAACAGCAACAACAACAACATTAAAAAAAGCAAGAGCAGCACCAACAGCAAGGTAAAATACTATTCAACTAATAATTTAGTAATTTAAGTAGTAGTTTTATTTGAAGCCAATACTTTCTTTGTAAAATGTTTCAATCAATTCAAAAACAATACCATTAGAAAAAGAAACGAACAAACGAGAAAAGAAAAACAAAAAGCAGCAGTAGATACAGAAGTTAATTTGTTAAAATTCCTTTAAAATATAAAATTGCGTACTTAGATTATGTGTGTAAAGTTATAGCACTATATATATGAAATATAAAAGCTACTTTTAAGGGAAATTATGGATTTTTTGTTTGAACCTCTACCTAAAACAAATTTTCAAATGAATACGGAAGAGTTACGTTTATGGCAACGAAATGCCATATTCGAGTGTGAATGTGATAATTTCATTAATAGACGGATAGAAGCTGGTCGAACACACCTATTGCTTTTCGAACGAGAGGGTTAAGTGCAATTCGAAATCCTTAATGCTAATGGAAATAATCGCTATTTAAGTGAGCGAAGGTGGCAAAAGTGCTGACATCAATAAAAATTAATAAAATATTGTATGTATCTTAAATATTTATGAAATTTTTAATAAGACATCTCAATTGAAACAAAATTCTTTGGAATTGTATCTATGTAGCTCGAAATTTGTAGAACTTTACGGTAATTTTTAATAAACCATATGATTCGTTAATAGGAAATGATTCCTTTTCTTAAAAAGCGTTAAAACCATTGATATCGAAAAAATGACAATAATTTTGAAAAATGGTGTGAATCTTCCATTCTATATGAAAACTATGCAAGAGCAAGTTTATTCATTAGATATAAGTGAAGTAAAGAACATCAACCTTGATCATTTAAAATCAAATGAGAAAAAGGAAATCGAAAAATTATTAAAGCATTTCAATAAACTTATCTATATATCGCACAAATGACAATAACTTTAAAAATGGTGTGAATCTTCCATTCTATATGAAAACTATGCAAGAGCAAGTTTATTCATTAGATATAAGTGAAGTAAAAAACATCAACCTTGATCATTTAAAATCAAATGAGAAAAAGGAAATCGAAAAATTATTAAAGCATTTCAATAAACTTATCTAATTAGAAAAAGTCACAGTAGATATAGCTCACCTATTCTAATAATACCGAAAAAGATAGATAATTCAGGAATACAAAAATTCAGGCTAGTGGTTGATTATAGGAGGTTAAACCAATTGACTGTAGGCGATAAGTATCCTCTACCGAATACTGAAGGAATCTTAGATAAATTGGGCAAAGCACAGTACTTTAGCACCATAGATCTAGCAAAAGGTTACCATCAGATTTTAATGGCAGAAAGGGACATCCAGAAAACAGCTTTTGTCACTCCGGCAGGACTATATGAATACGTCCGAATGCCTTTCGGGTTGAAAAATGCCCCAGCTACTTTTCAGAGATTTATGAATGATAGAGCAGAACAATTAATAAAATATTTAAATGCCGAAAATGTAGAAGTCCATCACACAAAACCAAATAGCCATACAGGAAATGCAGACATTGAGAGACTGCACTCAACCTTGTTGGAAAAACTAACAGGAATTGAGGACTCTAGTCTTTCAACAGAAATGAGGATACAAATTGTTATATGCAACTATAACGATAGGTACCACTCAACTATCAAATGTTCTCCAAGGGACGCCAAAGAAAACATTTGTCCATCCATATTACAAGATAGAATAAATACAGTAAAACAGAAAACAATAGCCAAATTAAATCAAAACAGAGAAGAATATATAGAAAACAGACAAACAGGACCAATTAAAAACTACAAAAGAGTACGGCATAAGGATCAACCATATTTCAGAATCTTTCCCTTACAAAACGTCCATCCGGCAAATATAAAAAGACCAATGAAATTAGCAAACATAGAAAATCCAAATGAGGATGATGACGATTCATTCAGTCTAAGATCATTTAATGGAGATAATAACATTTAATTTTTTTTCTACATATATACACATGATTTTTTTTACCCCAGTGGGTAAGGGGTCTTTCTAGAATATACCCATGGTAAGAGATGCCTGTCGTAAGAGGCGACTAAAATCCAATTTAAGTTTTTTTAAATCAAAACCTAAAACGGTTATACATTTTTACTTTTACAGATGACGATAATAATTATTTTTTTAACAATAATCATATCATTGGTGACAGCACTTTTGCAAATTACACCAATAATAGAAGATGCGGGGTATACAATTATACAAACAGCGGACATAGAAATAGTTAACGAAATAAGTACAGTTATACATACTATAAATCCGAACAAGATAGCAGACATAGTTGATCAGGTTAAAGAAAATATTGAAAAACTAAATATTGAAAATAAAGAAATTTTGTTTGATGAAATAAAAAATATAAAAGCAAAAATCACATCAATAACACCGAATATCAAAAAGAGAAACAAAAGAGGCTTGATAAATATAGGAGGAATAGCATATAAATGGATGTTTGGAGTCATGGATGATGATGACAGACAAGACATTTTGAACCATTTAAAAATTATTGAAGAAAATGGCCATAATGCCATTGTAAATTTAAATAAACAAATAGTAATTAATGAACATTTAAATAGATCACTAAACTTATTAAAAGGAACTATAGAATCAGATAGGAAACAAATAATAGAAACTTTAAATATAATAAACAAAGAGGAAAATAGAATTGAAAGTAAAATTTTGTATAATGATGAAATGAATAAACTAAAATTCATAGAAAGTAAAGTTCAAGAAATACAAAATAATATAGCGGCGGCTAAATACAATATGGTACATCCAAGTATATTAACTAGGGAAGAAATTGAAAAATACGAGATTGATTTTTACAAACTAAAATTATCAAAAGTAGGAGTAGTAGTATACAGAAGCGATACAATAATATTTGCAATTCAGATACCAAGAACATTTTTTCAAACTAAGATTCAATTAATAACCCCAATGCCAAATAGAAATAAATTACAAATTATTGAAAAAGAAAAATTCGTTATAAAAATTGGCGAAAACTATTTTGATTATGTAGAAAATAAAGCATTTAAAAATCTAAAATTGAGTAAAAGCTGCATATTTTCAAATACTTGCGAATTTAAATATAATAACAAAACATCAATACAAGAAATAAGCGATGACACAATATTAATAAGAAATGCAAAAAATGATGTAATAAAACAAAACTGCGATGACAGAAAAATTGTATTAAAAAATAACTATATAATCAAATTTGTAAATTGTAAAATGGAAGTTTTAAAACAAGAATTTAAAAATAATAAAACAGAATATATTCAAACAATTATATACCCTGCCGAAAAATTAAACCAAAGTTACACACCAAAATTAACATTCAATGATATTGCAATAAAAAATATAGAAAACATAAAAGAAATTGCAGAATTAAAATACCATAAAAATGTATCATATGGTATTAATATATCATTGATAATCATTGTAATGGTAGTAGTAGCAATCCTAGTAATAATATTAAAGAAAAAAACAACAAAAATAAAAATTGTAAATACAAGAACTCAGGAGAGTTCAAACAGTAACGCTGGGGGAGTTGCGTCGTCAAACGACTCCACCACTGTCAAACTCGTCGACACACAAAAAAAGACAAGTATTTTTTAAATATTTGTATTTGTCTGAAATGTAAGTTGAATCTTCAGATTCAACTACATACATATGTACATATAAAATTGTAATATAAGATATGCCGGGTCGTTGATGCTGAGGAATGTCAAGTCAGCACAACGGCTTCAGGTAAATTTAGCAAGTAAGATTTTTATAAAGGTTTCAGGTAAATTTAGGAAATAAGATTTTTGGTAAAGAATAAAATGATGATTAATAAACTGGACGGCAAGCCGCTCAGTACGGTAAACCGGAGTTTCATTATATCGTAAACAACCTAATATAAAGGCTATGTTGGCAGTTTTCTTCGATTATCGATGAGTGATGCACTCCGAATTCTTTCCTACCGTCCAAGGTGTCAACAAGCTAAACTATTTGAGTGTTATGCGTCGTTTATGCGAAGCTATTCGTAAAAAAAGCCGAAGAACTCTGGGTTTTTGCACTACAGTTCAATTCAATTTTCGCTAAATGCATTGGTTTTTCGTAATTTTTTCGCCATACTTTTAACCAATATCGTATCGCAACCACCATATTCGCCTGATTTAGCTCCTCCTGGCTTCTCAGCGAACTCGAACGATCATTCCGGGGAAACCGTTTTGAGTCAATTGAAGACATTGAACGTGAATCGCTACGCGCACTGAAGGCTATTCCGGAAATTGATCTTAACAACTTTTACGAGCATTGGGAAAAACGTTGGTACAAGTGGATTACTTTGAGGAGGACGACATAGATTTTGAAGTATAAACTAATGAGTTTAAAATTATAAGCAAGGTCTTACCATTTTTTGCTCATAATAGTACATATTGGCGGCTATTTAAGACGTCAAAATTGTGCTTGCCAATCAAATAAACTGGAAATTGAATTTATCTTATTGTTATCTATACTAAAAATCGTAATATTGTTTACCACAGAATGAAAATGAAATGAAATGAATGACAAGACGAGTTGAAATCCGCATGTCTGTCTGTCTGTCCGTCAATTTGTCTGTGCAAGATGTAACTTGAGTAAAAAGATATCCTAATGAAACTTGGTACACATGTTCCTTGTTAAAAAACGGGCGAAGAGTACGTAGATGCACATAATCGGAACACTGCCACGCCATTAAGCAAAATCCTATAAAGTACCATAACTAAGCACTAAATTAAGATAAAACAATTTAGCACAGGGCATCACAGTAACAAGAGGCACCTTTGGGCTAAAAATAGAAACATAGATGGGCGTGAATCCGCCATCTAATGCAACTCTATCGACACTGTAAAAATGGATGGATGGAGGATAACACCGTTCACTCCCCATATAACTGTACTGTTAAAAACTACTAAAAGTGTGATAAATCAATAACTAAAGACATTAAATTTTACCCGAGAGATGGTATGACAGGGCATTAATGAAGTCGTCAAAATTGGATGATGCGCATATTTTAGGTGAAATCACATATCTCGGGTTCCGCCCGACTGTTTGGTTAGTGTTGGCTTCTGAGGTAACCTGATGAAGCCCTGGTAGCATTTTATTAGTATGTGCCATGTTAATTGCATGCAGTATTAGCAAAAATCGAGGCAAAACTGCCAACTCCCATGGATGTTTAATTCTTTCGCAAAATTTTTTAATGTCAAATGGATTCCTGCAGGTATATAAAATGTTCGGTTGCACCCGAACTTAGCCCTTCATTATTTGTTTTAGATAAAATTGTGAACTAAACGAACCTTTCCGACTTTTTTGTCAAGATTTTGATTCTCAATCCTGCCCATTTAATTTATCAGACTCAATATTTTTTTCTTTTAAAAATAACATCGGAAAAAATTTATTATTCATATCTTAGCAGCTGCATTTTTTGTTTTGAATTCTCTTGCGATCATTCACCACTGGTAACATAATTTAAACTGGCTTGAAATGGTAAAGTGGGAGAAGATAAGATTGTTAGTGCTCAATCAGTTAGTTAGTAACCCAAGTGTTCTTGACAATGAAAATGTGACCGATAAATGTAATTCAAATAAAATATTAATTATCTACAATTGATATGCCAGACAGTAAACATCCATACATATGCATGCTGAATTTATCCGTTTATATATGTATGTACATGTGTATTTCATTATTGTAAAATAGCGAGTAAATATGATTAGAGCTACGGCGATAACAAATAATAATTTTAATTATATGAAATAGTGATTTTCTATAATAGACCCTTTTCTATGTCTGAATCAAATGAGTTAAACTCTATTTTTTATCATAAAGATAATAACAAGCTATAACTGATTAAGAATTATTGTTGCCGCATATATTTTATGCTTGGAATCATAATACATTTACCATCCGCTCGGCTCTACCACAAGTATTTCGTCGATAGACGATTTGAGCGTAGACTCATGCTTTCAAATAACTCATAATAAGTTGAGGTCACGTGCTCTACGGCTATTTTGCGCCATTTTCTAGGTTAGTCTCACAATCTGCAGAGATTAAATATTTTTGAACCATATTTTACATTATTCGTTCAGCTGAACTTAGCCCTTAACTTCTAGGTGTTCATTTATTACTGCAGGTTCTTTATATAATATATCTTGCCATTGTTCAGGTCAATATACAACATATGAAACAATTTTTTCTGATTTTGAAAATATTGATACGTATGGTCGCCGATTTGAAGCAACCACAACCGCTGAACCTGAGGATTATGCTAGCAAACGCATAATGAGAGCTCATTAACTATTTATTTAAATTTTTAATAAGTCGGTTTCTTTTACTGCATTCATTAGATAGATAGATATATAGATTATTAACGAGGCAATGCAACGCGACTTAGGGTCTATTGTGCCCTCTCCTATATCACATGACTTTCCAAAGTTCCAGCAGCCTGAATAGTTCCAGGAGTTTGCCGGGCGCTATTGTGGTGATGTGATCCTTGCTAATGTATATGGAACCCAGGGCTTTAAGCCTTCTTCTGCAGATTGCTGTACAATCCAGAATTAGATGTGCTGGTGTTTCCTGTTCCAGGTCGCAGAACCGGCAGTTAGCACAGGAGACTATGCCCATGTTGGACAAGTGCTTCCTGACCTTGTAGTGCCCTGTGTAGATCGCGACGAGAAGGCTGAATTTGTCTCGGGGGAGGTTAATTAGTTCTTTGAACCTTGAGAGGTTGTACCCTCCTAGAAGCAGCTTGGTATGGCGCATACTTGCTGCCTGCTGCCAATGCCGTTCTCTCTCCGTTCTCTCCTCCGTGCGGAGCAGCTCCTGAAGGGTGTGTGACCCTACCGCTACGCATGGTTCTGGTCCCATCATCTTGGAAGCTGCCGCAGAGCGGGTCAGTTCGTCGGCCTTCTCATTTCCTTCTATTCCTTTAAGCCCTGGAACCCAAATTAGGTGCACCAGGTTGCACAAGGATAACGTCCGGTGTGTTTTACGTGGGCACCTGCTGACGACAGCCTTACTCCACAGCGCTCAAAAGCACAGCGGATCAAATCAATGCGTTGATCAGCGCCCTGAGAATGCTAAGCATTTTCAGTACCAATTGGCAGTGTGGAATGGACACACTAACCACCTTGGTAGAGTTCGAGGCCCATCTAAAACCTCTGCCGTGCTTTGGGTCCGGCAAGGATAGTCGGTTTAGCCTTTCTACACATTCCTCTACTAAAAGCGATTTGGTCTCATATTCTGAGATCGCTTTTAGTGCCGCTTGACTATCGCTGAGAATGGCTATGCGCTGGTTGCGATAGTTGCGGCGGAGGTTGATTTCTGCGCACTGACATACATATGGCAAAAACTTCAGCCTGAAAGATACTTGGGAAGCATCCCATTTGTATGGATAGCTTACGCGGTCCCTGCTTTCATTACTTTTTGTCTACTTTTATTTACCATCTTTACGAAGAAGATGTTTTAATGTTGGTATTCCCAGTAAAGAGTTTCATTAGTAGGTCAGTCTATAAGATTTATTTGCACGCGTCCACTCTTACTCTATATAATGCCAATGATTTTAACACTCCTGCTAGTAATCTTCTCCCATTTATTTTATTTTGAACTCCGCGTATTCTGCTTTCAGTTCCACAATACGTGATTCAGAATACGACTTGTTACCAGAGCTCTTACGTCATTCGTTTTGAATTTTAACAGTGGGCATGTGCGGCTCATACTCCAATCATGCCACGTTTGTATACTTGTTGAGCAAGCAAGGGATTGACTCCGTCGAGAAAAGCACCCTAAGACTCACCGAAACCTTTTCCTATTTAGATAAATTGTGCTTACTTCACGAGTATATGTGTATAAGTAAATAATAAAATATGTAAGTATGATCTCATGCCTACATGGTTATATATAATATATTCATACTTATATAATTTTTTTCCAATAAAGAATTTGAAAACAAAGTTTATATTAAAGGCATTCCAACAGCTGCTGGCTTTTGAATCCTGCTCATATGTACATATGTATGTATGTACTTCTCAATCTGTCATAGCTATGTACACATGTACATATATAAATAGCGCACAGTTGGCGATTTTTCACTGCGTGACAGCACCTCATTTGTGGTTTTAATTATTTATTCGTTCAGACCACTTCGTAGGCGCGTAAAAACATATTGTGTTTACTGCACACAAACAGACACATTTAAACAACACAAGAAATAAAGTTTTATACATACAAATGTGTGCATCAAATAGTTAACACATAAGATTTGCACATTATACATAAATAATATTTGCTTCTTGGAAGTACGATGACATTTGTACAAATGTGTTCTTAACTACTTTTTGCGGTAATTTTAATTGGATAGAGCACATATGTACATATTCACGTATATATGTATGTATGTATGTACTTATACAATATATGCACGTTTAATATATAGTTGATTAATGCATTTGCATAATTATAATGTTTAAGTACATACAAGGTCTGTCGCAAAAGAAACAGAACTTTTAAAATATAACTGTTTCTGGTGGCGCCACCTATTGGTGGGTATATGAAATAAAAAGTTTGATCTCTTGTTGACATTTCGTAAAAATTTTAAGACAATTGCATAACTACAATCGATGTTATCGATCAAAAAGTGACAGCAGCTTTTGGTCATCGGTCGTAAAATGCATTTTAAACAAAGAGCAAATATTAAATTTTGTTTTAAACTTGGGAAAACGTTTACTGAAACATTTCAAATGATGAAAAAAGTTTATGGTGATCAGTGCCTATCCCGTAGTAATGTGCATGAGTGGTTTTAGCGATTCCAAGAAGGTCGTGAGGACCTCTGTGACGATCAGAAGATGGTCGTCTTCAGAAGTCAAAAATAAAGACAGTGCTGATTTGTTTTTACGATTCCGAGAGTATTGTACACCGAGAGTTCGTCCCACCTGGCCAAACGATTAATGCTGTGTTTTACCTTGGTGTTATGAAGCGTCTTTTGTCACGCATTCATCGTGCTCGACCACAATACCGTGAGGCAGGGTGCTGGCGCCTGTTGCACGATAATGCGCCGTGTCATCGGTCGACGCTTGTCACTGATTTTTTGACAAAAAATTCCATATTAACCATTAATCATTCACCCTACTCACCTGATCTGGCACCCTGTGATTTTTACCTATTTGAAAAACTTCATTTGCCCATGAAAGGACACTGGTTTCAGGACATTTCAGCCATCCAAAAGGCGACAACCGATATTCTCAAGAGCATTCCGAAAAATGACCTTAAACACTCATTCGAAATGCTAATAGACCGGGCTAAACGCTGTATCGAAGCACAAGGGAACTACTTTGAATACAAAAATAACAATTTTTAGTTGTTTTTTTAACAGTCCTGTTTCTTTTGCGACAGTCCTTGTATATTTCAGTTTGCTGAATTTATATTCACGTTGAATAAGACGACCAGTGTATAGTTGTTGATCTATTTTGTATTGTGTATGCCAACTGATATCAAATTCTTTGTAGAAGGAGTTTAAACGTAATTGACAGCATTGCTCCAATTTCTACAAAAATATTCGAATTTTGACACCAAGTAGATAAATAAAAATGTGTTTTCATACAGTAATTAATTTTTGATGAGAAATACAAGATGTATTCTCTAAAGATATTCAGCATATTCATGCCCCAAAACACACCAAATAATGTAGTTAACTAGGCTTTAGACGATATCTGCTAAGGCTTAATACAACCAAGAAAAAACGTTAACTTCGGCTGCACCGAAACTAATATACCCTTCACAGGTGCATTTCTTTTAGTAACTACATATGTGTACAGTTTGTATGGAAGCTATATGCTATAGTAATCCGATCTGAACAATTTTTTCGGAGATTACATTGTGTCTTTAGGAAATAACCAGTGCCAACTTTTGTGAAAATACATTGTGAAATGTAAAAGTTTTCCATACAAGCATTTGATTTCGATCGTTCAGTTTGTATGGCAGCTATGTATATGTTATAGTGGTCCGATATCGGCAGTTCCGACAAATGAGCAGCTTCTTGAAGAGAAAATGACGGTTGCAAAATTTCAAAACGATATCTTAAAAACTGAGGGACTAGTTCGTATATATACAGACAGACGAACAGACGGACAGACAGACGGATATGACTAAATCGACTCAGCTCGACATACTGATCATCTATATATATACTTTATAGGGTCTCCGACCCTTCCTTCTGGGCGTTACAAACTTCGTGACAAACTTAATATACCCTGTTCAGGGCAAAAAAATGGAGATTGGTGCGCATTACTCACTAGGGTAAACGTTGTGTGAAACCGGTGCTCGAATTACCGGCTCTGCTGGCAATTATGTCGACCGCATATTGGACACAGCGCGCAATGTCTCATGCGAATTTGAACGATTTGCCCCGCTAATTCGTGGAGAGTAGCGTATCGAACAATCAACTATAACCGAGTCAAAGGCATGTCTGGAGCTTATATTTAATACTATTACTAGGGATCCGGCCACGCGTTGCTGTAGTATACATTTTATACCATTATTCGTATAAAAAACTATTCAATAGAGTGAAAATTTTATTTACGAATAAAGGCGAAAACGTTTTTGTCGGTTTAAGAATAGAATGGATTTTACTTGAGATTTAATTTTGAATACGTTCATACAAATAAATTTCAATGGAAAAAATAACGAATTTAAGGCTGCTTTCTCAATGTCTGGTTACCAGCCTTTCTGTCCAGTTAATTGAGTTGTCTGCTTAATAGATTGTAACGGGTGGGCCATCTAACGTTTTAAATTTGAATTATCTATATTTCGACATTGGAAACGTCAAATGCCATTCGGAAAATGACAGATATTCAGCAAAAAGTTTAAAATTTACAAAATGGGTCACTATTCATTAGAAGAAAACTGGGAAATATTGAAAATTTGAAAGTTTGACCGAAAATGGTCAATTTTACCGAAAAATCATCTTTTCGGACGAGGCTTATTTCCACCTCGATGGTTACGTTAACAAGCAGAATTGTCACATTTAGGGCGCTACGTGCCATACAGCAAACGCTACACTCAATCTTTTACGCCCTATCTTCGAAAATCGCATAATCAGCAAAAGAGGTGATGTGAATTGGCCTACCAGAAGCTGCGAGTTAACTCCGTTGGACTATTTTCTGTGAGGAGCTGTTAAAGATAAATGTTACGCCAACCATCCAGAAACAATTCAAGATCTAAGGTACGAGATTCAAGTTGCTGTAGCTGCCATAAGGCCTGAAACCATCGAGAAAGTACTCCGAAATTGGGTGGATCGGATAAGCTACTGTAAACTCAGCCGTGGTGGTCATTTGTCCAAAATTGTTTTCCACAAATAAATTTCATAAAACAACATTTTAAATAAATGTTAGACCTTTGGAAAATATCAAGCCTTTTTTCTTTATTGACTTTTTAAATTTAAAATTTTATATGGCCCACCCTTTACTTGTTAAACATCAACAATCGGCATGGTTTATGGAGATGTCCGTTCAATAGGGTGTCCATTTAATAGAGCTTTCACTATATTCTTTATTTATGAAGTATTTTTACTATCCTATCTTCTAAGTTGGTTCGAACTCGATACAGTGTGCCAAATTTTACTAAAATCGGTTCAGCAGTTTAGGAGTCCATCGCGGACAAGCAACGTGACACGTACTTTTTATATATACATAAATATTAAGATATTAATTGCGTCGATTAGCAAATCGATCCATATTAATGCTCTATTATACATTTGTAAACAGTAATATGTACGTATGTGTCGTTATTTTGCATGTCTTGAGGTAAACAGTCGCTTTAAATTATCAGGAATTTCGAATTTATTTAGCCAGGTGTGTTTGCTTTCAATATTTCAATTCAAAATGAAGGGTGGCTTATTCGATATGGAAAGTGTATTCATCAATTATAAATACCTACATAAAAACACAAAATATATATGTATATGTATGTAATTATATATATTTATTAATTTGAGCAAAGGCGAAATCTACATAATCACTTTTTCTTCTGTAGTTATCCACACAGAAAGTAGCTCTATTTCAAACGAATACAAATCAGTCTTTCATGCCGAAGTTTTGGACATAACAGAAGGTGTCAACTGGACTTCTGCTCTAATCAGCTAGTCCATAAACATTCTATTGGACAGCCGAGTTGCAATTCAGGTTATTCATAACGCTAATACTGAGTCTGACGGTGTTAGATTATGCAAACAGGCAATAACTGGAGTCTAAGTAGGTATCTCGGCTAATTTCTTTTGATTCTTCTTCTTAATTGGCGTAGACACCGCTTACGCGATTATAGCCGAGTTAACAACCGCGCGCCAGTCGTTGCTTCGTTTCGCTACGTGGCGCCAATTGGATATTCCAAGCGTAGCCAGGTCCTTCTCCACTTGGTCCTTCCAACGGAGTGTAGGTCTTCCTCTTCCTCTGCTTCCCCCGGCGGGTACTGCGTCGAATACTTTCAGAGCTGGAGTGTTTTCGTCCATTCGGACAACATGAGCTAACCAGCGTAGCCGCTGTCTTTTAATTCGCTGAACTATGTCGATGTCGTCGTATATCTCGTACAGCTCATCGTTCCATCGAACGCGATATTCGCCGTGGCCAACGCACAAAGGACCATAAATCTTTCGCAGAACCTTTCTCTCGAAGACTCGCAACGTCAACTCATCCGTTGTTGACATCGTCCAAGCCTCTGTACCATATAGCAGGACGTGACTTATAGAGTTTGGTTTTTGTTTGTCGACAGAAGACTTTACTTCTCAATTGCCTACTCAGTCCGAAGTAGCACCTATTGGCAAGAGATATTCTGCGTAGGATTTCTAGGCTGACATTGTTGGTGATGTTTACGCTGGTTCCAAGATAGACGAAATTATCTACAACTTCAAAGTTATTACTTTCAACAGTGACGTGAGTGCCAAGTCGCGAGTGCGACGACTGTTTGTTTGATGACAGTAGATATTTCGTCTTGCCCTCGTTCACTGCCAGACCCATTTCTTTTGCTTCCTTGTCCAGCCTGGAGAAAGCAGAACTAACGGCGCGGGTGTTGAGGCCGATGATATCAATATCATTTCTTTTGATTAGTCGTATAGTAGTAGAAAAAATTTAAAAGGCGGACGAAAATTTCTTAAAGCTGCTTCAGACCTTTCAGCTCTTTCAAGGGTAGTTTGAAGCAATGGGCTCTAGAGAAACACCTCAGAATTTGGAACACTAGCAACATTGTTCCCTAATAACGCACGGTAACGCGTTCGAAGTAATCTATGAAAATTATCCATGTGACTTCAAAACATACTCGCAAAAATCTTGTCGGACTATCAGACGTCTTAAACGACTTTCACGTGATACCCATTCAGCGAACTGCCGATTGGGCTCAGGCGTATATTGACGAATCCAAGTTTCCTCCATTCTTACAAATGAGCTCAGGAGCTCCAAATTTCTTATTACGTGCTAAATCGTCCTTTATTTGTCTTGGTCGACATTTTCAAAAAATGCAGCCTGAAATAGTGAATATTGTTGTAGATCACCATATTTTAGCGCAAATCTTTGAAAAAATAAGTCGACTTGTTCAAGAAACTACTTAAAAAAACTTTATTCATATTAAAGTAATTATATCCAGTTGTGTACAGTTCTGTAACTGCTTTAAATCTAACTTATCTTAAACTCTGTCATCCTACTAATTATAATATTATTTTCTTTGAAGTGTTTGGCATTCTACGCGGTTTGGACTGTCAGCGTTTCCTTCTAAATCCCGATCTGTATAGCTCCGATGCGCATATTATCAACTCGAATGATGGCTCGCTATACGTTGCCTCCAGCACGAAGAACTACACGAACAACCAGTATTGTGTAGAAAAGATACGAAATTCGACATTTGGCGAACAGAAGGTAGGTACGTATATAATTAAGAGAATTTAAGAATCAAATAAACAAAATCTGTATAAAAAGCTAACATTTGTTCTCTTTACATTCCACAACGAATTAGCTCTACACATTCCTGTGTTTCGACTCGAAAGTGGTTGGCAATGAAAAGATACGCTTCAAAATGTATCCCATCGGTCTATTGATCTCCTGCTCCTTCTATGCACTCACACTGGGCGTGTACTTATCCATTTCGCGCTTACGCAATTTGCCGGGAAAAATTTTAATCTGTTTAGTGAGTAATTTATTTGCGGCTTATTTGGGCATTGCGTTGGGTCAACTCGTACCCATCAACAACGATAATATGTGCTTCGCCTCCGGTGAGTGGATCATGAGTCTATAATGTGTTCATAGGAATGTCTGCAATAATAAAATTGATATTTTATGTTGCAAATGCTAACTCTAATTAACAGTAAATGCAAAATGCATAATTCTTGCATTATCTTTTTTATCTTTTTAGGTTATTTCATATACTTTTGCCTCATGGCTGCATTTGCCTGGATGAATGTGATGTGCTTCGATATATGGCAGACGTTTGGGTGAGTATTCCCTGTAATTTATCGTTATTTGCACTCAATTCAGTTTCTATTGACATTGCTTTGAAGTCATACATACATATGTGCAAATAATACAATTGAAAGTAAGAGTCTACAACTGAAATAGGGAAGCTAACAATTGATAACTATGTTTACATGTACATATGTATATACTAAGGGGGGTCAAAATAAACGAATTTTTTGATATTGATTGTTAGACAGCTCTAAGAGAGGCTCTCCAAGTATGAGCTCTTAATAATAACGGCAGGGTCGCCTAACGGTTTTTTTTTATTATTTTTCTTATTATCAGGTAGAAAAATTTGTGTCTCACATCCAACTACTTGAAAAACTATTCCGTTCGTGGATTTTGTAAGAGTTTGAATGCTTTTCAAAAAAGGTTTTATAACGTTTTTTTCCAAAGTTTACAAGATATTAACGGTTAAAGTTTTATATTTATTGAGGGTTTTAAACGATGCCCGAAATACATTCGAAAGATTGTTAAGATGCTTGGTATATTAAAAATACATGTATTGACTGGGCTCCTGATCTTCCGAATTTTGTTCAGACAATATTGATAACAATTTTATTCATAATATTCATTTATAATCAGAAAGTAATAACGTGCGGAGACTAGTTTTCTGGGAAACACCGTTATCTCGTTATTTCTCCGTTCACCGTTATTTCTCGTTATCTCATTAATTTTGACACATAAGCCCCCTTTCCGTAGACCAGGTCACATATAATAGTAGAAAAGTCTTAGAAATTTGGAAAGAACTCACGTTACTTGAACGACAAAGAAATCGGAAGAGATGTTCTCGCCGATAATTGGTTCAACGTAAGCAGAACATGGACTTTTGCTGGAACTGTGGTACCATTCATCAAAACGTTTTGGTGATTATTACATGAATCATTGTGATAAAAGCCTTATAGCCATTGATAAAATATGTTTACAAGTTGTAGCTTTTTGAGATGGTAAATTTTTTGATAATACTTGTATATTTCGGTAAAAAGATTTGCATAACCGAGATCCGAAAATATGTAGAAGAACATCCTTAACATCATCTTCGCTGTTATTAGAGGTTACTTCTACTTAGATACATCTACCTCCCTCTTCTAAACATACATATGTACATACTTGTATTCTCTATAGCAAATATCTTTCTTAATTGTTAATTTCCTGATATAGCATAGTAAAGGCAAATTAATAGTTCTACTAGAGTCAGATTCAGTACTATTTATGTTTGCCAATCCTTCATTGAGATACCATGGTATATCTACGGTTTTCCAGAAATATCTCTAACGGTAGACCTAATCCATTATTTTAGATAAGCATGATTAATCCACATATTTTTAAAGTTCTAGACAATACTAACGGCAAGGCAATACCGCTAGTAACTTAAAGCTGACTATTAAACAGATGGAAGAGCCTATATAACTATAACTATAACTATATCCGTACGTTTATTTAAGATCATCAAATACAGAACACTACTTTAGCCGCAGGCTTTGTCGTAGATATTTCTAATTTGTTATATGGTTTTTATGCGTTTAGGGTTGTCATAATGGATTCAGGTTTCATTATTAATCACATTTATATGCAAACTCGACTTTTTGTAGAATTCAAATTGCATTCTGACATATAAAATCGTCCTTGGCTTCAATTCGTATGACAATTTCATTGCTTTTAAATGTTTTGAAATGGCGGTTTGAATCACTCTCAAAGATTCTGTGCGCTCTTCATATATTTGGTATTAATCTTTGTGGAGTAATGCTTCCAGTTCCTCATCTTCAAATTATTTTGGCCGCGTAGGTCGTTCTGCATCTTCCACACCAAAAACACCACTTTTAAATCGTACAAAACAATTTTGGCAAAACCTCCACCAAATTACGGCTGAATTTTTCTTCATATTAAGGAAATGAAGAACTGCCTGAGAAATCACTGTTTCAGGCATAAAGACAGATGTCTGTCTTAAGAGTTTGAATGCTTTTCAAAAAAGGTTTTAAAACGGATTTTTTTTTTGCAAACCAAGCCAACCAATTTGAGTGAAACAAAAACAAAAAAAGCATTGTTGTTTATGCTTCAAATGAAAGACATATCCTGAAAACGACGAGCAGGAACAGTAGCTTTACGACGCATGTTCGAAATATTACACCAATGGATTAATAATCAAATTGCACCATCTCTGGCACAACCGTTAGTTGGTACAGTTGTAACCCAATATGTTGACGCGATATTTGTCAATATTGGTTAGAAAATGAACCAGACCTACATACATCAAATATATTCCTATGCTATTTACATCAAAATGCTCTTCAACTGATGAAAATATTAAAAAGTGAAGGATATCCGTATGTAGCTTGAAAATCGTCAGGCAAGTGTTAAAAAGATGGCAAGAGAACTCGACATCTCATGCGAGTTCGTTCGAATGATTTTGGAAGATATTTTGAGCATGAAACGCGTTCTTGCTCGACTCGCCCCGATAAAGCTGAATTTTTTTCAAAAAGAGTACCGTAAACAGGTCTCTTGAGATATGGAGAGCATTATAACTGCCGATGAGACATGAGTTTATAAGTTTGACATGCAAACAATGGAGGAGATGAAACAAAATTCGTTGAATTAGCTAAAGGCCATCCCAAAAAGCGCTTATGAAAAGTGTTCCGAGGACTGAAAAAAATCGTTGGCATAAGTGTATTACATCTGGTGTGGATTACTTTGAAGGCGACAAAATAAAAATTGATGAATAATTAAATGTTTTGTGTTTTATTTACAATTTCCGGGCACTTTTTTGTCACAATGTACTATATAATGTTGCGTCACATAAAAAGATGAAAATGTCAAATAATTATGTGCAATTATTTTATTGTGTGATATACTTATCTTAATGCCAAAAAAGCTATTTTATACATCACACGCTTGACAAACCATCAGTGGGGCTAACAGTCTTCGCCACCAATGCCAATCAATTCAAGAGCATTAGTCACAATCAAACAATTAATTAATCATTAGTACCGAAAATATATTAGCATTGTATCCAGCTGTTGAGTGCATATATTTAGGGCCCTATTAAAATCATATGCATGTATGAGTGTATGTAACTATCCGACCATTAAACCCCAACGAAAGCAAGCAAATATTGACGAGACAATAATTCATAAAATCAATTATTCGATAAAGGTCATTAGAAAAAGTGACATGGATTTTGGGCGCAGCACCTTATAAGCCAATAGCCAACACATACATACATACCTGCACATGTTTAGGTAATAAAATTTTTACTATGCGCTGCGCTAAATAGCTACAAAGTAGTCGGAAGGAAGAGTAATGTATATTTGACTACGTAAACACGCAGGGATATTTATTGTGCTCCGGTAATAAACCTCCGTTTATTACGGCGCTTCATGATATATTGCTGCTCTTATTATAGCTTTCGTTTGCTCATATAAGTCGTTATTTTTAAAATTCCTTATCAAACTGTGACTTTTAATGAATTGGAGGGGAATTTCTAAGTGGCTTGCTTTCATTTCGCAACAATAAGCTTATTTCTTTTGTCTTCACACTGCCTCACTTAATGAAGGCGAATTACTGGATTCTTAACTTTACTGGCGTAGACACCGCTTATGCGTTCTAGCCGTTTCTTCTTTTCGCAATTGGGCGCCAATTAGAGATACCAAGTGCAGCTAAGTCCAGCTTCTCCACCTGATCTCTCCAACGTAGTGTAAGTCCTTCTGTTCCTCTGTTTCCACCGGCGAGTACTGCGTCGAATACTTTCAGAGCTGGACTGTTTTATTCATACGGGCAACATGACCTGGCTGTCTCCGCTGTCTCCTCATTCGCTGAACTATGTCAAGTCCTCGTGTAACTCGTACAGCTGATCGTTCAATCGAACGCGATATTCGCCGTTGCCAATGCCTGACCAAAACCGGACCATTAATCTTCCGAAGAAGGATCGTAACGTCGACTCATCAGATGTTGTCATAGTCCATGCCTATGCACCATATAGAAGGACGGGAAGAATGAGTAACTGATAGAGTTTGGTCTTTGTACGTCGAGAGAAGACTTTACTTCTCAATTGCCTATTCAGTCCGAAATAGCACCTGTTGGTAAGAAGTATTCTGCGTTAGATTTCGAGGCAGACATTGCCTCGAATACTGATGTTAATACTGGTTCTAAGATAGACGAAATTATCTACGACTTCGAAGTTACGACTGTCAACAGTGACGCGGAAGTCAAGTCGCTAGTGCTATCTCCGTTTGTTTGTTGACAGGAGATATTTCGTCTTGCCTTCATTCACTACTAGACCCAATTGCTTCGATTTCTCATCCAATCTGGAGGCTTTCTTCAGAACTAACGGCACGATTGTTGAGGCCTATTATTTCAATATCATCGGTGTCAGCGTCAGTTCTTCGCGGGCGTATTTGAATAGCAATACTGGAATTAGCGTTTCATAATCTCTAGCTATTTAGGTTTTCTTGACGATGTCTCGAAAGTTGTACATCTGAAAGTTTTCTGCTTGGTTAACTCCATAAAGACCATGTGATGGTTCAGAGAAAACTTGATAGTGTGAAGACATTTTAGTCCAGATGATTACACAATAGTTTACCTAAAGACCTAGTTATGTCGCCAGACATCCACCCTAACAATTTTTACTTGCAACCTAATACTTTTAACCCAAGACGTTATTACCGAAAAGTTTTGGAGAATATAGGAAGCTGCATGTTGCTTTTTTATAGTTTTTTTAGCTACATTTATTTTCCTGTGCTATCCGGCACTAATATATTATAAAGCGAGACCGTCAAATATTACAAGGTCTGTCGCAAAAGAAACAGGACTGTTAAAACAAACAACAAAAAATTAATATTTTTCAAAAGCTATATTTTTTTATTCAAAGTAGTTTCCTTGTGCTTCGATACAGCGTTTAGTCTGGTCAATTAGCATTTCAAATGAGTGTTTAAGGTCATTTTGCGGAATGCTCTTGAGAATATCGGTCGTCGCCTTTTGGATAGCTGAAATGTCCTGAAACCAGTGTCCTTTCATGGGCAAATGAAGTTTTTCAAATAGGTAAAAATCACAGGGTGCCAGATCAGGTGAGTAGGGTGAGTGATTAATGGTTAATATGGAATGGTTTTTGTCAAAAAATCAGTGACAAGCGTCGACCGATGACACGGCGAATTATCGTGCAACAGGCGCCAGGACCCTGCCTCACGGTATTGTGGTCGAGCACGATGAATGCGTGACAAAAGACGCTCCATAACACCAAGGTAAAACACAGCATTAATCGTTTGGCCAGGTGGAACGAACTCTCGGTGTACAATACCCTCGGAATCGTAAAAACAAATCAGCATTGTCTTTATTTTTGATTTCTGAAAACGACCGACTTCTGATCGTCACAGAGGTCCTCACGACCTTCTTGGAATCGCTTAAACCACTCATGCACATTACTACGGGATAGGCACTGATCACCATAAACTTTTTTCATCATTTGAAATGTTTCAGTAAACGTTTTCCCAAGTTTAAAACAAGATTTAATATTTGCTCTTTGTTCAAAATGCATTTTACGACAGATGACCAACAGCTGCTGTCACTTTTTGATCGATAACATCGATTGTAGTTATCCAATTGTCTTAAAATGTTTACGAAATGTCAAAAAGAGATCAAACTTTTTATTTCATATACCCACCAATAGGTGGCGCCGCCAGAAACAGTTATATTTAAAAAGTTCTGTTGCTTTTGCGACAGACCTTGTATATAATATACCTAGTTCGGTTTGTGTATTCAATCATTCTCATACTCAGGAATCTTAAGTGACTCCTTACTTAAGTTACTATTATGGAATGTGAAGCCGGTCCTGAAACATTCACAAATTTATCATGAATTGAAGAATCGAAACGTCAAAGGCTGTTGATATCATTAAATCAGAAATGGTGCCTACAAAATACCGAAATACTAAAAGGCAAGTTCAGCTTATTCTTTGATAGTTGTATGGTTGAAACCGTATACTTAGAAACCGTATATATCATAATAATTATATTCAAGGTTGAGATAATCCTCAGGTGCAGTATATACATACTTTAACCACGACAGATAAACAGTTCGATAAAATTTACTTAACTTTTCTGGGGATGAGCATACGTAACACAGCTTAATCTTAGACTATTTCGCATATGTTTAATACGAGGATGAGTTCTTCGATTCATTTGGTATTAGATTTTAATTATAAATGGTCCAGATCTATAACCATTTTGTGAAATTTCCAAAAAAAAAACACTTGACCAGTATTCTTTCTCATTAGAATAATTTAATACATTATATTGATATTAGGTTAAACTCTACAATTCCATAATACATGAGACATATTACCACACAAAACTTCAAACGTGTAACAAATAATTTTCTTCTTTCTAGATCCGCAAAAAAGAAACGTGGTTTCCAGACGAAGGATATGGGACGTTTCTTACTCTACTCACTTTATGGTTGGGGGCTACCCACGCTCATGACGACCATCACAGTGACGCTGGCCAAATCGGATTTACTGACCAATGAAAATTTACGTCCGAACTTCAAGCAGGGTCGCTGCTGGTTCACTTGTATGTACAGCTATTGCGCCGCGCTCTTACCCAATTTATTAAAAGAAATAATCATGAAAAAAATCTTGTATTTCAGACGGTACCTTTGCTTCGGCGAATTTGCTCTTCTTCTCCGGACCGATTGGTGTGCTCTCGCTCTTCAACTTTGTGCTCTTTCTGCTAACACTACGCTACTGCAATCGCGTGAAACGTGAAATTTTCCGCATGCAAAGTTCAAATGTCGAAAAACCGATTATGCGACGTCGCTTCTTCGTGGATAAGGCGCGTTTTGCCATGAATACGAAACTGTTCATTGTTATGGGCATTACTTGGTTCATGGAAATCTTGAGCATCGTTTTATACGATCGCAAGAAAGTGTTCTTTTGGGTCGTTAGCGATTCCTTCAATGTGCTTTTGGGTGTTTTCGTCTTCTTTATATTCGTCTTTAAGAAGCGCATCTGGCATGCAATACTCTTTAAATTAGGTGGGTGGTATTCTATTTAGATACATGAGATACATATACATATGTATGTATATAAAATTGTTAATTATATATTTTCATATTTATAGGTTTCCGTTCCAATGACAGCCTCAAAACGCTACCTCCGGCCACCTGCGCTACACAGTCCACCTATGCGCCACAGACACAGAGCCTCTCGATGACGCGCCTAAATGCCGTCGAAGGCAATCTGTCATTGCTTTGTAATGCGGCAAAGAATTAGCATAAGTTATTTGTTGTATGTCTCCCACTCATTATTGTATTTGTATTATTGTACATTTGTAATATTTGTATATAATTTTTTTTACGCTTTCGAGGTGTGTCAAAGTGCGTTTAGACACGAAAACTACCGATTCGCAACCTTTGACACACAGCTACATATGCTTATGTATGTGTTTGTATGTATGTTATTTCATTAGCGTTACGCTTGTTTGTAAGCTATTTATTATATTTATTTACCATTAAAAGCCATATTTAAATTTATAGTGAAATCCGTGTGTATATTTTATTCATACTTAAATTACAGGAAAATACATGAAATTTATAAAAAAAAATATATACATAAGTGTGTTACACATTAGAACTCAACCGATTGGCTGGTAGCCAATCCTTCTACTTGCCGAGGCCAGCGAGTAGGAAAAGACCATGGCGAAAAGCGGGAATAAAGCCAAGACCGAAAGCATTACGCCAATGCTGGTGAGATTTGTGTTAATAAGTCGTATCAATTTAGGCAAGCAACCCTGAAATCAACATGAAAATATTTGAAATAAACATTCTTAAATATATGTATGTAGTGCATTAAAAACAAGAAATTTGTAGAGCCTCTTGGGTGTGGCACAAGTTTTCAAATGAATCAGAGGTATGTACGCGTATCCTTTTTTTATGCATTGCACACATTCTTCTTTACTGACGTAGACACCGCTTTCACGGCTATAGGCGAGATACATATGGTTTGTCAAAAAAGTCTTGCGGTATTTTTATTGAATTTTTTTTTATTGAAATTGAAATGAATTTTTGATGACTCATGCCCAGCTCTTGACCGATGCTACGGCTGCTACTATGCCGGTCTCTTTCGACCAATTCAACGATTTTATCGCAATTTTCGACGACAGGCCTTCCGGAGCGTGGCGCATCTTCGACCACCTCTACACCAGAACGAAAACGTTGAAACCATCGTTCTGCGGTGGAAATGGAAACTGTATCGGGTCTATAAACTGCACAAATTTTATTGGCGGCTTGAGATGCATTTTTGCCTCTATCGTAGTAGTACTGTAAAATATGCCGTATTTTCTTTTAATTTTGCTCCATGTTTGCGACGCTATAACTTACAAACGACTTAAAAGAAACGACAATCAATCAAACACGTGTTAGCTTGTGAAATGAGCTTTCCAAAAGGGTATAGCATGACCCGATGCGGCGAATAAAATTAGAACTACGCGCTTTCAGCACCAACTATCGAAAATACCGCAAGACTTTTTTGACAACCTATTATATAATGCAACATTAAATTGTTATATTCTAGGCATAATTAGAATAAATAAATAGAATTGGTTTTTAAATGCTGTTCCGTCGCATTTTACATGTCAAAAAGAAAATATTATTTTTAATATTGCCTTGTAACACGACCTTAGAAGCGTGGTTTTCATTGAAGCAATACCATTTTCGCAGTTGGTCCTTTTGATTTTGTGGACGGATCATAGTTTGCTGGCTCGCGAAATCCAGCTCGTGTAAGAACTGAAGTCGAACGCCCATGAAACGTGTTGCACGTTCGGTGAATGAGCGCAAAACGAGATGTGCATCGTTCCCGACTTTCACTAGAAAATTGTGTGCAGTGATTAAGCTCACATTTAGTTGAATGAGCGTGTTAATAAAAAACATTGTCGCATTCGGGCTGATGATAATCCACAAGGCATTGCTGAGACGCTATGACATCCTCAATAAGTTACTGTGCTCTATGTGCAGAGGGAATCAATGGTCTATATTTCTTCAAAAATGAAGCCGGCCATAATATTAGAGTCAATGGAGATGGCTAGAGCCGTGAGATGTTCGACGCCTTGGAAGAGAATATTCGGCGCCATATGGTTGACATACAACAAAATGCTACGCAAAATGGTTCTTTCGGCTAGAATTTACTCGAGCCCGCCGCGTCGGTTACTTGCCCGCAATCATTTTTGAAATATAATGACAAACCCTTGTCTTTATAATATATGTATGTAAAACTAAACTCTTGTCATTATCATTAAACTTTATGCGTTTTATTACTTCTTGAAAACCTCATGTCGAAAAAAGCAAACACCGCATTTTTCAAAGCATTTTCTAATCAGCCGATTTATTTGAAATATTGCCAGAATATTCTCTAAATGTGTCACTTTGACACGAAGTAACAAAAATTGAAAAATTTAAATTCGTAATATTTTTAAATAATTCGACAAAGTTAAAAAATTAAAAAAAATCTACCATTATTTTCGAAGAGCCGCTTTTTATGCATTTTTTACCGGTTTGCAGCTTTCTGAGATAGCGTACTAATCAAGAAGCTGGTATTGTTTTATTTTTCAGAAGACCACAAGGGTAGAAATCATGGCAACGAGGGCATGGGCTTTTTTCCCCCTTTCAAGCACAAATAACTCATTTAAATAAAATATAATAATTAATTTTGTGTACTCTTCAATTGTAAATAAGCAAATAATAAAAAAAATATATAGTAAAAATAATAAATGCCTTTTTTCTTTCAATTGGCAAAAAAACGCTTGGACCCTCAAATATATCTAACAGTTGGCATCCTGTTAACCATAAAAGGCTTTAAACTAACGTATATTTCGAAAATATATATGTATATATGTATTATGCGACGACATTGAAAGTATCTCTGAAAGTATTCGACGCAGTACCCGCAGGGAGAAGCAGAGGAAGAGGAAGACGTCCAATCCGTTGGAAGGACCAGGTGGAGAAGGACCTGGCTTCGCTTGGAATCTCCAATTGGCGCCACGTAGCGAAAAGAAGAAATGACTGGCGCGCTGTTATTAACTCGGCGTAAGCGGTTTCTACGCCAGTAAAGAAGAAGAATATATTCAAATATTACGTTATCAAATATCTCCCTTCCACCTCTTTGTCTTTTGAATTTCGCGACTATGTATAAAGCGCTTCAGAGCTCATATCTGGCAATACTAAACATTTTGAAAGATCTTGACATAACCTACAAAACGACGCAATGCATGATTAGTTTAGATATTGCGTTCAACAGTTATAGACGTGTAAACAGGAGTTCACTAACGCCGAAATTTGCACTCTGCGATATGCTGTTTAGACGGAACGAACTCGACCCATTTTTGAAGCGGATGGTGACAGGCGACGAAAAATGGATCACATACGACAATATCAATCGAAAACGGTCGTGGTCGAAGGCCGGTGAATCGTTCCCAACAGTGGCAAAGCCGGGATTGAAGGCCAGGAAGGTTTTGCTGGGTGTTTGGTGGGATTGGAAGCGAATCATCCCATATGGCCAGACGCTTAATTCTACCGTCTACTGTGAACAACTGGACCGCTTGAAACAGACGATCGACCAGAATTGGAAGGGTATAGTGTTCCACCCGAACAACGCCAGACCACACACTTCGTCAATGACTCGTCAAAAGCTACGGGAGCTCGGATGGGAGGTTTTATCGCATCCACCATATAGCCCGGGCATAACGCCAACTGGTTACCACCTATTCCTGTACATGGCGAACGCCCTTGTTGATGTAAAGTTGAGCTCAAAATAAACTTGTGAAAAGTGGCTGTCCGAGTTCTTCGCAAATAAGGAGGGGGGCTTCTACGAGGAGGGTATTATGAAGCTGCCGTCTAGATGGAAACAGATTATCGAACGAAACGGGGCATATTTGAACTAAATCCGATCACTGTAACATTTTTTATAAAGCATTGAATAAAGAGCAAAAATGCGGAAAGGAGATATTTGACAACCTAATATGTTGAACCTACTATTATTTACTTCGAGTTTAGTTCGCTATCCATTTTCGTCAATAACTTTTGGTAGAAATATTTTTTTTTAACTCACCACTTCATGGAGTTGTCCAAATTGATAGTCTGAACAATTCTTATTTTCGCCACTGTCCCAGCAACACGAGTTCGGTAGCGAATCTTTCGGCCAATCCAGATGGTTTTTGCCGCCACAGCATTCGAGCTAAAAAGTAACAAAAATAAAATAAAAACGAAATCATGTAAGATATACAAAACTATTCAATATTAGTGGTTTCTATACATATATCGCTTTTCCTTCGTCTGTAAACTTATGAAAAATGAATTTACGTTACTTTGCATTTTAGGTGACGATATGTGAAATCCAGTGCCTATTCATCACACTTGATCAAATATGTACGAGTATATCTGTCAATCTGTAAAATATTTTATTGAAATTCAGAGAAAAATGTTCCTAATAGCAATTACGTTTTTATCAAAACTGGGTGAAATTTTGGTCAAACTTCTCCTAGCCCCCATATAAATACCATATATACCATCGACTATACCATATATCGTTCAATATACATATAAGTTATCTTATTGAAAATCAGACAGCATATCTCTCTAAGAACATCATATCTTTTACATATGAAAAAGCATAACATTGGGTGAATATTTCCTATAGCATATACCTAATTTAAGGTGTTTCTAACAATCTGTTGACTTTAAACCATATATTTATACCTCCAGATACCTCATAGATCTTAATGAAACACAAAGAATATCTCTTTCTGGTAATAATATATCCTGGTGCCAAAAAATTGATCAAATTGTCCTTTTATATCATACAAGTATATAAAAATTTCAAACTTCCAAACGTTCGCCCAGCCCCAAAATACCCTATGTAGTGATTTCCTATTTTCACCTCACTTTAAACCAGGTAATTTGGTCAAAAGTGTGCTATTTTATATAAATTGGGTGAATATGTTTTCTCAAACATAATGTGATTTCACATTGAATACAAATCCATTGTCCATTTCTATTCAGATATTCTAGGTAACAATTTAAATTCGTGTATATGTATAAATTTATGCAAATTTTTTTTTAGAGAGAAAAAATGTTAGCATCGGTACTATTATACATACATATGTACATACAATCCTATAAACAAAAATAATTTAATTTGGAAACTTGAAAATCTTTCTCTCGTTTTTTCTGCAACTGATTTATATTTACAGACATGATTATCAGCGCTGTGGCCACTGGTGTGGGTCACTTCGCGTTATGTAAACATACTTTCTTTCTTTATTGAGAGATCTTATCTGGTTCCGAATGTTATTTTTTTCATATTTATTTATTTATTTATTTTTCACTGATAACTTATTTCTTATTCATTTATATACTTATTGAAGGTAAAACTCCTGCTGAAAGTAGTTATATTTAGCTACGACTCCAGAGATAGCGTGGAGTTGTTGATTTTAAAATAATCTTAGTATTTATTGAATGCTTATTTACTTTCATACAAGTATATCGTTTCTATGCGATATCGACACTAAAAGTCAATTCATATATACCGCATATTTCAACTTTTGGACAAATAGTTCGTGAGATACAGGGTTTGTTCGGAAAGTAATAGGACTGAGTCGATTTAAAAAAATTTGTTGAACCAATCGTTACAATTCTTTAAAATCTTTTAAAACAGGCTCTTTCTCCGGCGATGCAGCGCGATTTCCAAGCTTTGAAGACATCACGTAAGGCATTCTCCGGAATAACCTGAGAGCCGAGAACCCTGCATGGTGCTTGGATCCCCTCTGTCGTTTCAAAAAGCTCGCCTTTTATCAGCCTTTTTAAGCAAGGAAATAAAAGAAAGTTTGGGGGCTCCATCTTTGGCTGTAGGGCGGCTGCGAATGCGTTGGGATGCCGGCGTTAGCTAGGTAGCTGTTCACAAGAAAGGCGATGGGAGCCGTGACATTGTCGAGGTGCAACTTCCAATCGGCGGCGATGTCTTGTCGGACCCGATTGACCTTTCGTTTGAGTCTCTTGAGGATTTCCACGTAAAATTTGGCGTTAACGGTCGTTGTCCAGGAAGAACGAATTCATGGTGGACGATACCTTTGTTGTCAAAAAATACAACGAGCATTGTGTTTTTCGAAGTCGCAGTTCTCCCAGCACGGTCTTCATCAGCGATCTCTTCCCGGGCCTCCAAAAAGGCTTGGTGCCACCGAAACACACCACTTCTTGCTAAAGCAACATCAGGGTAAGCTTGCTTGATCATATCAAACGTCTCTGTCGCAGATTTACCGAGTTTTACACAGAATTTAATCGCGTACATCTGCTCTAACGAACGCTGCATTTTCGGCTTGCAGTACTCACAGAAACACGTCGCGCGAAAATGTTTGTCCTGACTCTCCAAGTGCTCGGAGACAACTGACCAGCCGCTCGTTCGTTCTCTACGGAATCCAGTCGGTGCTCTCACGTTCCGAAGTACAGTCGCGGCAGAAGAAAATCAGTCCTATTACTTTTCGGACAAGCCCTGTATTACCACAACGCAAATTTTAGGGCTTTGAAAAAAAAATAATTAAAAACAATCGTATTTATAAATTGCTTAATGAGATCTTTAGTACCAAGTGGTTATACATACATATGTATATCATGAATTGGCCTTCGAATCGCTTCCGCAATTTTAATTCGATGAATATTCTATCTTTGATTATGAATCCGACCAAAACCCCTTCGCGATTGCTACAAAAAATACCGAATAATACTTCGAAGTATTCACTTATTTGTCTCACGTTGGAGATAACCATATTACTATTGCATTCCAATGTTCTACAATTATTCACGAGCTCAACAACATGACTTATCGCCATTTTAATCACCGATCCTTCAAAATCATTTCATTTATTTCAGCTTCGATTTCGAATACTATAGCAGCGGGGTGCTGAGATTGAACTGACAGCAAATTAAAATCAAAATAAAGATATTTTTACCTTTTTGCTATAAAATATACAATTGCGAAAGTTATTATAGTCTCGGTGCAGCCGAAGACTCTTGTTGTCGAGATTCAGCGTTTCTAGATTCCAAAATTTCACATACGCGAACAGGTTTTCCAGGATTTCAATATACGAATTTCGGGATTTCACAACATCAGTTGAGAACTTTAAGCAATTTGAGATTTCGGGATTTTGGAATTTAAGTGTAAATATTTAAGCGATTATGACGTTTTAGCGATTCTAAGATTTCACATCACATTTTTCGGGATACCGAAATTTAAACAGTTAGCGCTAATAAAATCATGCTGATATGTATAGCATTATGCACTGTAAGACTTTCAGGATTTCAAGATTTCAATATAAGCATTTCGGAATTTCACGATAGTACTAGTTGAGGGCTTTAAGCCGTTTGAGATTACGCGATTTTTTATGCTCTTTAAGGTTTTCGAAATTTCAATAAATGAATTTCGGCATTTCGCGATAAGCTTTAAACAATTTGCGATTTCGGTTTATTGCTATGTAATTGTCGATATCGAAATTGTATAATTTCACAGTTGGGATCACGAGACTTAAATAATTAACACTAATATACATTATGTTCATTAAATATTAAACACTTTTATGGTTTCGGATTTTTTTTGCAAAAATCTCGGGTTTTAAAAATATATGTTTCGGGATTTCGCGTTATAAATTTTTATATAATATGTCATACCATATTTTTCATACATGCTTGTAAAAAATTGGTCATACGAATTTTGTAACCCCGTAACCATGTAACCAAGCTCCAATATTAACTCACACACACTTACATTATTCTGTATATAATCGATGAGAGTTGCGTTATTCGCTAGAAACGGGTCATTTTTGTAGGCACTGTAGCTGTTAACCTCCCGTTCAATACCGGCCGGTAACCCAGTTATCACACTATCCTTATAAGTGTATATGTAGATGGACATTAATATCAAACTGAACATGGCAGCAATGAGAAAACCGCCATACTGCAAAATGAGTAATAACAAATTTTACCTAAATTTATATTAAAAATAATAATTACTGGATACTTACAATTACCAGCATCGTCGGATCCACCTTCACGATACACGAGCAGGCCAACGAAGCAGCGAACACCAAGATGCCGCCAACGATGAGCAACAGGTAGGGCACATAGATCGAGTAACCGCCACTGATCTTCAAATAGTTTTGAAAATCTGTTTGCAACCAAATACCCGTTAGGATTATCAAGAGACCGGCAAACTGGAGAAATTATAAAAATGTTATAAAAAAAAAATGTTTAATAATAAAACTTAGAGTTTGTATGGACGAAGGTTCTTGCAACTCTCTTCTTACTCACCCAAAGCAATAGGTTAAACAATAAGAGCATTCCTCGTATGAAATTAAAGGAAAGCATAATGTCCGTCTGCTGGTCCAGTGTGCCCATACTATACCAGTTAAGTGTCGAATTTGTACTGAAAGCATCGCTTTTGAGTTGCGCTCAACAGCGAAGTGCACCAAATTTATAAAAATATACAAGCTATGCAGAATAAATATCTGCTTGCTATACATATGTACATAATTACCATTCACATATATATGTATGCATATGTAGGTTAGCAGCTGAATGGGCATTTTAAGTATTCGCGCTGATTATTTACTTACATAAAGATTCAAGCATTCTTATAGAAATGCATTTTATTTCTTTAAAAAGCATATTGATACATTTATACATATTTACATACGTACATTTTTGTAAGTTTATATATGTATGTATGCATGAACAAGCGCACAAGTAGATCAATGCACTTCACAAACAATCAATTGATTTGTGTTGTTTACACACAGTACATACAAACATACATACATACGTACGTTCTCAACTGACCACGAGCGCCGCTGGAAATGATAAGCGGAGAAGTCTTTGACATCGTCAACGTAAGAAGTCACAAGCGAAACAACAACGATGTGACAGAACGAAGGCCACACAAGTAAATCATTGCAATTCAGTTGGCTTCGTGTAACAGCATCTGCATGCCGTGCATTTTCATGTACTAGGGTGGGCTTAAGGCGACGAAACAAAATGAAAATTGGCGATCATTTTTTTAAATTTGTGTAAGGAACAACGTTTTTTACAATTCAAGAAATGGAAAATTTTAACCTAACTAAGTTTTAAATTTATAGCAGATTATTTCCAAAAGTCGTGTTCTGTTTAAGAAAACAAGCAAGGCTTACATCGCCTCAATGATAAAGTCCTAACTGAACACATTGTCCTATTGGTACTCTCGCTGTGAGGTCATAGATTTTGGAGACCGCCGCTTGTCAAAGCTGTAATGAGAAATATGAGGTGGAAAAGTGTAGACACTTTATCCTACACTGCTCAGTTTACGCCAGACAAAGGTGAAATCATCGTGGTTCCCATACTTTTCACAAACCCGGCGAATGGGCTGCACTTGTTATAAGCCACCTCAAAAAATGTGTACTCTAGGTGTTTTTTCGATATGCAACGGTCTTTTGGATCTATACCTAGGACTTCTAGGCATCACAACGAACAGGCTATCTAAGTTGAATTATTTATGACCTTATGAGAAATCAGCTTACTTACCTAACGAACCGTCTCCGAGTCTCAGCAGACAAAGACCAAGCATCTTCATATATTTCTGCAATGAAAAAGCTCCCTAAAAATCAATCATGCTTTAAAAGATGACTTAAATTTGTGGCGTTCATTGTATATTATTAATTAATCTGAAATTACTTCAATGCAGCTGGTTTTAATTTTATGGTACTGTACAGAGCCTTCCTAATGAACATATTAACAGTTAATGAGCGCTCATGTGTGACGTATAAATACGAAGGCGGTCTGATAAATCGTATAGTTAATGCAGGGCGCGCTTGGGTGTTTACTATAACTCGATGACAGCAGTAAAAATTGGTGTAGCGAGTTGCAACATGGCCGCACGTCCATTTTTTTGAGTCCCACCTAGATGTCTGAAAAAGGGATGGGACGGAGAATAATGCGACAAAACCCAATAATCTCTTAATGGCAGACAGCAGATTCAATGGCGCGAGGTAGCCGAGGTGGTAAGCATCTCAAAACACTCAAAGTGTCATACCGGACATGAAAAGCTGTCGCAGCGATGGATTCCGCGTTAGCCCACAATTTCAAATCAGTATTTTACGCTTTTACAGCGCAAACTGATCATGACCGTCAACGAAATGTGCTATTGTACACCATATACAATATATCAAGTACAAAAACCGATTTAAACAGTGGGCTGACTTCGTACAGAGGACCTGCTCCGAAGAAGGCCAAGATTAGTTTAATGATTAACTAAAGGAAACTTCCATCGTTTTCTACACATTCATACAATAGTTCATCTACATCGACTACAAAACAATCGTGGCGTAGCTACAACGTCGGGCGCCCGGGGCCAAGGATGTTCTGCCGCCGCCCTTTATCTACCCACCTACTAGTTTCATGAGGTGGTTCGAACAAAAGTGACTTTTTACAAAATATATTCTGAAGTTCCAAAATTCTCACAATACGGTTTTTGAGGAAAATGATAGTAAATTTACAAGACATCTTATTAAAAGCCATAGAAAAAACCCATTTTCGTCCTATATCTTGTACACTTTTGACACAATTTGCAGGAATTTTTGCCCGAATTGGCAGCAGCGAAGATCGTTTTGCCGCCCCAAGACGTTGCGCCCGGGGCGATGGCCCCCTTCAGACAGAGAAAACTTTTAAGCTGACACTAATTACTATTTTTTATTACTTCGCTTAATTGTTTATCGTTGAAATAACATTTGAAGTCCTTAGTCAAAATTGAATAAGTATGTAACTATATACAGATCATCTTCTATCTAATTTTAGTACTTACTGAATGATAGATACACGCTACGTAAGCGTGGGATCCCAACTAAGATAAAATCAAATTCATTTTCCATTTAGACAAAAAGTTACAAAATGATTCTGTCGAGACTTCAAAACTAGAAATACTGAAAACTCAATTACTCGAAATAATATTTTTATAATAATAATTTATCTAAAGGCATGTATAACATATAAGTGGAGCAAAATACTGCGTAATATGTTCTGAACCACTATAATTTCGAAATTCATCTCCAGCGGCATGTCAGTTTAATAATTCATTGTGAATATATTTTAAAACAATGTCGTTAAAAGCCTCTCATTTGCATGGAGTGGGAGCACGTTATATAAGATGGATTATCTTTAACTGGCACGCGTTGTACGGGTATTCGACTTTTCCTGTGGATTAAGGCATAATGCTTCCTTAGCATTGATCACTTTGCCTTAGCGAAGGGTCTTAAGTCATAGTAACGAACTATGGCTACTAATTCAGCCAATATAGGATTATGGACGAAAAAACACTCGGATTTACGCTTACATCCGATTGTTGGAAGTGTGAGGTTACTCGCACCACCCGAAGCCAAAGCGTCGAGGTTATTGTTGTAAAAGATTCCGATGAAGACAACCTCCTTACCTAAAGTTAGGAGATGATAAAGAGTATTACCGGATGGTAGTGACCAAAATACGCCAGTAGTGATAGCAGCAAAAACAAAGGGTGCCAACCAAAGTGCCCAAAACTTAAATATGGAACAATCTACCTCTAAAGCCAGCAAGACTACCAACCAGAGTGCACTGGCAGCCAAAGGAGAGTTACAGTGCAAAATGAAGAAAATATTTCAAAATCAAGTGAGGATAAGCCGGTTCCAGAGGACAGCCTTTGTACTTGGAAAGATAGCCAATAAACAATATGCTGGCATCTCAGTTGACATAGAGGAAATCAAGCACCAAGCACAGCCAGTCGAGGAATACGAAAGTTTCCTGAAAACGGAATGAATCAGAGCATACGACAGAAACCGCCAAAGTAAGCTCTCAGAAAAGATAATGCTGCTACAACGGATCCTTGAAAATCTCTACCGAAATACTGAAGCATGGTGGCCGGGCTGAACACACTTTTGCAATGTGGCCAGGGACTGCCTGCAGATGTCTATAGTAGACGAAACACCATTAAGGAGAGATGGGTAGAGATTGATGTCTATTATACCCTACAATTCATTATTTATATGATTGCTGAGCTGGAAACTCTGTTTTTTTGTAAACATTTTTATATGTGAATTTAACAACAAAGTTATCCAGTTAATTTCAATACAAGAAACCAAGCGGGGTTAGGTTATTAAAATGATACCAAATCTGCCTTTATTCGATTATACCAGTTTACTCGCTTTATATCAATTACATATATGTACATATGTTCAATTCACCACAACCAAATTGATTACTGCACCACGCGCAGAGAATGTATCAAGGTGCCAACTTCTTCGTTAATAGTTCGCAAAAGCAATAAGCTTTTTATACCATTTTTTTCTTTAGTATAAACTGGTATAAAAAATTTTTTATATACCATGAAGTTTTTGAGTTATCAATCTGACATTTTGCTTACATGCTTTTCTCCCAAAGAAGCTGCCCATTTATTGAAATTACCGATATCAGAACAGTATAGGCATATAGCTGCTGGACTAACTGAACAATCGGAATCAAGTTCTTGTATGGAAACATTTTTTTATTTGACGAGATCGACGTCAGGAAATTTGGCACGGGTTATTGTTCAAGGTGATGGTAAAATCTCGGAAGAAATTGTTCAGATCATATATAGTATAAGTAGGTACCATATAAACTGAGCGATCGAACTCCCCTTCCCACGACAGTCGGGTCTACGTAATCGGAATGGACCCCGCATTTAATCCGACTAAGGACTCTCAACTTAGCAGAATTCCATACAAGAAGGTAAACAATTTATTTGTGAAGGGTATTGAAGCTACGGCGCAGGTGAGTTAACGTTTTTTTTACTACTTTTTTTCTTGAAATGTATTAAATAATCTTCTCGTCATTTTTTTGTGTTCTTTATATATGTACTTTTTTATTTATCTTCTTTTATCGTATGGTGAAATTAAGTGAACTATGTATGTTTATATGTTTGTAGGTATGTAGTACGTATGCTTACATAACATTAATGCAAGTTCTAGTATGTATAGTATGCAATATTTTATTTAAGTTTTTATTTTAAATTTCATTAATTTATTTCTGTTTAAATTTACTTTTAATTTTAACTGTTGTTGTTTTAGTAGTTGAGAAATTCCTTTAAGATTCAGTAACAAGAAGTTAGTAAAGATATGTAGCGTACGTGTGTCTGTATACTTTTTGGGTGTTTAACTACATAACTGTTACACATATATATGTATGTATATGGTATAACTGTATTTTGGGGGTGAAAAAGTTTTCAAATAATTTATGTAAATAAATAACTGCATGTAAATATATTTTTTCTAATTTTATGTACGCCACGGTGTGAGTTAGCTTATGTATGCGTATATTTACTGCTGTTATGTGTTGTGTGGGTGTGTAGTAATGTATGTTTGTATGCGTATAATTTTTTATTAAATTCAAATATCAACTCTGAACCTCGAACGTTTTCAATATTTTTTGTTTTTTTTTTCAAATATAATACAATTAATTTTGAGAGTATTTATTTGCCTTTTATTTATTTATATAAGTATGTATGCATGTATGTTTGTATATGTGTATGTAACTATAAGTATATAATTAAATATAACTTTAATTTATATGTATGTATGTATATCATTTGCTTTGCTTCAAGTTCTTAGGTTTCCTTCCATTGCTTTCCAAGACCCCAACTAGTACGAGTATTGTAGTATACATTTGTGAATATTTGTTGGTATGTATGTATGTATGTAGGTATGGCTTTAGTTGTGATTGTAGGGATTTTGGTTTTTATACCGTTGTGCAAGATGCTCGTTAGCTCCACTGCAAATCATAATTTGGAGATTAATAAGTATTTAAGTAAGAGCAAATAAAAATTGATAAGTTTAGGAATATAACTGGAAGCAGGCAGTGAAAATTTAAGGCGTTATATCCAGCTAAGAATTTCGAAAAATTGATGTTTTTGTTTATTTATCGAATGTGCATTTATTTACATATTTTCTCCAAGAATTTGAAATTGATCCGGCAAATAGATTCGCAGATAACGGCACATTTGTGAAAATGAACTGGATCGATCGACTTAAGGGGGTATTCTGGTCTAGGATTTTGAAAAAAATCGATTTTTTGCATATTTTGAAAGTTTAGACTTTCAAAAATATGACCTTGGAAGGATTTTTCAAAATTCGACTTATTTTCGGAGATACAGCCGATTTTGTGACGTGGCGTCCGTGTTCACTAGAATTGTCTCCCAAACTTTAAACGCGTTTTTCTCGAAACTACTTTTTTTGAGGTAGTTGACATGATATCTCAAGTTCTACAGAACCGATTCCTTTGAAATTTGGTATATATCTTTTTTATACAATGCTTTATCGTGTCTGCGTTGGATTTCCAAAAATTTTGATTTGAAGTATTTTTAAAAAATTCGAAAAGGTCGAAAAAATCGGGTAAAAAAAATTTTTTTTTCAAGTCGACGTCATTTTGTTATTTTTTTTTTAATAATCAACCCGATAACGACATCCTTACTAATGAAGAATCTTCTTGCTTTTTGTGATTTCTACTGAATCTACTTGAAATCACGTCAACCAGGACGCACCGTTTTTTTTGAATTGCAAAAAAGTCTTGCTCTTCCCCAGACATCGTTTTTTCGGAGGTAATCCAAGAGATCGCTTAGGGTATCAGGGCAAACCAAAATTTTTCAAAATAAGTCAAAGTAAGCATAATGGAGAGATATTTTGCTTTTCTATGAAGCAAAACTAATTAGTTTCCGATCCATTTGTAACTCAGTTTGATAAAAGCGAACGAAATAATGAAAGACTCTTTCGACAATGAATGGCTCTCAAGTATTCCTTCTTTCGAAGTCGAAAAGGAAGTATCTTTTCGATGAGACGTCGAAGCTTCTTAATATCTACATTTCTTCCATTTGTTAGTGTCCAAACTTGATTTTAAACCCACACTATATTTCTTCAAGGACTGTTTCCAGTTATATGCCTTTCCTATAGTACTTTCCCACCCACTTACATATATCTCGTAAGCTCTTCAATATCCACCAGCATGGAGTCTTGTGAGACATGCAGATCATCCCGTTCCATTAGATTATGCACTAGTGACTCATTTAGCTCTTCAATATGTGTGTGCAGACTATTGACGAGTATTTGGAGTTGCGCTATATTCATATCGGTTAGCATTTGTCGCGAGACACGACGTTTATCGGCGGTCATTTGGACGCCCACCTTACGCAGCGAAACACGTATGATATCGGTAATCGGTGATACGCGTCGATTTTGTCGCTCAATCTGCAAAGAAGAAAGTGTTACTAAATGTATACTGTAAATATAAACTAAATTAAAGTCCAACTTACCTCCATTTGCATGTGAGCCATCTCTTTGGCTTGTGCCAATGCCATGCGTGCTTCAATCTGCAGCTTGGCTTGCTTGGTGAAGAAATCACACTCCAAATCTTCACTGCTGAACGCAGACATTGTCGTTTGGAAACTTTGTTGTTTGCTTTGTGAACGTTGCATTTGTTGTTGTGTTTGATATTTGTTGGCCGCAGCCGCGGAGCTGAGTGACGAAATTGAGGCGTGTCCACTACCTGCATTTGGGTAGGTGGGTTTGTCGGCCAGGGATATATTAAGTGCACTCATATTATCCACTTGTCTAGCTTTGGATAATTTCGGGCACGTCTCTGAGTCTGAACTATGGCTTTCGGTGTCCGATGAGGGATCATTTAAGCGACCCAACTGTGCGTCTGTGATGTAATTAAATTTATTGGTTAATAAAAGGTGTGACAGTAATTTGTGGAATCTTCTTACTTGCTAATCTTGTCTGTATGCCCGTCTTCCAAGCATTTCGCTCCTTGGATTCCTGGTTGTGTTCCTCCGAACCCATGGCCAAACGTCGACGTATCTCTTCGCGGTCACTGCGACGCTGCAGAGAAATTAGGTAAAGATTAAATCCATGCAATAAACGGCAACCAAGTTAAGAATATTAATAGAATTTTGCATAATTTTATTTTCCAGTATAATCTCCAACAGACATTGCTATTTTATTTACTTAAGTTCCGGTCTTTAAATCTTTGGAATTACTATACTTAAGAGGGATACCAAATTGAACACATCGTTTTTGCACGAAGTATTTGAGAAAAAGATCGGTATCTTTTGCCAAACTATTTCAATGAAATTTTTGACTATCATTTTGCACATAACCACCACATCTAAACCAAATACGAGTTAATTTCTGTTTTAAATGGAGAACTGTTCCGTTGCCAGTTCTTGGTCGGCTATAAGTCCGGATCCATTTCGATTAGGTAGGACAGACTTCCTTGGGATCGGATAAAGCAACAGTCGAAACTGGACTTTCTCTCATCGAAATTGTCTTACGTTGGTAACAAGGCATAGAATTTATTATGAAAAAACCGGTAATGGATCAAGTCTAATATAAATATATTAAACTTTAAACGAAATATTGAACTTCAAACGAGAGCCGGTCCTTTGCGTTTATGGCCAGAGCATTACCCATATTTTCCTCTGATATCATTATGTGTACAATTGCATAAAATAGATTCATTATATGAAACCTTATAAAGTATATATAAATGATCAGCGTGATGAGCTGAGTCGATTAGACAATTAAGACTGTCTGTCCCTCTGTATATACGCGAACTAGTCACTCCGTTTCTGAAATTTTCCACACGTCCCTTTCTCCCCAAGAAGCTGCTCATTTGGTCAGTTTTTGACAACTATAGCATAAAGGTGCCATACATGTTGATCGATCCCAATCAAGGTCTTGTATGGAAAACTTTTTTATTTGACGAGACATCTGCGAAGAAACTGTTCAGATCGAATCACTTTAGCATACAGCAACCATACCAACTGAACGATCGGAATCAAGTCTTTGTATGGAAAGTTTTTTTTCATTTGACAAAATATCTTGCATAAATTTGGCATGAGTTATTAACTAAGGCAATGAAACAATTTCCAGAGAAATGGCTGAGATCGGAATAATATAGCATATAGCTGCCATACAAACTGAATGATCGGAATCAAAGGCACATTAAAGTGAGAGAGATAAATATATTTTTTTCTCCATTTATGCTATGATTAATGCAGCTGCGAAGGGTATTATAGCTTCGATGGTTTTTTTCTTTAAAGTTTTTATGTACATATTATACTCTGCCCAGCTGCTTTCAGGTTAAGTGAGCATCCTCAAACAGGTAGTTACATTTTGTGTAGATAAACACCTCACGGTATTATGGTCGAGCACGATGAATGCGCGACAAAAGACGCTTCATAACCCCAAGGTAAAACACAGCATTAATCGTTTGGCCAGGTGGGACGAACTCTCGGTGTACAATACCCTCGGAATTGTAAAAACAAATCAGCATTGTCTTTATTTTTGACTTCTGAAGACGACCGACTTCTGATCGTCACAGAGGTCCTCACGACCTTCTTAGAATCGCTTAAACCACTCATGCACATTACTACGGGATAGGCACTGATCACCATAAACTTTTTTCATCATTTGAAATGTTTCAGTAAACGTTTTCTCAAGTTTAAAACAAAATTTAATATTTGCTCTTTGCATTTTACGACCGATGGCCAAAAGCTGTTGTCACTTTTTGATCGATAACATCGATTGTAGTTATCCAATTGTCTTAAAATTTTTACGAAATGTCAACAAGAGATCAAACTTTTTATTTCATATACCCACCAATAGGTGGCGCCACCAGAAACAGTTATATTTAAAAAGTTCTGTTTCTTTTACGACAGACCTTGTATGTACTTAAACATTATAATTATGTAAATGCATTAATAAACTATATATTAAACGTGCATATATTGTATAAGTACATACATACATATATACGTGAACGATTACATATGTACATATGTGCTCTATCCAAATGAAATTACCGCAAAAAGTAGTTAAGAACACATTTGTACAAATGTCATCGTAATTCCAAGAAGCAAATATCATTTATAATGTGCAAATCTTATGTGTTAACTATTTGATGCACACATTTGTATGTATAAAACTTTATTTCTTGTGTTGTTTAAATGTGTCTGTTTGTGTGCAGTAAACACAATATGTTTTTAGGCGCCTACGAAGTGGTCTGAACGAATAAATAATTAAAACCACAAATGAGGTGGGTGTCATGCAGTGAAAAATCGCCAACTGTGCGCTATTTATATATGTATGTACATGTGTACATAGCTATGACAGATTGAGAAATACATACATATGTATGTACATATGAGCAGGATTCAAAAGCCAGCAGCTGTTGGAATGCCTTTAATATAAACTTTGTTTTCAAATTCTTTATTGGAAAAAAATTATATAAGTATGAATATATTATATATAACCATGTAGACATGAGACCATACTTACATATTATATTATTTACTTATACACATATATGTACTTGTTATGTAAGCACAATTTATCTAAATAGGAAAAGGTTTAGGTGAGTCTTAGGGTGCTTTTCTCGACGGAGTCAATCCCTAGCTTGCTCAACAAGTAGACAAACGTGGCATGATTGGAGTATGAGCCGCACATGCCCACTGTTAAAATTCAAAACGAATGACATAATACATAGCTCTAGTAACAAGTCGTATTCTGAATCACGAATTGTGGAACTGAAAGCAGAATACGCGGGGTTTAAAATAAAATAAATGGGAGAAGATTACTAGCAGGAGTGTTAAAATCATTGGCATTATATAGAGTAAGAGTGGACGCGTGCAAATAAATCTTATAGACTGACCTAGTAATGAAACTATTTACTCGGAATACCAACATTAAAACGTCTTCTTTGTAAAGATGGTAAATAAAAGTAGACAAAAAGTAATGAAAGCAGGGACCGCGTAAGCTATCCATACCAATGGGATGCTTCCCAAGTATCTTTCAGGCTGAAGTTTTTGTCATATGTCAGTGCGCAGAAATCAACCTCCGCCGCAACTATCGCAACCAGCGCATAGCCATTCTCAGCGATAGTCAAGCGGCACTAAAAGCGATCTCAGAATATGAGACCAAATCGCTTTTAGTAGAGGAATGCATAGGAAGGCTAAGCCGCCTATCTTTGTGCAAACTGGTGCACCTAATTTGGGTTCCAGGGCATAAAGGAATAGAAGGAAATGAGAGGGCCGACGAACTGGCCCGCACTGCGGCAGCTTCCAAGATGATGGGACCAGAACCATGCATAGCGGTAGGGTCACACACCTTTAAGGAGCTGCTCCGCACGGAGGAGAGAACGGCATTGGCAGCAGGCAGCAAGTATGCGCCATGCCAAGCTGCTTCTAGGGGGGTACAACCTCTCCAGGTTCAAGGAACTAATTAACCTCCCCCGTGATAAATTCCGCCTCTTCGTCGCGATCTACACAGGGCACTGCAAGCTCAGGAAGCACTTGTCCAACATGGGCATAGTCTCCTGTGCTAACTGCCGGTTCTGCGGCCTGGATTGTACAGCAATCAGCAGAAGAAGGCTTAAAGCCCTGGGTTCCATATACATTAGCAGGGATCACATCACCACAATAGCGCCCGGCAAACTCCTGGAACTATTCAGGCTGCTGGAACTTTGGAAAGTCATGTGATATAGGAGAGGGCACAATAGACCCTAGGTCGCGTTGCATTACTTCGTTAATAATCTATCTATCTATCTATCTAATGAATGCAGTAAAAGAAACCGACTTATTAAAAATTTAAATAAGTAGTTAAAGAGCTCTCATTATGCGTTTGCTAGCATAATCCTCAGGTTCAGCGGCTGTGGTTGCTTCAAATCGGCGACCATACGTATCAATATTTTCAAAATCAGAAAAAATTGTTTCATATGTTGCCGAACAATGGAAAGACATATAATATAAAGAACTTGCAGTAATAAATGAAACGAACACCTAGAAGTTAAGGGCTAAGTTCAGCTAAACGAATAATGTAAAACATGGTTCAAAAATATTTAATCTCTGCAGATTGTGAGACTAACCTAGAAAATGGCGCAAAATAGCCGTAGAGCACGTGACCTCAACTTATTATGAGTTATTTGAAAGCATGAGTCTACGCTCAAATCGTCTATCGACGAAGTACTTGTGGTACAGATGGTAAATGTATTATGATTCCAAGCAAAAAATATACTTATGCGGCAACAATAATCTTTAATTAGTTATAGCTTGTTATTATCTTTATGATAAAAAATAGAATTTAACTCATTTGATTCAGGCATAGGAAAGGGCCTATTATAGAAAATCACTATTTCATATAATTAAAATTATTATTTGTTATCGCCGTAGCTCTAATCATATTTACTCGCTATTTTACAATAATGAAATACATATGTACATACATATATTCAATATGCATATGTATGTATGTATGGATGTTTACTGTCTGGCATATCAATTGTAGATAATTAATATTTTATTTGAATTACATTTATCGGTCACATTTTCATTGTCAAGAACACTTGGTTTACTAACTAACTGATTGAGCACTAACAATCTTATCTTCTCTCACTTTACCGTTTCAAGCCAGTTTAAATTATGTTACCAAATCGGCGAGTGGTGAATGATCGCAAGAGAATTTAAAACAAAACAAGTAAAGAAGGGCTAAGTTCGGGAGTCACCGAACATTTTATACTCTCGCATGATAAAGTGATAATCGAGATTTCATTATACGTCATTTACATATTTTTCAAATACCGTATTTTTGTAAAGTTTTATTCCGCTATCATCATTGGTTCCTAATGTACTATATATTATACAGAGAAGGCATCAGATGGAATTCAAAATAGCGTTATATTGGAAGAAGGCGTGGTTGCGAACCGATTTCACCTATATTTCTTACATGTCATCAGGGTGTTAAGAAAATATTACATATATACCGAATTTCATTGAAATCGGTCTAGTAGTTCCTGAGATATGGTTTTTGGTCCATAAGTGGGCGAGGCCACGCCCACTTTCAATTTTTCAAAAAAGCCTGGGTGCAGCTTCCTTCTGCCACTTCTTCCGTAAAATTTAGTGTTTCTGACGTTTTTTGTTAGTTCGTTAACGCACTTTTAGTGATTTTCAACATAACCTTTGTATGGGAGGTGGGCGTGGTTATTATCCGATTTCTTCCATTTTGAACTGTATATGGAAATGCCTGAAGGAAACGACTCTATAGAGTTTGGCTGACATAGCTATAGTAGTTTCCGAGATATGTACAAAAAACTTAGTAGGGGGCGGGGCCACGCCCACTTTTCCAAAAAAATTACGTCCAAATATGCCCCTCCCTAATGCGATCCTTTGTGCCAAATTTCACTTTAATATCTTTATTTATGGCTTAGTTATGACTCTTTATAGGTTTTCGGTTTTCGCAATTTTGTGGGCGTGGCAGTGGGCCGATTTTGCCCATCTTCGAACTTAACCTTTTAATGGAGCCAAGAAATACGTGTACCAAGTTTCATCATGATATCTCAATTTTTACTCAAGATACAGCTTGCACGGACGGACGGACAGACAGACATCCGGATTTCAACTCTACTCGTCACCCTGATCACTTTGGTATATATAACCCTATATCTGACTCTTTTAGTTTTAGGATTTACAAGCAACCGTTATGTGAACAAAACTATAATACTCTCCTTAGCAACATTGTTGCGAGAGTATAAATATTGAGTCCAATAAATTAAATGGGCAGGATTGAGAATCAAAATCATGACAAATACGTCGGAAAGATTCGTTTAGTTCACAATTTTATCTAAAACAAATAATGAAGGGCTAAGTTCGGGTATTTTATATTCCTGCAGGAATCCATTTGACATCAAAAAATTTTGCGAAAGTATTAAACATCCATGGGAGTTAGCAGTTTTGCCTCGATTTTTGCTAATACTGCATACAATTAAAAAGGCACATACTAATAAAATTCTACCAGGGCTTCATCAGGGGACCTCACAAGCAAACACCAACCAATCATTCGGGCGGAACCCGAGATATGTGATTTCACCTAAAATAGCGCATCATCCAATTTTGACGACTTCATTAATGGCCTGTCATACCATCTCTCGGGTAAAATTTAATGTCTCTTGTGTATTTAGTTATTGATTTATCGCACTTTTAGTAGTTTTTAACAGTACCGTTATATGGGGAGTGAACGGTGTTATCCTCTGATTTTATCCATTTTTACAATGTCGATAGAGGTGCATTAGATGGTGGAGGCACGCCCATTTATGTTTTATTTTTAGCCCACAGGTGCCTCTTGTTACTGTGATGCCCTGTGCTAAATTGTTGTATCTTAATTTAGTGCTTAGTTGTGGTACTTTATAGGATTTTTCTTAATGGCGTGGCAGTGCTCCGATTATGTGCATCTACGTACTCTTCGCCCGTTTTTTAACAAGGAACATGTGTACCAACTTTCATTAGGATATCTTTTTACTCAAGTTACATCTTGCACAGACAAATTGACGGACAGACAGACAGACATGCGGATTTCAACTCGTCTTGCCATTTATTTTCTCATGTGGCAAACAATATTATGATTTTTAGTATAGATAACAATATGATAAATTCAATTTCCAGTTTATTTGATTGACAAGCACAATTTTGACGTCTTAAATAGCCGCCAATATGTACTATTATGAGCAAAATATAGTAAGACTTTGCTTATAATTTTAAAATCATTAATTTATATTTCAAAATTTATGTCTTTCTCCTCAAAGTAATCCGCTTGTACCAACGTTTTTTCCAATGCTCGTAAAAGTTGTTGAGAGCAATTTCCGGAATAGGCTTCAATGCGCGTAGCGATTCACGTTCAATGTCTTCAATTGACTCAAAACGGTTTCCCCGGAATGATCGTTCGAGTTCGCTGAGAAGCCAGGAGGAGCTAAATCAGACGAATATGGTGGTTGCGTTACGATATTGGTTAAAAATTTGGCGAAAAAATTACGAAAAATCAATGCATTATGCGAAAGTGCCCTATTGTAGTGCAAAAACCCAGAGTTCTTCGGCTTTTTTTTACGAATCTCTTCTCTTCTTCTTAATTGGCGTAGACACCGCTTACGCGATTATAGCCGAGTTAACAACAGCGCGCCAGTCGTTTCTTCTTTTCGCAACGTGGCCGAGGCTGTTGGTAGTTTTTCATTGGGGTGAGCTTTTTACGTGGCGGGTCCCAAACCCAGCGCACAACCCTATGGGGATGTTTCGCCTTCTCACTTTAGCTCGCCTTTAAACGGATGTTCTTAGGCTACCCAGAGGATACTTGGTCAAAGACCGGAAGTCGTGAGCTGCTTGAGTCATATGTAAAAGAATCGTTTCTGGCCACTCCCAAGTGAATGGCGATCAGAGAACTTTCCTCACTTGCGTGAACTTCTACACATGACTCCATCCTCCTTTTTTTACGAATAGCTTCGCGTAAACGACGCATAACACTCAAATAGTATTACTCGTTGACAGTTTGGACGGTAGGAAAGAATTCGGAGTGCATCACTCCTCGATAATCGAAGAAAACTGTCAACCTAACCTTTATACTTGACATGCTTTGATGTGGTTTTCGCATCAGAAAATTTAATGGAACTTCTTTGTTAAATAATTTCATTCGTCGTAAAAATTGGCGACGGTACTTTATGTACTTTAGAAAGATTACTTGATGTGACATTTGACTCAGTTGCCACTGACAATCATATCAGCCTAGAAAATATATGTTTTGACGAATGGATTATCGAGCGAAATTTAGATAAAAATTTGTTTTTCCACAACAGTATAAGCAATATCAGTGAATTTGACGTACAGAAAACTATGCATTATATATAATCAAATTTATTTAAATATTTGTATCATTTTGAAAATAATTAACACATTTTAAAACCGCCTTTAAATTTTGCAAATATGTATATGACATTGGAAATACTATTAGTTTCTAAAATCTCGCGGTGTGAAGTGATAAATAGCAAAGAAAACAATTTTTAACAAAAAGAGGCTTGAATACAAAATTACGCCTCTTTGAGTTAAAAATAGTACTTTTTGCTATTATGTATTTCTTTTATCTGTTTATACGATATTTTATTTTACTTTTGATTTTGCTTCTAAATATATTAATTACCCTATTATATACCATTAACCCCCTATGTACTTTATTCTGTGTTTTTGATTTATTACTGTTGATAGCTCAGTATGTATAGTGTAATAAATTGTTCCATCAAACAATGGAATTTTTATGGACGGTTCTCTAAAGTTTTTTGGGTCAAAAAACTTCTTGCCGCTTATTTCTCTTACCAAAAACTTACGTTAGGCAGCACTGTAGTACAAGTTTTGCTGTTTTTATACCCTAAACAGGGTATATTAAGTTTGCCACCAAGTTTGTAACACTCAGAAGGAAATTTTGAAAACCTTATATACTTGTAGTAACTATATAAGTATATCAATGGTCAGCGTGATGGGCTGAGTCGATTAAACCGGCCTAAATTTTTGCGTAAGTCCTTTTCTCTTGAAGAAGTTGCTAATTTGTTGGAACCGATGATATCGGATCACCATAGCAAATAGCACTGACCGATCAAAATCAAGTCCTTGTACGTAAAAATTTTTTATTTCACAGCAACATATACATACATACATAGCTACCAAACAAACTGACCGATCAAAATCAATTCCTGCAAGAAAAACTTATTTATTTGACAAGATATGTTCACGATATTTGGCATTAATTACTGTTCAAGACAATGTTACAATTTCCGCATAGTCGGACTACTATAGCATACGAGTATAACTGTCGTTCCGGACAAAAATCTTTGTATTGACCTATGAAGGATATTATAGACTCGATGCAGCCGAAGGTAACGATTTTTATAGTGTCGCAACAAAGTTGCTAAGGAGAGTATTATAGTTTTGTTCACATAACGGTTCTTTGTAAGTTCTAAAACTAAAAGAGTCAGATATAGGGTTATATATACCACAGTGATCAGGGTGACGAGTAGAGTTGAAATCCGGATGTCTGTCTGTCCGTCCGTCCGTCTGTCCGTCCGTGCAAGCTGTAACTTGAGTAAAAATTGAGATATCATGATGAAACTTGGTACACGTATTTCTTGGCTCTATAAGAAGGTTAAGTTCGAAGATGGGCAAAATCGGCCCACTGCCACGCCCACAAAATGGCGAAAAGCGAAAACCTATAAAGTGTCATAACTAAGCCATAAATAAAGATATTAAAGTGAAATTTGGCACAAAGGATCGCATTAGGGAGGGGCATATTTGGACGTAATTTTCTTGGAAAAGTGGGTGTGGCCCCGCCCCCTACTAAGTTTTTTGTACATATCTCGGAAACTACTATAGCTTTGTCAACCAAACTCTATAGAGTCGTTTCCTTCAGAAAATTGAAAATGGGCGTGGCGTCGCCCACTTATGGACCAAAAACCATATCTCAGGAACTACTAATCTAATTAATTTTACAGCAAAATATGTAAATGACGGATAATAAAATCTCGATTATCACTTTATCTTGCGAGAGTATGAAATGTTCGGTGACACCCGAACTTAGCCCTTCCTTACTTTTTCTTGTTTATGAATTTTCTTGGAAAACTAACGCTTTTAATAATGTTTGAAACTCAGTAATTTTTATGACTGTTTCTTTGTAAAAGTTAACCTAGATTATTTTAGATGAATGAATTATGACTTTTAATTGTTAAACAAAATATTTTCTCCACAAAAATATTATTTCTCTTATAAAATATTTCTGTTTACCACTTTTTTACCTATTATGATAAGCCATTAAACAATTTTTGAAATACGAATAGACTTGACATCAAATTCATATAGACTTGCTTTTTAAAATGTTGCGTAATTAAAATACGTTCCACGAAAACTTGACCTTTTCGATTTTAGTTCCCCTAAAGAATTTCACATTCGCGATTTCCATATTTAAACACATAATTGCCTTTGCATGAATATGTAAATGATTTAAATTAAATACTTAGGTCGTAATTACATTTACCATGACAAAAGTTCGCACATTTTAGTACTTAGCGACACAATACGGACAGACATGTTGTTAACATAATAATCGTAAATTTCAAAGTTCTCAAAAATAATTGCTTGCAATTAGCCAACCGTCCACAAGTGGAAGTACTCATTCGCACCCCCACATTTGTAAATAAAATATAATTACGCGTCGAAGCACACATGTATTTTTATTTACAGTGGAGGCTAATATGTTAATATTGGGTATTATTTAACAAAGTAGTTAAACAAAACGTTTTATATATGTAGAAATAACGAAAACATTTATTATTTAAATGGCAAATAGTTTCAGCATATTGAAGAAAAGTTAACTTTGTCTGCACCGAAGCTTTAAAACCCTTCACCGGTGCATTTGTTTTAGCATAAAAGGGCATGAAAAGACCTTTATCTTGACTTCTCGGTCAGTGTGCATGCAGCTATATGCTATAGTTGTACGATCTGAACAATTTGTTCGGAGATCGTACCGCTGCCTTCGACAATAATCCGGGCCAAATTTGGTGAAGCTCATTTGTAAAATAGAAAAGCTACAAGGACTGGATTTTGATAGATCAGTTTGTAGAGCAGCTAGCGTTTCCGACAGCAGCTTTTTGGGGAGGAAAGGACGTGTGAATTGAAAGATTATGAGTTACCAGTTTGCGTATATACAGAGTTTTCTAATAAGAGTGATATGATTTCTTGAAAAAAAACAACAAATTGTTAAGGAAATTCAAATGTTTTTTATTTAATGTGAAGTACAATCGATATTCAAATGACCCACACGACTTCTTTTGTAGAAACAAATGCAATGTACCCAATTTTCATGTACTTTTTCCATTAAATCAAGTCGTATGTCATGAATAGCATGTCTACTATTAACTTCTAAAGCTTGAAAGGAGCCTGGTTTATTGCTTAAAACCAATGACTTCAATTAACTCCACAAGAAGTAGTAAACCTGTAATAGTGTTAGGCTGCTATATATATTTCTGGCCTAATAATGAAAATAGGAATATTTATCAACGAAAATGGTTTTATTGTTTTTCAAAATATTCTCCATCAAGATTTATACACTTTTGCATGCGCTCAAACCAATTTTCGAAGCACTTTTTTCACTCCGATTGAGACACCTCCAAAACATAGTTTTTGAATGCTTCAACAGCATCTTCTGGCGACGAAAATCGTTGACCACGCATTATTTTCTTGATGTGTGGGAATAAAAAGAAGTTATTGGGTGCCAAGTCAGGGCTGTACGGCGGATGACCCATCAATTCGACGTTTTGGCCGGTCAAAAAGGAGCTGGTTTGAGCCGATGTGTGAGAGCTCGCATTGTCATGGTGCACAATGATTCGTCTTCTCTTGTTCGTTTTTCGAATTTCTCCGAAGACTTCAGGCAAACAAATGGTGGTGTACCACTCAGAATTGACCGTCCTACGTTGCTCAAGCGGAACAGTCGCCACATGACCAGTTTTGCCGAAGTAACAGGCGACCATTTGCTTCGAAGTGCTTCTTCCACGAACAACTTTCGTTGGATTTGGCTGTGGATTGCTGTTGTCATGGAGCACAATGATTCGTCTTCTCTTGTTCGTTTTTCGAATTTCTCCGAAAACTTCAGGCAAACAAATGGTGGTGTACCACTCAAAATTGACCGGTCTACGTCGCTCAAGCGGAACAGTCGCCACATGACCAGTTTTGCCGAAGAAACAGGGGACCATTTGCTTCGAAGTGCTTCTTCCACGAACAACTTTCGTTGGATTTGGCTGTGGATTGCTGTTTTGTTTCGGGCTCATACGCATAGATCCATGATTCGTCACCTGTGATAATTCACGTCGAAAGTTGTGAAAAATGATCGCACGAAAATGTTCACGACATAATTCCATTTTTTGACCTCTTAAAGGCTATTCAATGTCACAATTTCTTGAAACGATCGAGTCTCCAAACTTTTCTCGCAATAATTTAGTTGTTGGACGTAGCTCTGCCTTGTCGGAACCAGATGTTGTCAAAATCAACTTCTCCAAATACGGCAATAAAAAGTTGGTTATCAACGATCTACAAGTATATCGCTCTCCATTGACAGTAACAGTGTCATCAGCTTCATTTCGAAAGAAGTACGGACCGGTGATTCCACCATGCCAAAAAACCACACCAAACTATCAATTTAGGTGAATGTAATGGTTGATGATGAATAATTTGTTGATTTTCTTCGCACCAGAATCGACAGTTTTATTTATTTACCGCTCCACTCAGATGAAAAATGAGCCTCATCGGAGAAGATGATTTTCTTAAAAAAATCGTTATCGATTACAAGTTGTTCCAAGGCAAAATCAGCAAATTAACGACGTTTGCGGTGGTCCAATGGCTTCAGTTCTTGAGTGAGAACAATTTTATATAAATAAATGACATAAATAAAACACTCCAGCTCTGAAAGTATTCGACGCAGTACCCGCCGGGGGAAGCAGAGGAAGAGAAAGACCTCCACTCCGTTGGAAGGACCAAGTGGAGAAGGACCTGGCTTCGCTTGGAATATCCAATTGGCGCCACGTAGTGAAAAGAAGAAACGACTGGCGTGCTGTTGTTAACTCATACTCATATCATCTCTATTGGAGAACCCGGTACAACAGACAAGGCCCAATCAACTCAGTTCGGTAGCTGATCAGTAAAATATTACTCTTTTACTCTTTGGTTCAGCGCTCTGAAATGTATTTATAAATAGATCTTTTTTTCTTTTAGATTTTAGGATTAATATTATGATGTAAAAGGAGGTCTCTGCAATAGTCTTATAGTCTGTGAATGGCTGATGAACAAAATTTTAATGTCAGAATTAGACTCGGAGGTTTAGCATGACTCGCCGAGGGGCGGGCGATAATCACTTTTTGTTGCTTATCAGAGACAGATCATTTTCCAGTTTTGAGGGTTCTAACAACAACTATGTATTTATACCTATAAGGTACAAGTAAATACGCTTAAAGTGATTCATAACCTTTCATAGAGTTATAACGCTGTTAGTCAGTATTTCGAAGCGTCAATATTTTCCACCGTAAATAGTTCGGTCACGTTCAAAATAACTTGTTAACGTCACTATTGTTGTACTCATATAAGTACATACATATAAGGATAAAGATTACCAGCCAAGATTTTACGTGTGCATGGGTTTAATTAATTGTAATAGTTATACTGAAACATTACAGCCAAAAATAGTACCTTTTATTTTTTATTGACCACTACTGTATATGTCCATATGGTGGGCGGTCTGAAAATCTATTTAAATTGTTTATATTTAAATAATGATGATGGGAAAATTTTCTTAAAATTATTTCCATGTGTGTGTCTTCTACTTTTCGCAAGCAGAGGCAAATCTGAGCCTACATTTCAGTATAAATCAAGAAAACATTTAATATTCTCATAGGGCTAGAACTTTGTCAGCGAAATAATATTTTATTCGATCATATTCTCCAACTATGTAATAACTGTTTTTATCGATAAGTTAATGTTAACCTTATATACATTACAAAAGAAGAAGAAAAAACGGTTACGCTGTTTCAACACAGGCACGACCGTTTTGAAACATGGATCCACTGGTAGATGCCACACATCATACATAGTGCAGTTGTAACAAAGGTCACCAACCTGCATTGAAGAAAGCAAAGACTTTTCCACTAGCCGGGAAGGTGATGACTACCCTTTCGGAGATTTACAAGGTGTGAGCTACAGCATTTGCCTGAGCCTGGATACATTGGTTACATGACTCTCTTATTCCGAACATTAGGTATTCGCCGGTTAGAAATATGAATCACATACGGAAGTTATCATCGGAGTTTCGTTAAGTCAAGTGTACCAACATTTTTTCAAAATTTTCGATATATGTAAGTATCTTTAGATTATCGGAGCATCCGCGTATATTATGTCTAATTAATGGTTAAGTTTCCTTTTTTGGATAGGCTATCCTATAAAAATAAAAATAAAATCTTACTATGTCATTAGGTTATGATTCCTTCTTGTGCGTCTTCTACCATATAATGCGGGAGAAAGTGATACGTGCCACTAATTTCAACCCCTATGGCTCTGTCTCTTCCAACTTAGAAAAAGAAGCGAAAGAGGTTGGCCTTGTGGTGAACCCAACTTGGAGGCCACACACAAATGTAACAATAAAACAACTTTTGCCAGTATGTACTACTTTGGGATCATTAAACAAATGAGAATCCGTTCCCTGTCTCAACGAACAAAGATTACGCTGTATAAGTCTCTCATTTTTTCCGTCTTATTATACGGCACAGGAACATGGAATATGACGAACCGACGTACTTGAAGCATTCGACAGAATTGTTCTGGGCAAGGTTTTTGGAGCCGTCCTCTTGAGCCATGAATATCGAGAAAACGGAAGCCTCGCAAAGGATAGAAGCCACTGGCGTAGTTTTGTGTTCTCGGCCAAAAGAATATCATCCGAATTGAGATACATACATATGAGTATAAGACAAAAATTCTCTTAATTTGTTTTTCGAGTCGCTTTTAAATTTGATTTCTGGACGTTGATGCTACCTATGGAAATTACTTCGTTTACCTTTCTTTTGAAATAGAAATGATCCACAGTAAATGCGAAATATACTCGGTATTTTATTTTCACAAAGTAGAAAACTGGTACTTGAAGCATAGTCCCGACGAAATGATTAAACGTACAGAAAGATGAGCTGAGTTGCTCTTGCCAAATAGCCGATGAGACTCACAATAAAAAGGTTTTGAAGATTAACTGTCTTTGAACACTAACAATACAAAGCGTATCGCTTGGATAGTGCACAGACCAAAAAGTTTTTACTTTTAGGAAGGAACAACTTAGTAATAAAGTAAGGTCCTGAGATCTCTCACTTAGAAACTAGATGAGGTAAGATCTCCAGAATGCATAGCAAGCGCTGATAGTTATGAAACGTTAGAATATATCTTAAGTGAATAGCCAGTCCTTCAGGCGGTTGAGAAGTACGTATATTCCACCGCTTTCATTATTGTATTCAAATTTAAAAGAAATTGGAAAAGCGAATGTGGGAAGTTCATGACATTCAAAGAGGTTTTGAATGGTGTTGACGTAGAACTCACTGGTAACCTAGTTATAGTATCTTAAGCAGTAAGGCATTCATTCCCCTTACCCTTTCAACCAACCAACTAAAGATCAACTTTTACTAGCACTGTCACTGTCGGCAAGGCTGTTCTGTCACCTTCGGTTACGCATAGTATTTGAAATGCCTCCAACAGCTACTCCAGCACACCTCTATTAGCCTTCTTAAACTTATACATTTTATTCGTATACTCTTTGCAGTTTGGCATAGAAAATGTATTTATTTCAATATTGATACAATTTTCTTTAAAACTTTTCGCTTTTACTTTGTTTACAACAATTAAATTTGTTCGCAAGATTGTGTTAAAATTCCGCAACAGCCCACAAATAAGATTTCTGAAATGTGTTTCGAATACGTGGAAGATCTTCAAGTAAACACTCAAATCAATTTGAATAATAAACGTGCAAAGTGCTGCGATTGTAGCGCGTTGTTGTTTTTGCATTTTTGTTTGGTTTTGTATTTGAATAAGTGTGTACACACGCCAGATACAAAAATATATAGTTAAATATATATATAGTTAGCTATGCATGAAGGTAAGTATTTGCATAAGTAGGCGTGCGATTATTTACGAAATAAACAATTGAAGCTTTTAAAGTAATTGTAATTTTAGAAAATGCAAAAATTAGCCGCAATTACCGTGATTTCCACTAAATCATATTTAATCAATTGATTAAACATTTGTTTGTTTGTTATTTGCTAAGCTATCACTTGACTAAAAATAATTTATTTATCTTTTCAGCTCATTCATCGTTTTCGAAAATGGTTTATTTTGTTCTGTAGTTATGGTTAATGAGAGCACTTAGCAAAGAACCGATGCATGAAGATTCATATACACGAACTTGATTGTGATCCTTTTGTTTCGTAATTAGCATGTATACATACTAACATATTCACACCGTGCTACTCATAAGACGTACGGAAGGTATGGACGATCACATGTACACAAGAGTTTTGGTTAGTTTTGTCAATGCGGCTTTAAGAAACTCATAGAAACCTTAAAATGTAGCGCCTTCATGTAATCAACGTGTGATTCAACCGATAGTTGATACCCTGAACACAAAGATTAGTTTATAGACAGTATAAGAAATGAAGTATCTTGTAAGAATATAACCGACCTTTGGTCTCTTCTCTTTCTTCAACATACCCCCTCTATGTTAAAATAGGTAAATTTTTATGAGGATAAAACTCAAAGTGAAATGAAAAGATCAACAGTTAAATGACAATAAAATTAAATGTTAAAGAATAAAATATTTACATGTCCAAAGGAATGGTCCACCAGAGCAAGTCTAATAAAACTACAGAGAACTAGTTTAAATTGAGGAAGCTTTTCTACACACATAATTGAAATTGCAAAGTAGAAAAGAAAAAAGCAAATTTTGTAAAGAAATTTTGCAAAGAACTGGTATAAATATAATATACTGATATACTGAAATACGGATAGAATAGCAAGAGATTATGCTATACTCGTATAGTGTCTAATAGCAAGCAGGTCTCCACAGACTCTCTTGTATGTGAAATCAACCGAATAGTTGTGTGGGTTTAGGGGTAGGTAGGTGTAGAGCAGAATGCCAAAAAATCAAGGTGAGAAGTGGCGAATCGAAGACTTGTGAAAGGCACAAGCAATACGCTTTCGATAAGTTTTATTTTGTTAAGAAACATTTTTTCATCTCGACAGCTAATGTTAACGTGGAAACATCAGTAGATAGAAAACCCCCCGCATAGTCATTGAGAAGACTCTGCAATTTTTTATAAAGAAAAGTTATGTGCGATTTGGGAAAATTTGTCTGTTACAGAAGCTGCGACGGGCTTAACTTTGTAGACCCAGTACAGTCTGAGGAAAATCAATCAACAAGGATTAGTATGCTAAGTTTAGACGTGGTTAAATGAGCACCGCAAACAGTGAACGCAGTGGACGCTCAAAACAGGTTGTTACCAACGAAAGCGTCAAAGAAGTCTACAAACTAATTTTGGATGACAGTAAAGGGGCGTTTTTCGAGATAGTAGGCACTCAGAAGATATCATATCAACTAAACGTGTACATGGTATCATTCACGAATATTTCGGTAAGAGAAACCTCTGGGTAAAGTCGGCTCACTTGTGACAAAAAGCAATGACGAGTTGATGATTCGGAGCAGTTATTTTAGACATTCAAGCGTAATAAACACGAGATCTTTCGTCGATATGTGATATATCTTATATGTGTGAATGAAACATGACTCCATCATTTCACTCCGAGGTCTAATCGACAGTTATCAGAGTCGACTGCACACGATGAACCCGCTTCAAACCGTGGAAAAAACAACAGCCGGCAGGCAAAGTTATGGTCTGTATTTTAGGATGCGCATTGAATATTTTTTTTGACTACTTTAAAAAGGAAGGACCATCAATGCCGACTATTACATAGCGTTTTGGACCATTGGAAGGGTAAAATCTCCGAAAATTACGCGCATTTGACAATGCAATGCACCGTGTCAGAAGTCAGTGAAAACGATGGCAAAAATCCACGAGTTAGGCTTCGAATTGCTTCCCCATCCACCTTATCTGACCCACAGCGACCATTTCCTGCTTTCAGATCTCAAAAGAATGATCGCTGGGAAGAAATTTTCGTTGAATAAAGAGATGATCGCCGAAAATAAAGACTGTTTTGAAGCAAAGGACAAATCGTACGACAAAAATGGTGTCCAAAAGTGAGAGGATCGCTATAACTAATGTATCACCCTTGAAGGGAACTGTGTTAAATTTAAAAAACGAAGTTTACCAAAAAAATGTGTTTTGCTATGGTAGGTCGGGGACTTGTCAACAGAAAGTAACGATGGCGATGTTAAATTGAGATTAAATGTCCTTATGGTATAATTTTGCTAGATTCTAAAAAAGACTGATGTAGTTGTTATAACAATTCGGAAACACCCTTGCATGTGGCACAAGTACTTCAAACTATGCCCAAATCATCGTATCATGAAGACTGACCAAAATTAGCAGAACCATTTGGGGCACATCAAATGCGATCTTTATTTTTTAATTATTTATTTATTTTTAAAAATACACTGTAAAATTGTTGAAAAAAAAATGATATTTTTCGAGCTACAATCGATCTCTAATCCTTAAGATCTAAGATCTTTAAGACTTTAATATTTTACTTGCAAGGAGATAACCTATTGGAATATGGAAAGATGGATTTTTTTTAGTACGTTAGGAGTGCCTCTTAAAAAAGCAATTAAGCAATATTTAAAATGATTCCACAAAAAATTCAACAAATTCGTATTAATTTTGAAAAAGAACAGCAAAGTTGACTAACGGTATTGGTGAACAATACTTTTCTTTTAAAGTCAAAAATTTTATTAAATCATTGATTTAAAACTCGATGGAAGATTCTCTTCAAGCCAGTTGATTCTTTAACATCTTTCGGCTCAGTGAATTGAAATTTTGATCATCCTGGTTGTATTATCATCATAAGGTAATATTTCAAAGCATTGTTAGAACGTTAAGTTTTTCAAGACAACTCTACGTAAGTTATGCGAGATTTTTTCAGTTTATCATTATTAAGTACACTGGACCCATATTCATGGTTGGATTCAATCCATTGAACAACGCATTTACTTGAAATTTTGTGTTTTCAATGAATTAATAACTCCGGAATCGTTTGAAAATATTGCAGAAGGTTTCGGGGGGATATACTTAATCACATACAAAAGTATTTGAGTAGCACAAAGCATTCACTGAAGGTTGTAAACCATCCACATCCCTTAATGACGATAACATAAAAGCACAGTGTTGGAATCAGTGAGATAGCAGAGAATCTCAATATCGCTTCTGGATCTAGTCAACACATTTTGTTTATTGTTTTAAATACCTAAATGCGTCGTCTAATTCTAGCACGATTGAGACTGATTTTTTGGCCAAATACGCCAATCGCTTAGCCACCGTGTGTGACAGACTTAGCTCTTGAGACACAGCAAACACAAGCTAAATGACATGTGGATGTTGTACCAATTCATGAAGGGTACTTCGATATATACACATAATGTTACTTATACGTCATGCTGCACAAATATCCTTTCTGGTTTTCCTTAGTTTTAAAATTTTCTTAACATGTTATAATTCTTATATTTTTTTGCTTATTTGCTAAGATTTAAGTAATGCTCAGAATAATGTTGATGGTGGCATTTATCTAATCACAAACATGTAGTTAACTTTAGTGCAATGTAAGACCGAAAAAGAAAAATGTTTTAAGCCGTTTCTGAATGACTTAGAGACTTAGAACTAAATATTCAGTTATTCATACCAGAAATATACACAAATATTTTACATTGCATACCGAGAAGTAATCGCTGTTAGAAATCGTCTGTACTTGTTCTAAATACATATACTTAAAAAGTTATCACTTTGCTAATTATATTAATAACTGCATATTCAGTAATTGTGAATTATACTCGTAAGTACTTATGAAATTACTTCACACTAGTTACGTAAATATGAAGTCATGTTTGACAGCGGATTCTACCAGCTTTTTCACATGCAAGACGATTGATATTTTTTGTTGGTTTCTGAACTGTTAATTAATCGTTTGCGCGCAGGTAATTCCCAATTCACATTAACCAATTACTAATTAGCATATGCTAAACTGCGTCAGTTGTTCTATTAAAATTAAAAATATGAGGGTGAATCACATGCGAAAATATTCAAAAAAGAGTATACAAAAATCATGTATATATACATAAATTTATATAAATTCTTTGTATGTACAAGCAACTCATTTTGTATAGGATTTTTAAATAGCTTTATTTATGTTTTGCTCTTGAAAAAAAAAATAATGAAATGACCTTTGGGTAAACACTTCAGTTATTTATAAAAGATTTTATATTTTAACGATATTTCCTCGTAAAGGCATGGCTGAGGATACAATGAAGAAAACAAACTATTAACAAGCTCAGTTGGTCAAACTAATTTAAGCGCGGAATTACATTAACCCATGTCTATTTCTTGAATATTCGTCGACAAATGAAAAAGTTTTCTATACAAGCCCTTTATTTCGATCTTTCAGCTTGTATGGCAGACGTACATGGCTAAATCGACTCTGCACGTCATGCTAATCATTTATACATATATTTTATAGGGTCTTCGACATTTCCGTCTAAGTATTATAAACTTCCTGGCAAACTTAATAAACCCTGTTCAGGGTATACTTGTACTAATATATGAGGCCTTTTATTGTAGGCAAACAATAGTAATTCGTCAAAATATTTTTTTTCTGGATTGGTATGATTGTCAGTTACATCTGTGTAAAATGTCATATCAAAATAGTCATTAGTGTTTAGTATACGCTTGTCTTTCTGAAGCAAATAGTGCATTCTGCGATTTTTAGATGAGTGAGTTGTTCAACAAAGAAGTGCCGTTAAATTTTGTGTGCGAAACCAGTTATTCAGAATGTTGGAAGAGGTCTTCGGTGATAATTGTTTGTTGGACGGGACAAGGACAGAGATGAATAGGTCCTTGTGACATTTAATACAGTGGCCATATAAAGGAGCGCAAGTTTGGTGTTGGATTCGTGGTGGGAGAGAGACGCCGTCGCCGAGTACTATCATTCACTCCGGTGAATGAACGTCTAGCCACAATCAGCATCAAAGCGAGGTTCTTCAACATATCGCTGATTTGCGCCCACGCCACGACGGAAGAGAAGGACGATGTGACCAAAGATGCCTTCTATGAGCGCTTGAAGCGCGCTTATGAGAGCTGCCCCCGCCACGATGTCAAAATCGTGCTTGGCGACTTTAACGCCAAGGTGGGCAAAGAAGGTATCTTTGGCACTACGGTCGGTAAATTCAGCCTCCACGACGAAACTTCCCCAAATGGGTTGAGGCTGATTGACTCCGCCGGGGCCCGAAATGGTTATCTGTAGTACTAGATTCCAGCATAAAAAGATTCATCAAGCTACCTGGCTGTCTCCAGATCGAAATACCACCAACCAGATCGATCATGTTGTGATAGACGGAAGACACGTCTCCAGTGTTTTAGATGTGCGTGCGCTCCGAGGTCCTAACATCGACTCGGACCACTATCTTGTTGCAGCCCAAGATTCGCACCCGCCTCTGTGCAGCAAAAAACGCACGCCAACAAACACAAGGAAGGTTCGACGTCGATAAGCTGCAATCACAACAGACAGCCGAACGATTTTCTACTCGGCTTGCACTCCTGCTCTCTGAGAGCATTCGTCAACAACTCGGTATAAGGGCACTGTGGGACGACGGACAGTGGGCCGATTTTGCCCATCTTCAAACTTAACCTTCTTATGGAGCCAAGGAATACGTGTATCAATTTTGATCATGATATCTCAATTTTTACTCAAGTTATAGCTTGCACGGACGGACAGACAGACATCCGGATTTCAACTCTACTCGTCACCCTGATCACTTTGGTATATATAACCCTATATCCGATTCTTTTAGTTTTAGGACTTACAAACAACCGTTATGTGAACAAAACTATAATGCTCTCCTTAGCAACTTTGTTGCGAGAGTATAAAAACAGGCCGGAATTATGTGCCGACAACTTTTGGTTTTCGCACCTTTGCATTAATTTTTCGTCAGTTTTTCGTCAAATTTTCAACCAAAATCGTGCCGCAACCACTGTGTTCGCTATGTTTCTCTACGTGTGACTTCTGGCTATTCAGCAAACTCAAACGACCGCTCGGAGAAGCCTGTTTTAAGGGAGTATTCTCATGTAATCACTTCGAAAAATCGATTTTTTTTATATTTTGAGAGTAAAACCTATTGAAAACATGCTGTGAAAAATTCAGACCGGAATTCATAGTATTTGATAAGTTACAGCTTATAGTCGGCGACGTGTCGTAAGCGACTGTCTACCAGGCGCCATGACAAGTCTGCAGCTGCTACGTTTCTAAACGCATTTTTCTCGAATCATCATTTTCTGAAACTGTCATGGTCCTAAAAAAAAAGTATTCAACCGATTGCTTTAAAATTTACATATGTTCTTTTACTCATTTATAGTTATCGTCCCTACCAGAATTGTTTATTTTCGAAAATATTTTCATACATTTTTTAACGATTTTTAACGAAAAAAAACAAGATTTTCGTGACTTTTTTTGAAGTTCGAAATTTTTTTTTAATGAAATTGATTATATTTGGTAGGGACGATAGTCGCAGAACTACTGAATAATAATCCATTCGATTTTTTTTATCTCAGACAACATGAACAGCCGCTATCACCATGACCAGTGAACTACTTCTTTTTTGTTGGGGACTACTTTGATTTAAAAAAAAATATATTAAAAATGTAAAAAACGAAAAAAAATTTTTTTTTGGACATTTCAAAATACAAATAACAAATTTTAAAAAAAAAACTAGCTGGCCCCGCAGCCATTGTGCTGCGTGAAATTATGTTTTTTGAAATGAAAAGAAAGCTGAATTAATAATTTCATTTTTTTTCAATGTAACGGAGCTTGATAAACAACATTTTTTGGTTTCTGTTTCGATGTAAGGAAAATATGGTTTTCCAACTCGTGAGCAAGCCATGTATGTACTTATACCTGGCCGCGTGAAAAACATAGCATTTCCAAATTTATGCCACACACTATGCGACTATCCTGTTGATTGTCATCTCAAACGCAATTTCCACTGGAAACGTTTCAACTGAAATGGCATATCGTTGTAACTCAAAGGAATTCGTAGAAAGTATCAAGCATTTTGCTTCCTTGTATTCGATAGCTGCGTCACAATTAGTCGGGTTCCATTACACAGTTTCGGCGCATGAAGATTGCGAAACATAATAACGACAGATCCTACTTTGAGTTGCAAATGATGCGGTGGCATACCAAGCCTCTACAAAGAATTTAGAAATTCCACTGGATAATTCACGGCGTCGCACATAGGAGCATTTTCCTTCAAAAACCAGACAAAAATGAGATTACTAACTTCTGCGATGCTACTCAAAATTTATTTTTTTTAGTAACTAATTGTACAATGAACCGATGAAATTAATAAGCTTCAGCCCGCTATATTGCCACACAAGTAGTCGGAACCAAGACTTCGTTCAGAACACTCTACTGTTCTCGAAATTGCAAGTGGTTTTTTGTGTTGCGTGAAGTAAATTCTGGAAAATATTTTGTATGGATTCTGAGCAACATGGCATTTATTTAATATTAATAACATAAAGATTAATTTAGTTAATGCATTATTTTTTTTTTGAAATAACCATGAATCATCAAAAAAATTAAGACAAATTTTTTTTAATTTCTTAGGAATTAGTGTTTTTGTTATAGTGTCGGGCGAGGTTGAGCTATGAATTATTTTTCTTAGTAAACTACAGGGTTTCTACTTAACATATAAGCTTAAACATTTTCCCCTTGTGAGCACGCCACGAGGCCCTTTCCCCCCCGCCACCCCTTTAACAAAAGCGCGTTGAAAAAAGTTGGTCAGTTGCATAAAATGTGTACTGCTTTATTTATTTTTGAAATCCTGCTAAATTATTCTATACGGGTGGTATATAGATGGTATAAGGGGGCTCTATCGGAGCCGGTGTGAAAATTGGACAATGGGACCACCCACTTTCTGGTGAAATCCCATAACTCCGGACCCGACTGACCGATTTCGACAAAATTTGGAACGTAACATTGCTTTCATTTTCCTATGTCACTCTGTGAAAATGAGCGAAATCGAACTACAACCACGCCTACTTCCCATATAACACAACTTAAAATTCCATTTGATTCTTTCACTTTAGAACCAAAACGACAATCACAAATAAAGAATTAATTAATATAACGGAATAAAACTGCGCGGTAATAATACCCTTAAAGTAAGTCACCTTTTGACCAATAATTGTCTAAATCCAATCAAAATTGTTCAAGCCCCTAGGTACCGAATATGTGGACCCGACACCAATAGTTGACTTTTGACCGAAAATATCATTCACACAGAATCCTTTTCTGACAATAGTATTTCAATGTGTCCAAAATGTGTTGAATCAGGCCAATACTTTCCTGGAGGCTCAGGACCTACCTAATATAAAGATTTTAGAACTTCTACGTCACTTTATGTTGGATATATCCGACTATATTTGAGTCAATTCTCAATGAAAATTGCAGAACATATTTTATTCATAACAGTGTATCTTTGCGTCTAAAATAGATACAATTGCGCGAAAACTTGACCCCTCCAACACAACCCCCCCACTCAAATAACCATTACCAAGATTTTCCGACAACCGACATCCACTTGACCTTGCTCCATATGATTGCTGATTGTATGTAAGGTACCTAAATGAAGCCGAGGGAACATTTTTTTGAGTATGTAGCATATTAGTAGTATGTGGGATGAGCAAAAATAGATAAAATCTTGTCGGCACTACCCCCTTCTCAAATTTATTCAATATAAAATGTTCGATTGCACCCAAACTTAGTCCTTTCTTACTTGTTTTATTTTAATATATTGCATTATTATATTTAATCATGCATTTTTATTCATTTTCATTCATAAAATCGCTTTAAATAATTTTGTCCGGTTTTTGAGTCCAAATGACGATCGATCGATTTGTATAAGCGCAAGTCTCCAGAAATTTTACTTTGAATTTTCCAGTTTAAGTCAACAACATCGGTATTTTTGGCAGCTAACCACCGGAAGTATCAACCCATTTCCAATTCTTAGCCAATACGATGTAAAATGTCTTCGGCAATGCCATTTTGTTCGTATCCCATAATTCACGCGGGTTTGAAGGTTGATATGTCGAAATGATTATCGCGAAAAGTGTGCGATCTTCAATTGCATTCGAAGTAGCTATCGCATCGTACATCGTTTGATTCTAGTGATTATCATGTTCTAGCAATTGCAATTGCTGGCTTGCTTCTCAAAAAGTTGCACACACCGTACCATTCACACTACGCAATGACTCAAATGACGTTGAACCGCGTACATTAATCAATAGCAACCGAAGGTAGAAGCAATCGTCGTTTTTCGGGTGGATTGTATAAATTCGTTTTAATGCATTAGTTGAGAACACACCTGGATGTCCATCTACTGGTTGGCCTTGCTTTCTGCGTAACTATTTCTTCGACGATGCATTCCATGTATTATATCAAGACCCAGCGGGATAATGGTTCACCGCTTACATTTTTCTTTGAAGAAAGCTTTGAAGATAATTTTATGTAGAATTCTTCGATACCAGGTAATGCATAAAAGTACATTAAATTTATTCTACAATCAAGTAAGTACGTAAAAAACGTTACAATACAATATATAAACAACAAATACAAATTGATGGAATAAAATTTAATATATGTATAACTAATATTTTCATTATTTCGTCAAATCGTCAAGTATTTGAAGGAAATTTGCAGAAAGTTGGTTGTGTATAGGTGAGCTGCTATTTTAATTAAAAATTTAATTTTATGTTTAAACTTTGAATAAAGAAATAATATTAATATTCTCGAAATGGCATATGAGAAGACTAATTAAAAATGTAGAAAGTGAAGCACTTTAATGCGTTACTATTTGGTAAGTTTTTCGTGTTTTTATCATTGATGGAAATTTATAATTACATACGGTTTCATCTTTTTTTGTTGAATGTGTAAACATAGAAGGCTTCACCGAATCGGATGTGTTCACCAAACTCAAAAAGCATCAGACTCGTCAAAGGCTCTTTCTTTAAGTCTCCTTGTTTGGAAAAAAACGTAAAGAGACTCAACCACAAAATTAAAAGAAAACCATTCCTTTTTATACTCTCGCAACAATGTTGCTAAGGAGAGTATTATAGTTTTGTTCACATAACGGTTGTTTGTAAGTCCTAAAACTAAAAGAGTCAGATATAGAGTTATATATACCAAAGTGAGTCAGGGTGACGAGTAGAGTCGAAATCCGGATGTCTGTCTGTCCGTCTGTCCGTCCGTCCGTCCGCAGCAAGCTGTAACTTGAGTAAAAATTGAGATATCATGGATGCAACTTGGTACACGTATTTCTTTTGGCTCCATAAGAAGGTTAAGTTCGAAGATGGGCAAAATCGGCCCACTGCCACGCCCACAAAATGGCGAAAACCGAAAACCTATAAAAGTGTCATAACTAAGCCATAAATAAAGATATTAAAGTGAAATTTGGCACAAAGGATCGCATTAGGGAGGGGCATATTTGGACGTAATTTTTTTGGAAAAGTGGGCGTGGCCCCGCCCCCTACTAAGTTTTTTTGTACATATCTCGGAAGCTACTATAGTTATGTCAACAAAACTCATAGAGTCGTTTCCCTCAGGCATTTCCATATACAGTTGAAAAATGGAAGAAATCGGATAATAACCACGCCCACCTCCCATACAAAGGTTATGTTGAAAATCACTAAAAGTGCGTTAACCGACTAACAAAAAACGTCAGAAACACTAAATTTAACGGAAGAAATGACAGAAGGAAGCTGCACCCAGGTTTTTTTTTAAGAATTGTAAATGGGCGTGGCCTCGCCCACTTATGGACCAAAGACCATATCTCGGGAACTACTAGACCGATTTCAATGAAATTCGGTATGTAATATTTTCTTAACACCCTGATAATATCTACAAAATATGGGTGAAATCGGTTCTCAACCACGCCTTCTTCCAATATAACGCTATTTTGAATTCCATCTGATGCCTTCTCTGTATAATATATACATACATTAGGAACCAATGATGATAGCGGAATAAAACTTTACAAAAATACGGTATTTGAAAAATATGTAAATGACGGATAATGAAATCTCGATTATCACTTTACCATGCGAGAGTATAAAATGTTCGGTGACACCCGAACTTAGCCCTTCCTTACTTGTTATATGTGAGATATGTAAAATTATTGAATTTTGTTGTCGCATAAAAAAAAATTTCCTAAAAAGTGGTAAAATGTGTGCGTTCACATGAGAGTACCCCCTTAAGTCAATTGAAGACATTAAATGTGAATCGCTAAGCACATTAAATAAGCGCCTATTCCGGAAACTGACTTGCGAGAATTAAAATACGTGGGTACAAGTGTATTGGGGCCAAGGAAAGATTATTTTGAGGGAACGACATAGATTTTGAATAAATTGAGAATTTTAAAATTATTAACAAATTCTTACTACTTTTAGCTCATAGTACATTGTCATATTTTGAAGAGGTGTGCGGCTTAATAAAAAATGATGTTGCAATGTAGCAGGATTCATGATATAGTACTATATTTCAGTGTGACAAAATACATTTTAATTATTCTTAATATTTCATATTATGAATCGTCCAGGAACTTTCTGCACACAATATTATGTCACCACCTATATATATATATAGAGTAGCAATAGTATACAATTTTTCTGGTGTCACTAAATCTAAAAAAAATTATAAGTAATTGTATTTCCCACGTAGAGTTGTTAAGCCATTTTTCATTATATCGATGGGTATCAAATATGTTCTTCGAAACGGATTCTTATTTGCTGAATTAGTTTCACCGGTTCTTTAATACAATTACATAACTTGCAACTAAATGTATCAAATTTACTAAGAGATGGTAGAATCTGTTTGAAAACAATCTCTGATCATATTTTTTTAAGAATTTCACGTTTCCTTGTTTTACTATAAGTGTGAAGCTTTTCGTCTTCGTACTCGTCCTGTTTTAGGAAATTGAATGCAACTTTTAGGGTTAAATTACTGATAAGGGCAATCATTTATATAATATGTATTTCTGATATTAGTTTTTATACTAGTTCTAGGCAATCAAGGCACCCTCTGTTCTCTAAAACATGAGAAAATACAAAGCCTTGTACCGGTATATATTGTTATTCGAAATATCCTTAAAATTGAATTACCTACTGAAAATTTCCATACTATCTGATCATACTCTACGATTTAGCTACTATTAAAATGCAATTAGATAAAATTAGATAAGAATCCGAAATGCTATCTGATCACATTTGACCCGGACTGACTAAGGGAAAATATATTTTCATGAATTTTAACACAAATTTTCGATCGATTTTTGGTTTTTCGGTTCATTTTGGATTCAGATTTTTTTTTTGAACAGTCTCTTCAGCAGTAATGATGTTTTTATAAATGTAGGGTGCTCAGCTACGTTATCAAGTATCACTTTGCGACCTCTACTCAACCTCGTTTTTATAACAAGTTCAAAAGATTCAGGTACGACACACGATTCATACATAAAACATTACCAAAAATGTGTTAAGTCGATCCACAAGAGATCTAGAGCTATTTTGCTATATCTTTGATGCCAACACTACGACAACGAAAAATGTTTTGATGACTTCACGAACTTAACTAAATGCTTTCTGCCACTCAAATGTTTGTGTTTTTGATTAGATAAACTCCAAAAACACTTCTGCCACTTTTTGCAGCGATTCCGTAATCAAGCAAACTTGTTCTTAAATTTTTTTTTTGTCCATGATAAAAGTCGCCAAACAAACTTTTTAAGATCAAACTTAACACGAACATAAAAAAAATGCTCTTCGGTTTGCGTGCACAGTTTAAATGGACCAATCCAGACCAAATTTAATCAGTTGGTGCCTTCATAAATTAATTATTTTTCATGAAGGTGAGAAATTTTTAGTTGCGCAAGTTTTCATTTTATTTGCCCATTAAAAATAGATATCTATTTTGAGCAGATATTAGAAAATAACGCGTAAAGACATAAACAATTTTATTGTCAATCGTCTGCTTATGATTAATAAAACAATCGCTTATACGCAAACATATACAGTTACAAACGCATATCGCTCGCACAATTTCTTTGTGAGTCACCAAGCATTGATTTCACTTTTACACATGTTAAGTAATTGCATTTAAAAATTTACCTGCGGGTTTTGTGAAGTTGCCAGTAATCTGCAGACTCTCGAAACTATGAAAACTAACATCCGACTCGTCGCGTTTGCAATAGGATGTTCTGTTGCCTTTCGTAAAGAATTCACCATCGGCGCAACAACGACGTATGCACGCGACGCCCTGACAGACGCGGCGCGGCTGACAGGTACGCACTATATACCGTTGCTCGGCAAAATCACTCCAAACGGACGCACCCTCAATTGCCTCCATGCAGTATTCGAGCAGCTTGAACTTTTTCCACTCGCCGCGTATGGCGATCGCCATTTTGCCATCGATGAATTTCACTTCCTTGCCACGCAATTGATACTCCACCAGCGCCATGTCTTGCGGACACGCCAACACATCGTCGACGAAGATCGCCCACTCTTGTAACAATATGCCATAGCGCTGGAAATTTGGTGTGCCCGCAATGCGTACACATTTCTGTTGACCCGCATCGTAAACATAATGCAGCGGGCAGCACTTGTGCACCACACTAAGCGTTTGTAGCGCCTCACCACGCGTTGGCGGGCAATAAACGGCCGCCAAACGTTGATCGACACTGGCGAGACAAGCACTTGATGGCAACTCCACCTCACGGTCGCCCGTAAGAAAGACGAACGTTTGGCGATTACATTGCGGCAGCTGACCGCTATAATTGCCGCCCTGATCCAACGCCGGCGCTTGTATGCGGTAACCGTAGACCGGCGCGGTGCGTTCGAAGATGTCAACGCTGGTTTGCGTTTCCTTAGCGTCACCGCTAGCAGCGCTGTTGTCAGCGTCGCCTTCCGCGAGATTGCGGCACTCGTAGATCTCGGGTCGAAAGAAGCCCATATTGATCTTGACTAACGACCAGCCTAGGGGACAACATATTGGCGCGCTGACCAAGCGCCGCACTGCCGTTTGGCGCGTCTCATTATCGCCTTGCACGCTCGCGATGTGTCTGCCCGCCGCGATCAGCAAGTAGAGCACAATCAAAGACATTAAACAGCGATCGTGTGCTTTGAGCGGTCTCAGTTATTGCAGACTTTCTAGTTACTTATCTAGTAGTTTACACGTTAGACATTTTTTCAGTGAGAGCGCAATTTTAAAAGCACTCGCCAACACACACTAGAATTTTGTAAAGAAACGGGAAACACAAAAACTATTAATTATAATGGATCGCGTGAGGATCAGTAACTTGTTTTAAGATAACACGCACCAACGGCGTCAGCAATTGAAATTTCACAATAACACAACACAACAGTGCTGCCAGCAACCAACGATCGTTTATCTAATCAATGATTTTGAAATTTTCAATCATAAACAAATAGGTAATATGCAATTCTTTTTTTTCACATGACTTTTACTGTTGTTATTAAAATTTTTTTTACTGTTGTTACTAAACACAATCACTGCCATTCAAAACGACCGGAAGAACTTGAAGACGTTCCGTTCCGTTTGTATTCGTCTTACCATTCAACGAAGACCCGGACGTCGATGTCTTTACACGTTCGCGGCTCTCAATTAACTGACTGGCTCATTGTCTGCGCATTTGTACAGACTGATTTTCCTTATGGCAATGACGCAACCGTTGATTGTTATATGGCCAGCGCAGAATATTGCTGAGCGGTTGGGAGCGTGGCAGGCAGTAAATACGCGTCGTTTAATATTTGAGCAACCACTTGAGGTGCAAAGAGTCCATTTAACTAGTGAGCACACGGCGTGACCCCAACCCCACGTGCGAATTGCCACTGTAGATTACGTTATATTCGATATACTGCGACTCCTAAGAACACATATGTATGTACTACCCGTAGTAATAGTGGTATTTACTTTAGCAGTATTAAATTTCCATGGAGGGAATTCATTCCTGAAAATAAGCGCACACACAGTTGGCCACCCCTGTCATCATGTAATGATGTGCTTCGTTCAGAGTACACATTTTGGGAAACTAAAAGATACTTTGCAACATTTTTTCTGATATTGAGTTCATATAAAGCAAGAATATGTACATAACGGATGATTCAGGTAGAGGTACTTTTTCCAATAGCCTTTTTTGACAGATCACGCATGAGTCGTGTCTGAACAACGCTTACAAATTGTTCAACTTTATTGCGAAAATTTCCGTTCTGTAAATAATGTGTTTAGGCGCTCCGCTCAACTTATGGTCAACATAATCGGCGTACTGAGCGTACTATTCCCAACACCATCACGCATCTTGAGACCCAGCACTCATTATTGGATAATATTCGGAAGAGTAGACCACGTCCAGTACGCAGTGAAGGGATGATTCGTCGCCGTTCGCAGCAACTCAGACTGATGTATGGAATGACTTGTCGCATTTCACGTCGAAATCTTAAATTGAAAATACAGCTTGTGTAAGAACAGAAGCTGCTTGACCATCTCAAGCGACATCGCTTCACTGTATGGGCTCTAAAAAATGTCCAAGAAGATACGACGTTTTCGAGCCAAATTTTATTTAGCGATGAGTCCCATTTCTAGCTAAATGGGCATGTAAACAAGCAAAGTTGCCATATTTGGGATGAAAAGCTACTATTTCATCCAGAAAAATCTACTGCTTGGTGTGGTTTGTGGGCTGGTGGAATCATCGGTCCATATTTCTTCAAAAATTATGCTGGTGATGAATCGCGCCATGATAACCAACTACTTGATGCCTGAAATTGAAGCTCGTGATCTTGGCGACATTTGGTTTCAACAAAACGGCGCCACTTCCCATACATCGCATCAATCAATGGATTTATTGAGAGAACACTTCGGTGAGCAGATAATATAACGTTTTGGGCCTGTCGATTGGCCACCAAGATCGTGTGATTTCACACCGTTAGACTTTTTCCTGTGGGAATATGTAAAGTTTAAAATCTACGCGGACAATCCCGCTTCGATTCAGGCCTTGGAGCAAAACACCACTTTTGTCATTCGCCAGTTACCAGTCGAAATGCTCGAACGAGTCATCGAAAATTGGACTCAACGGATGGACCATCAATTTTATTTTTTCTGAGACGTAGCCACTGCCTATATTTGAAAGAAATAAACTTCAAAAAAAAAATGTCATAGAATGTTCCTTCACCATTCAATTTGAAGTTTCTTGTTTTTGTCTTTAAAAAAGTTGGGAACCTCGAAACAATCAAACTTCTTTAGCAATTAAAAACAAGGTCCCCCTTTCAATCATTACGTCACAAACTAAAAATAATGAATAAAAACTGGTTGAGGAATGCACCGTGACTTAAGGTCTATTGTTCTAGTTCATTCGGCCTTCAATCTTGTGAGCAGGCACCCAGATGAGATGCACCTGCCAGAACTGCACCAATGCCTTTCGCCGTTTTTCAGCCGTAAGTGTTCCACTTAATAGTGTCGTCCCTTAGCAGAAGGTAAACTGTGGAGATGACTGTAAGTGCTGGCTTTGTGATGCTTTTGAAGCCCACCTCTTATTACATATAGTACATTTGAGAACCAGATATTTGATCCCATTGGTTACGCTCCTAAAACTGAGACTGGGACTGGGACCATCTCTTGACAAACAGGGCCATGGCCGTTTTCGACGGGCCGTACTGCATAAAGTGTTCTCGAATATGGCTCGTGATAATATAACAATGTCATTCGCCTAGCCTTGACATCGGATTCCATTGTTAGTTAGCAACACAAAAAGCTCATCAGCGACTAGTCTTCACTATAATTGGGAAATACTTTACTCTGCGGACTAACTGTTGTCGGTCCGAGACGAATATTAGTTTCTTACCTTTGCTTCGCAAACCAAACCAATCAGCTGTACAAACTTGTTGGAGCTTACGTATACAACAGCCCGATTTCCTTAAATACACGGCATCATAACATATCCTGAAATCTTCTTTAAAAAATAGCTTGAAATTATATAGAGTGAAAAAAAAATTACTTATTGTAGCGAAGGGAAATTCTTAAGAGGGATATGCGAGACGTCACATATGTCGTGTATGTCTCTCTGCGGAAATTAATATTGAATACAACGGACGATAGCTCAGAAACATTAGCTGAGGTTGTTAGTATTTATCTTTTGGGTTTAGTATCATTTCTACGTCCATTTACTGCTCATCAATTCTACATATACTCGTATGAAAAAGCAGAACAAATTATATTTTCAGTCGCTAAAAATTAGTAAGAGGTAATGGAAGTTATCTTTTGCTAAGATGACTTGAGCAAATCGCTAAGGTCGTGTTATTAGGTTTTTGTATGGTATATATTTTTTGCTGAAGTTTTAAACGAGAGGCACCTTAAAATAAAGACAAATTATGCAAGAACAAGCCCTATGAAACAGAACTGGCAAAGTTCTAATGTAATCCAACAAATATTTCTGCCGATGGAAGACGAATACACTTAAACAGACCACAATATTTTTGAAACTACTATTTCCAATATAATAGTACTTTGATTCAACTGTAAATCATTCCACCTCAAAGCTCAAAGTTCTGATGCAGAACTATCCATTATAATAGAAATATGAGATATAAAGGCAAAACACTGGTAGTATAATAGGTATTACTTGTAGCAAACTTCCTCGACACATAAGCATGTATGTATGTATGTACATGTTGATTGAGGAATGTGTGGACGTTTACAATTGAGGGTAAGGGCGGTCTAGTTAAAAAAATGCCTTTACCTAAAGAAAAAGTCTTGATTAAGCAAATGAGAACTTAACTACAAATGACTACTAACCAGATATTGAGAAAACGGTCCTAAGGATCTAAGATCGATTACTTCCTTTATTATTTGAAACATATGAATAAGATAAAAAGTACAAAATATTGTGATTATTGAGAATTTAGCCACTTTCATTAATGAATAAAATAAAAAGTACATACAACATATTGCGGTTGTCGAAAAGTTATTCACTTCCATTAATCTTTAACTTGCAGATATTGTTCTACCCTTATACTCTCGACATCAATATGTTTCTACACCAAACAGACTAATATGGAAGTAAATACCGCTTACAATTGGTCCAAGCACTGATATATACAAAAATTTTAAGTTAATGTAGCAACAGTCAATTAATGTGGCAACTTCGTGCTATGCGCTGAATAACAGAGAACTCACATGGCGTTGAAAATTGGGATGTCAGCTTGCAAACTGTCAAACGTTGTCAACGTGCGCCCAGCGTGAAGGGGGAAAACTCCAATATTATTTTTATTTTTAATTAAAAAAAGTTGCGATAAATTCTCCCAATATTTTTCGCATAATGAATTTCCCGTGAATTTAGTGAATTTCAAAAAACAAATTTACTGCGCACTTCACAAAGTGCGGTATAAAGTGCAGGAATTTCTCAGTTTACAAGCTCCAGACAAGTTTTATGTCAACGGGTATGGAGTCCAAATATTTGTTGACAAGCAAAACTCCGGTCAAATCACCGCATGGCGGCGGTGCGAAGACAAGTGTTAGCATATCTAGTTTTCCAATTAAACGAAAATTACAAAGTCCGGTGAATGGCATTGAAAATGTTATAATCAAAGCACCTAAATTGAATAACGGAAGTGCAACAACTACCTCAAATGGAAAATCAAATGTCAACACACCTACACCGAATGGTGGCATACTACATCTTAATGGCAAAGGTATACCATCCAAACAACAGTTGGAACTACAGCGACAGGCGCTACCTGTATATAAAGTACGTCAGCGACTTATACTAGAGGCGCGACGTTCAGAAACTATGTTGTTGATGGGTGAGACTGGTTCTGGTAAAACAACACAAATACCGCAGTTCCTCTACGAAAGTGGCTTTGCGCAAAAAGGTATGATTGGCATAACACAACCACGTCGTGTGGCCGCAATAACTGTAGCGCGTCGTGTTGCGCAAGAACAAGGTTGTCGTCTTGGCGAAACTGTGGGTTACACAGTTCGTTTCGAGGATTGCACTTCTCCACAGACACGTATAAGATTCCTAACAGATGGTTGCCTACTGCGTGAAGCTATTGCTGATCGCCTGTTGCGGCAGTACACTGTTTTGATATTAGATGAAGCCCACGAACGTACAATAAACACTGATGTGCTTTTCGGTATTGTCAAAGAAGCGCAAAAGCAGCGTAGACAACGGGGTTTAACGCCACTTAAAATCGTGATTACATCAGCTACCATGGATATCGATCATTTTGGAAAGTATTTTAATGTGCGCGGCATGTACCTCGAGGGTAAAACCTATCCGGTAAAAGTTATGCATGCTAAAGACACTCAACCAGATTACCTTAATGCTGCACTAGTGACGCTATTTCAGTTCCATCGTGCAGAACCTGTCAAGTAATGTTTATACATTTTTTGCCTTAAATAAGTAATATAATTATTTTATGACATTATAGTCATGATGTGCTAATTTTTCTTACTGGGCAAGAGGAAATCGAAGCAATGGCGCATCAAATACGTCAAATTGCTAAGGTAAGTCATGTGCTCATACATTAAAAGCGACTTGTAATTTGAATTAAATTATTTACAGACACATGATGCCGAATTAAGTCCAGTACGTGTATTTCCACTCTATGCGCAGTTGCCACAGAACAAACAATTGGAATGTTTCCTACCCGCACACGCGAATTCACGTAAAATCGTGCTAGCAACCAACATAGCTGAAACATCCGTCACAATACCTGGCATAAGATGCGTCATCGATTGCGGCTTTGTTAAGCGACGTGTCTATAATCCAAGCAGCGGTTTGGATGCTCTGCGTATTGTGCGTGTTTCACAAGCGCAGGCATGGCAACGCTGCGGCCGCGCTGGCCGTGATGCACCAGGCACTTGTTATCGCACTTACACACAAGCAGAAATGGAATCCTTCGAAAACATGCCAAAGCCTGAAATATTGCGCAGCAATATTTGCTCTACTGTACTGCAGTTGTTAGCATTGGGTATCGATTGTCGTACATTTGATTTTCTAGATCGTCCAACGCCCGAAGCGGTAGACGATGCCTATCGTAAGTTGGAAGCGCTCGGTGCTGTAAGAAATTATAAAATCAAACCTGAACTGACAACCTTGGGTCAGCAAATGTCACAATTCCCACTAGATCCACGCTACAGCAAGCTATTGCTATCAGCGTCAGCCTTCGGTTGCATGGAAGAAATGTTAAGTCTAGTCGCTGTGCTGTCGGGGGAGAATGTGTTTGTTTCTAGCAATGAAAAACGCGAGCTTGCCGCTCTGGCGCATGCTAAATTCACATCCAAACATGGTGATCATTTAACGCTGCTTAATGTCTTTAGTGCGTTTCTGAAGACCGAGAAAGTTAAGGTTAGTGTACAAAAAAGTAAAAAAAAAAACAAAATTTATAATTATTCTCAAATTTCTTACACAGCTCTGGTGCCATGACAATTTTCTTAACACAAGAAATCTTTCCTATGCGCGTGAGGTGCGTAAACAACTACAAGAGATTGTTGAGCGTCTCGATTTGCCTTTAAACAGTTGTGGTAATAATCAGGATCAAGTGCGCAAGTGCCTGCTAATTGGTCTGTTCGATAATATTGCTGAACTGCAACGCGACAATACCTACCTTACAATAGCTGGACGTCAGCGTGCGAGAATACACCCGTCCAGTGTCTTCCATGGCAAATATAGGCCGGAATTTGTAATATTTACAGAGATTGTGCTGACCGAACGCAATTTTCTGCGTCAAGTTTCCGAAATCAATCCCGACTGGATAGCTGATGTGCTGCCAAATTATGCGCATTTAAATAGAATTAAAAGCTCATTGAAATAACATTGATTGCATAGCTGCCTAAAAATTATTTTACACTATTTTATACAGTAATCGTAAGTTATTTTCTGCGCGTAACTGAAGAAAGGACCTTTGGTAAAAAAAAAACGTTTTGGATGTTGCTAATAGTGAAATGTAATATAATTAATTTTAAATTACTAAGTAGTATTCGTCGTTCATTTGCATATATGCATATGTATGCCAACTAAAGTTTTAAAGAGTTCCAGTTTTACCCATATAAATACCGTTAATGCATTTATTATTATTTAAATTATGTGCTTCAGTTCAAAAAATTATTTTATTTACATATTTAATTTGTATTGAATACTGTTTTTAACATAAACCAGAATAATACAACTAAATATATACAAACATACATGCATACAATGAATATGGACGCAAACGTTTGTGTCTTGAAGTGAATTTCTTTAAAGGCGCGTTTTTTTTTTAAATAAACCCTTACTCCTTTTTCTAGCTGAAGAGCACAGCAAAGCAATGATTTTAATATTCTTATTATTTGCTCAAAAACATTTTGATGAAGTATTCAACGCGATGAAGTAATAATATAAACAATCATGTAAATATACACATATCCTGATTTTTTTAAATAATTATTTAGTAAACTAATGCAAAAGCGATTGTGTGTCTACATAATATGACAACAGGCTGCCCACATTGTATTTTCCAAGCAGCTGCGTTCAAACACATGATTTTTTCGTAATTTTTTACTTATTTTTTATTTTTAAATATTTTAAATTTTTTTAAATTAATTTTTAAAAATTTTTTAAATAGTTTTTAATAATTTTTTTTTTTTTAAATAATTTTTTAAATATTTTAAATATTTTTTTATCATTTTTTAAATAATTTTTTTTTAATAATTTTTGTAATAATTTTTTAATTGAATTTTGCGTATTTAAAATTTTTTAAAATAAAATTTTTTTTAAACAATTTTTTAAATTAAATTTTGGATTATAATTTTATTCTTTTATTTGAAAATTATGATTTGAATCTTTCTATATTTATTTTTATTTCAATATATTTCTTCTGGTTATGTAATAAAAATGTACAGAGTTTTGATAGATTAAGCTGACAATTAATAAAATGTTAATAGAATTAACTGCTAAATGAAAGGGTGGTTACAAATCAGCTGTTTACATGCTTCATTGTCAAAAGCATAATATACAAGTAAATATAGTAATTTAATGAGAGTAAAAGTGAATGTTTTCTTAATTCAACATTATATGCATATTACGGTGTGCGTCTCAAGTTGATTTTTCTTCTAAACGCACTCTACATTTCAGATTTGTTTGTTGTTATCAAATCGAATAGGCACAGGCATTACTACAAGTGATTTATACAATCTGTGTTATATACGACATGGTGTACTATATGAATATATGTATTATAATTTTAACTGCTATTTCTATTAGAATATCCTGCTTTTGAACGTTGGGAATTGCATTGCAAATATGCCATATCTCAAATACATGGGAAAAGTAGAATGTTTGGGTACAGTTTAAATTGAAAAATAAAACGCTTATTCACGTCGGATCCTGTTTTAAGGAAAATTAAATTAGAACTTCAGGCGTTTTGCTAAAGAACAATCAACAAATATCAGTTACCTATTGCATACATACATATGTTTTATCATCCCGTATCAGTCTTTTGCATTTATACAAAGCTTAGATATAACTAAATTATGCATAAATTATAAAAATGATATTATATAATGAATATATCATTATATAAGTTGGCACATTCGAAAGAAGTTGCTTGCATAATATACTATGCATGCTTTTGAAATAAGCCAAAAATATGTAAGATATGGTGTATAACAACAATGCGGTCTTTATACCAACAACTTTGTCTGCAGCACTCACACATGGCGGTTGTGTTGAACTCACTTCCGTGCTGCTGGGGTTCGTCGTTACTTCATTGGTAGTTGTCATCACCGCCGCTGCCGTTGTTATTGCTGTGGTTGTTGTCGTTGTTGCTGCTGTTGTTGTAGTTGGCGTTTCAATTAATGACGGCATTAACTCTATTTGTTACAAACAATTAAAAATTGTAATAAATTCATATTCCAAAAGCTGATTTATTTACCTGACGCATACGATGAGTACATAATAGCGCTACTAACATCTTGCTGATAAGGCGCTGAGTACATAAAGTCATTTTGATGCAAAGCTAACATTTCCTCACTCGCGACAATACTTAAAATCCAATCTACATGTGGTCCTACATCGGCGAAAATCGCAATAAACGGTTTGCTGCTCCCCGACGGTGTTGGTATTTTGGTTGGACGATGTTGCAATTTGGCAATGCGAAAACGAACTTACCAATGTGCTGCGCACTTTGAACCTGTGCCATAATCGGTATTAAATGAAGGAAATCGCTTGGGAACTGAAATTAATTACTAAAGCAATTTATGTAAAAGTGAGGTTAAGGTTGCATTCGAGTATGGTAGGAATACATATAATATGTATAAAACATTTGATTTTAGACAAGAATAAATAAATATGCTACGTACAGTGCGTACCTCACAATCCGGTCCGACCGCGCGCGAATATGTGTACGGATGTAACGCGCACAAAATGCTGCTGCGTTGCTTATAATCGGATGCTGCCGCTGCGACCTAAAGTGCGCATTCGTTCGTGTAATATTTTGTACATTCTCTAATAGCATGGCGTTTTTGGTCCACATTTAATGACTGCAAAAGGCGAAAAAATAATGCAGATTAAACTTACTAAAATTTGGTGTTTGAAAAATTGCATTGTATGGTTTTAATGCGCGGTTTTATGAGTGCATGACTTTGTAATGTTTTACTATTGTTTTATATCATTTACTTTGTGTGTTTTTCACTATGAAGATAGCACGAGCGTATCAAAATGGCACGTTTGTTTCAGAATATTTGTAATGTTCGTTGGGGTTGTAAAACACATTCAGAGTTGTTGTTACTTTGATAAACTTAAATGAATGAAAGTAAATAAATATTTCATTTCGAGCACATACGCCGGTAGCCTGTTTTCTACAAAGTTCGTTCATATCATATTTCAAGACAATGTTTATGAATTTATGTACATACATACGTACATGATATTTCCAATTACACCAGAGCTCAAGTGCATTGCTGTAGTGTATATAGTTTGCTCATATCGCCCGTACATGACTTTGAAAAACAAAAATCACAATTAGAATTAGGTTATGCCCTCTAAAAGAACTTTTGCAACGTTTTCAAATTAAGTGTTTGCTATTTGTTATGTCCGGCTATGATCGCAAACGGTGTCGCGCTCCTAAACGATGTAGCTTCTGTTATGTTTGACGAGAAATGTTGGCCGGCTCTTTGCAGTACTTCTACAAGTTTTGCAGAAGCTATTGCGATCAGTCATTTTGTAATTTTATTTGAGCCTCTCACTCTTACAAATACACTTTTTGACGTTTTGAATAAGATAATACTGCTTTGCATACATCTGTAGTATGCTTACAGGTGTACGTCAGTTATTATTTCTTCATCAACTTAAGAACCGTTCGCTATTGATCGTTACTACGACATTTTAAAAGCAGAGATGGAGCAATGACTTTAAATGGACGGACTTTCATTACATTTATAACATTTTCGAAAAGTACTTATCTTAAATGAATGTTTTATTTGAGTTCACTTTTGTTTACTTAACCCAGTGCAATGCAGAGCAAGTTTGACAATTGATCTTCGCTTTCTCTGCGCATTTTTCGCTTGCTGCCGGTGAAAAAATAATAGGAAACAAGGATGCGCTGCCAGATCTGTTTTCATAAATCGAATATTTTGATACTCGAATCTGCAACTGGAAAGGCTTAAAGCAAAGGGATGTAGCTTTAGGTAGAAAGATGTACTGCTTAAGGTGGCAACTGGAAGTACCGTGAGGTACATAGAGTTTCGTTAGTTATATGACATCTAGGCACAAAGTTTTCTCAAGCCGGGATTTTCATTTTAATCGAAGCTGGCGAAATATGCACCGTTATAAGAAAATTTTACTAAGATAACTCACATATTGGCTAACATATGAGGTCACGCGGAAATTCGAAAATCTTTTATTAGGTATATGGAGCTAAGGGGGGTATTGACCTGACTCAACCCATTTGTAGCACACAGACATACTCCACTCAGGAAAGGATTCTCTCTGAATTTCAATTATAAATCTGAGACATTGGCTAATATTTTCTATAAAAAGTCAATTGGTGTTCAAATATTCGGTACCTAGGGGCTGTCATATCATCTCGCGAGTAATATTTAAAGTTTCTGGCGTATTTAGTTACTGATTTATCGTGCTTTAAGTAGTTTTCAACAGTACCGTTATATGAGGAGTAAGCGGGGTTATAATCTGATTTAATTCATTTTCACACTGTCGTAATTTTTTTTACTAAGGAATACGCATACTAAGTTTCATCAAGATAGCACAATTTTTACTCAAGTAAAAGCTTGTACGGACGACGGACGGACAGACGGACACCCGGACTTCCAACTAGTCCGTTAGGTGAACAAACCATTATACTCCTTGTAGCAGCATGTTTCATGCGTAGGTTAAAACATTTACCGTTGCACCGAGGCTATACTACTCTTCAAAGGTGCATTTCTTATAGCATAAAGGGTATGATTTAGACGGTTTTGATCGTTCAGTTTGTTTGGCAGCTATAATACAGGCTAATTCAGAGTTATGAAAAGTTTCTTCATGAATATTTTCTCACTTTATCAAATAAAATCTTCCATACAAGAACTTGCTTTGAACATTCTGTTTTATATGGCAGCTGGATGTCGCTGTGCTCGACATGAAAATTAGTCCGGATATTACAGCCAGCTGCACATCTTATATAACACATTATGTCAAGAATACTCACCGGAAATCCTGCCATATAAAGGCCTTCTCCCCATACACATAATCTCATCCATTATGATCCACTGTACGTCTTGCGTTGACCAGCTGCCGGTGTCGTATCCAAACGGGAGCAGTGCCAAATTATTTGCCAATGTCTTGTAATTTAAAACCCGGTGCAATATTTACCTCTCTTAACACATTGAAAGTGTTCGAGTACGTTGTGGTGGTGCCCTTTGCCAAACACCTGGCACCACACGCGATCTTTGCCGACGGTATGCGCACCGGTGCGCCACTCTCCCCAATCACCGACGACTGGCGGTAGACACAGCTGGCGGTGGGTAATATCAAAGCTGCTCTGCACAACAACACCGTTACAATAGTGCATGGGCGGCGGCGTCGTGGATCGCAGCGACGCATAAAGTGCATTGACCTTGATAGCTGGCTTCGTGGGGCGCTGTAGACGCCATGCCAGCAATGTAGTAAATTGCGGGATGTAATTAATTGCACTTGTGTTTTCGCACTGGTGGCAACATTTTTTTGTTTGTTTTCGATTCGCTTTTGTTGAGTTACGTACTGCACTTGCAGGATATCGATATCCGTAGTATTTTTTGAAATGATTCTATAGTTTTTGGTATTTTAATTTTGCATAATTTTGTGTGTGTGTTATATTTTGTTAAGTTTTTGATAAGTTTATGCACTTTTTGTATGTTTTTACGCTCGCCGGATCTTGTCGCTCTTTCAACGTTCAATTTGCTTATTGCCTTGATGCCGACGATCACATGGCATAATATAGGTACACACCGCCTCGCCGCCGGATGGACCAGTCAATTTGATAAAAAGCGCGCCCATAATTTGTCGAGACATTTGTTTGTTCATATGGCGGGAGGCTGGCGAAGTAACCGTTAGGCTGCGCAGCAGCTCGCAACTTTTTGAAGTTCTTTCTTATCCTCCAGCACGCAAATTGATATATAAAATGCCAATATTTACATCCAAACCAGCATGTCTCGCTGCTACACAGTCAAAACCGCCATATATCTACATATATATACATACATATGTATGTATGCATAATAAGTATATATTATAAGTGTATTCATTTTTCGCTTTAATTTGCCACCAAACTGAGTGATAATATAAGCTGCAGATCAACAAGAAAGATCTGAGAAAATTCTGCGAAATATTTCCTAAATATTTTTTTTGATTTTACCACTAATAGAACCAAGTAGAGTAAAATATATAATAACTAAATATTAACAATTTATAAAATTAGAGAAAAGCCTTGCATAATATACTATGTATGTGTAGGCATAGCTTCTGATTTTCCTACATATAAGCAAAAGTATACGCCAAGAACATCATCATAGCGTTTGTATAAGTGCTCTATATTTAATACCGACTGACATACTTACTTAACAGATCATCTTAAATTAGATAAAAAGACAAAAGCATGCACTTTGATGCCTTGCCGCAAATATTTTGATCACTATGAAATATTTTACAGAGTTCCTAACTCGTAATATATATATGTACATGTGCATATTTGTATGTACCATCGTATCCCAGACAAATAACAAACATTCAATAAGAGCATGAATTTCTGAGAAATTCGCCAAATCTTTTAGCAGCACACACACATATGTATGTATATATGTACATATATTAAATAGTTTTTAGTAAGTCAAACATATTTATTATCTCTGGCCACACCACAGAAGACAATTATGACTCAGTGTTCTTCGACCTTATCCCTCGTAGTCGGCCGCGCTTATACAAAGTTGTATAGTTATGCTCGTTGTTGTTGTTATGGTTTGTAATCGCTGTAGATTCCTAAGTTGCTTTCAAAAGGTTGTTGGAGCTTTGCTGTCGGCATTCTTCACACCGAATGTCAACCCTGGTGGACATCAATTGCTTCTAAATTTTTGATCCGTGGTGTTTTCTACACACATGTTGAATATTCATATGCTATAAAAAATTGCTAATGATTTTTTACTGCCACAAATTAGTATCGTTAATCAAATGGTTTTGAAAAGCATAAAATCGAGCTGACCGGCCGGGAAGCGAGAGACCCCGCCGGGGGCAGCAGAGGAAGGAAGACCTCCACTGGAACTGGAAGGACCAGGTGGAGAAGGACCTGCTTGGAATTTCCAATTGGCGCCTCGTAGCGAAAAGAAGAAACGACTGGCGCGCTGTTGTTAACTCGGCTATAATCGCGTAAGCGGTGTCTACCCCAATTAAGAAGAAGAAGATACACCGAGCTGGTTAGTTACAGAGCCGTATATTTCAAGATACGTAGTCTATTCGACAACCCACACGACTCTATGGTTTTGTTCTTGTAACAGCAAGTTAATAAGGTGCTGAATTGACATTTTTTGCCCAGATAAGTTCCGATTCTTTTGTAGCTTTGTTGACACGAATATCTTGGGTACGATCCGCCCATTTGCCTGTAAAAAAGATCGATAGATGAAACGTGAAAGGTTGAAATTTGCCTACAATAAAGGAACTGCCTTAAAAATCAGGGCTTTTCGATTTTGTCTTAGCAGAATAGCTCTTTAGCGAAGCGTAAAAATACCAGAAATACTCTTTTAACTTCAGATCCAGCTTTCCTGAGTATTGCAGCGTTTTGCAAGCCGAGGTTGCTACCATTAAAGAAGCAGTAGATTTCTTACTCCAGAGAAATGACTATTCCTCCATCTTATAAATGATTATCCACTTTCATAGCTAGGCATTCATGGTTGTTTATGGAGTCTAGGTGTCGACGATCTACTTGAGCTGCTAACTAGCAATGGAATTCGCTGTCAGGGATATGCGGATGACATTGCCCGCTTTGATGCCTTTGCCACCAAAATTCGTAGACACTCGCTGTGACATCGTACAAAGGAGATTAGGCCTGGTTTGAACATCAACCCCTCGAAAACCACAATCGTTCCGTTCACGAGACAAAGGTCTCAGCATTGAAGGCAGAGAGACCTGGGCCTCACGCTGGATTCTACACTTCTCTGGAAACAGCATGTAGACCTGAGCATAGTCAAGGCTGCAAAGGCACTTATGGTGCGCAATAGACTTGCCGGGAAATTCCGGGGCTGCAACCTAAGGATTATTAGATGAATGTATACCATGATCGTAAGACAGTTTATTACTTATGGGGCGGTGGCTCGGACCTCTAATCTCTAATCGTTACGAAAATGTGCCATATTCAGCGATAGTCCGAAAGCGACACTAAAAGCGATATCCGCTTGTGAAGTTAAATAACTTTTAACGCAGAAGTGTAAAGGAATTGGCTTGCCTGGCGGGAATGAATTGGCTGACAAGTTCGCCATATCTACAACTACCATGAATGATAGGATCGAGACCGTACATTTCGATTGAATTCCTCATACCGCAAAGGAGGGCTCCGTATGAGGAAAGATCAGGCGAGAGGAGAGACATTGGCTTAACAACTTTCAAGGCATGCACCATGCCAGGTTGCTAATGGATAGTTACAATCCCAGCAGGTTTAAAATAGTAATCAATCTCTCGAGAAATAAATTCAGGCTATTTGTTGCCTTTTACACCGGCCACTGCAAACTCAGAAAGCACTTACACAACATGGGTCTGGCCACTTGTGCAAACTGCCGGACTGCACAGCAGTACTACAGACGCTGAATTAATGCCCTCGGATCCCATGTTTCCGAATAGCGCTCCGAATCGCTTGAACTTAACAACATATTGAACTTCATCGATGTGCTGGGACTTAGGGGTACAGGACACAATTGGCCATAGGTCGCTGTGTGCATACCTCATTCTCAAAAGAATTAGGCATTCATTTTCATTCATTATCAATGGCATCGGTGACTTTGTGATAAAGACTAGTTTGGGTGATAGGCCACAACGGAATCGCAGGTAGCTGTAAAGATAAAAAGAGCTTTGCAAGAAAAGGTACCTTGGTCTCGCTATCGAGTAGAATGAGAACGGGTCGAAGCTCACTTCTCCTTATTAACTCTACTACTAGATAACTGGGCTTCAGGGAACTTTACCAACACTGGGCTAATATCGGTTCATCTGTTGTCGTAAGATCCTTAGCTCGATAGTGATCGTAAGAAGTCTGAGTGAAATCCAGGCACACAATAAGGTTAGCATCTTGCTTGTTATGAAGGTTCTTGTACCATTGTTTCGACTTTCGTGCTGTAAGTTTGAGAAGTTGTACATCTAAGCAATTCTTTTTTTGATTGGACGTTTTGCCTGATCAAGGCTTAAACATGCATTCATAAAAACATAAACTCATATTTGCAGACATCCTACCCCTGTGAAAATTTCTATTGACCACTGGGCGCATTGTTTACTTATTGAACACAGGAGTCTTTATCGCTGCACAGATGACTGCATACAGTGAGCCATCTCTGGATCAGACATATGTATAACGATTTAAAAATTTGGTACCTAAAGGCTCGTTGATGATGGTAATGCACTCAAAGATACAGATCACTAGTACGAAAGCGTTTACTTTTGGCATCTCTTTTTCCAATATATTTTATATTACGTGGATGAGAAAAGCAGTGGGAGGTTTGACATTCCTGCTTGATCGTAAAGTTACTAAGTCCGTTACTGGAATGAAAAAAGAAGCCGCTCAAACAAAAAAATGAACGAAGCACATCAAAAGCTCTCAAGTTAATATGCGTCACCATACTGTATCTTTTTTTAATAGTTTTAAGCGTTTTCTCTAGTTTTACACAGATTACATTAGTAAACACCTGCAACAAAATAATATTTGCTTAACAAAGCCAAAGTATTTAAAAAATCAGTGCTATAAATTCCGGAAGTTGTGGTATGCTTTATACAAACTTTTCTAACACCGTATAAAATTGTCTCTATTAGTATGAATCAACTATTAATTTGTGCTAACTGTAAGGTTGAGGGTAAGTTAGTTCCAAACTTGAACTTAATGTGTCAACAAGTTGGCGACGGTTATTTTGATGTTGATGAACTCTTTGTGAGTAAAATCAAGTGTCTGTCTGTTGTATACTGGAATGAGTTGATTATTTGAAGTTAAATGTAGGAGAACGGTCCGATAAGTAATTAGACTTAAACTTGGGAAACCGGATAACTCTCCTTTCGCCAGTGTTAAGAAACTTGAGACCTTGTTACGTCCAACCTTCACACACCATATGGTCCCAGCTAATCATCAACTCTCAAACAACTAACGTTCTTAATAAAAAATCACTGTACGAGAGGACCATCCGCGTAGCGTTGGACTTGTTAAAAGGCTTCTGAACTGTCAATCTTACAACGCTACTAAAAGACATCGCACAGTCCACGCTTCCTCTAGGGCTAAAGAGAGATCAAAACTTATCTAAACAGACGTCAAATCACCCGTACTATAACGAATTAAAATTCTAAACTAAAATAATTATATAAAAAGAGTTCCACGGTTTTTGTCTCTTTCTTCCATGGAAATACCAATTATCTCCTACGATTGCGCAATATTTACGTCGGGGGCTGGAAACGATTACATGTGCTCGGAAGTGAACGCTTATCTCCTCGATGCTTCTTGTTTCTTCACTGCAAGAAGCCTAAAACTCTCCCCTGTTCCCTTTCCATAGAGAACTTGACGAAGAAATACAGTAAACAACCCCAATAATTTAGGAGTTATGTTAATAGTCTCCACTCCTTGTATACAGACCCGCAATAAGATCCTCAAGCCGCTAGGCGGCCGCACCTAAGCAAAGGCGAAGAAACATTGGTCGAACAATATGGTCGCCAAGATGCAGCTGAAGAAAGTACAGACTTGTCAGAGCACTCCAATTCTCTTGATGTCTCTTGAGATCTCCGTCAAACACCGTCATATTGAGGTCCATGCTTTCAAGTAGAAACATAAAGTTCTCCACGCTAAGCAGTTTCTGGTGGGATATTTACGCAGATATTATTGTTGCAATAATCACCTGGAATCACCGTCTCCGAAGTACATTAAAGAGAACAATACGTCGACACCAGTTTCGCATGCGGCAAACATCAAAGAAGTTTGCTGGACGGGCATTCGCAGGTGAACTATTAATACTTTCATTGACTCCTTCCCAATGAATGGCCTTCGCGAAGTTTAAACATCATCCATGTCCATGAGCTCGAATAGTTGTGTGAAACCAAAGTGATCTTAGCAGGTTAAACTCCTACTTATCCATATTAAATATCGTCTCGTGTGACACTAACCACCTCTTTGCAAACCCATTCACTTGACACGCCTTTGACTTTTGCTCCGACTCCGTTTGGAAGCAGTCCGGCTTCTAGGCCTATCGCTAAACGATTTGCTTTTTCCCTTAAACATCGCTTCGGTACTCGTTACAACAACTAGAACAGTTTACGTCCTTGTGTCATGGGATCGCTAGACATCTGTCTTCGGTGGAATTTAATTCAATAAAAATAAAGAATTAACTTTGTATTCGTTATTATATAAGTTTTTTTACAATAACAAAAAAATATATTCATCATATTATTATTCTTGGAAACGACTCAAGCAAAAATTCATAAAACTTAAACTTTTATATGATAGTTTCTTTATTATGTCCAATTTGAATGCCAATCCAGTTAAATTTGTATTAATTCATCAAGAACACGTTATTTGAAATACATTTAAAAGCCTCTTCCAGTTGTAACGGTTTTAATAATATTTGAAATTGTAACAAAAAAAAAATTGCACTAAAACCAATCTTTCCACGTATTCCATTTTATCATTCTTACATGTGTATGTATGTGTCTGGCGACAATGTTTTAGTCTACAAAAATGTAGTACGTTCTAACTTAACTTTATACATACATATGTACATACTATGTGTATACATGTACAAACACATATGTATATCTACTTAGCGTCTTTACCAACCATTAAATGCACAGGTATTTGCAGACAGGTAAAGGACATCTAGTGTTTTGCATTTATGTACTTATATTCCTCTGCACAGGTAAAAAATTTCAACGCATTTGAATACTCAATTCAATTTTGAATTGTATGTCAAGCAAAATCGTCTGAAATACTATGGCAGTGCGTAAACTAGTGTTTTTATTTTCTATAATATCAATAGTTGAATTTAAAATAATCTCAACAGCACCAAATATGTCAAATCTGAAGCAAAATGTCAGCTTAAGGTAAATAAATAAATATTTTGTTTTGATCTTTTGCGCCGCGTGATGGAAAACACCTAATTTTGAACTTTGCAGCATAACTGAAGATTATAAAGCACTACGTAATGATGCACAGTGGTTTTTCGAACATATAGAAATCATAGCCGATTCATTGGTGCAATTTTTACCCGTTGTAAATAAGGAAGGCAGTAGATCCTTGACGGCGAACACAAATAATGCGTGAGTAGGAAACGATATGAAGTTAAATTTATCAAAAAGTTAAAAAATATTATGGATGAAAGTGTATAATAAAATATACAGTGTATTACATACAAAAAAAAAACTAAAAAATAGTAAATTTTGTTGTTTAATAAACTAGCTTTCGGTACACAATTAAATACTTATGTATATAACTAATTTTAAATAATTTCTTAACGTAGCACATTTGTGGAGAACACACGGCTCACTCTACTGCTTGGGCTACGTCATATGCTTGTAGGCATTAAGGAAATCTCAGTTGCCTTCCAACGTCGCATATCTGGTGATCATGAGCAACAACTGCAGCATTTGTAAGTAAAAAGCACATCGTCACCCATACATACATATGTACTACTATATAAAAAATAAATTTTGAAATATTTACCAATTACTCAACATCACAGAAAAACCGTCGCCCAACTGCTGCAGGATGTCATTCGATTTGCTAAGCATTGGTTTTCACTGCTCCGTAATAGTCTTGCGGAGATATTTCGCTTATACAACCACTATATACCGGAAGTGTTGCTGGGCAAATGTTTTGGAAAATACATTACAACTGCTTACCCTGATCGTAGCTTTTATGAATACCCATTTATTCTACTGGGTGAGGTTATTGATTTCGGTGTAACTTATCTACAAAGCATACCAATATACGATTTTGCCGTTGAAAATATTACAACACCATTGCCAATAGAAGATGTCTCATATGAACAGAACGAAATTTGGCCCGATGATATAGAGAAATACTCAAGAAGTATTGGTTCAGCAAGGGATGATCATGCACAAACAACAAATACACAACACCCATGGCAGAAATGTTTGAAAATGTATGCAGCGGATAGTATTTCAAGACAGTTAAAATTATTTTTCATTGGAGATTAATAATGAAATCTATTATTATTGGTTTTGTGTTTCCACGTTATTTTGGATCTAGCAGCCTACGCAATTTCTTTTTGTAAACATAAACGTATTGATAAAAATAAAACAACAAATTATTTATAATGGAATTTATACTAAACGCGTATTTTATTCGTTTTTTGTTTTCTTAATTATTATGAAATTTTTTCATGCTTATTATTTCTGGCTTAAGTTGAAAGTGAAAATACTTCCAGTTGCTCTCGTTCACACATTTGTGTTATTTTGTTACAAATTATTTGTGTTTCATAAAAAAATAATGAAATGGTAAATCTCATCTCTGTGTACCGCGTTAATAACATAACTGGGATCCAACTGTGGCATATTAATTTGTTTGAGTGCTAGTAGAGAATAACGCCAAAGCACCGCTGGCCAGACCAATGGAGAAAATATAATTTACCAAAGGTGATGAGTTTTTTAATAAGAAAAAGCTAATGAAAATGATAATGGCCAAGAAAAGAGCATTGTTATAAAAGATCGAGAAAGTGGTAGCTTCATAATCAGCGACTTCGTTCTTCTTCCACAAAATGCGCTCATCCTTCTCTTTACGTGTGATTTTCTTGTCATCACCAATTTGACGGTTAATCTCGCGAGTTACGGCATCTTCGCGGCGTACAGCGATTTTGTGTTTAATCTGGAATTTAATATTGCGATATGCCATAGCCATAAGGTAGGTGCTGGCGCCAGTCAATAACACGAAGAAAACCGCACTTGACAGCAGATCCATATTGTGCACACGCCAAAAGAGCCCTAAATAATATATAAACACAATATTAGTGTAAGCGGCTATTCGAATCTAGTTGCCTTCGCTGGCAACCGGCTACGTGTCACCATACTTACAAATTGGTATCGCCGATACGATGAAGGCATTGCTGTAGAATAGCGCAGATGATTTGGTGCTCACATTACGGCTGAAATCCTGCAATAGCAGTTCCTCTTCCTTGGTGAAGCCAGAAGATTGCACTTTTTGTTGCTTTCCTGATCCCATTTTATTTTACTGACAACACAGTTGTTATTAAATTGAAAACACGTACACAAAACTTTCGAAGCAAATAACCAACTATAGCCAATTGGAAGAAGTGAAAGCAATGAAATGAACGAAGTGGCGGTGGCACGAATAAACTCCGTGACGTGTTAAACTGTCAACGAAATGTTGACACTTCGTTGGTGAGGCGACACCTATGAGTGAGAATTCAGGCACTGTATAACAATTGGGTTAAAAATATGGTATATATTTGGCTAATATATGCAGTGGAAAATGTTCGAGAGAATTAAATGTAATATTTATGAAGTAAATGTAGTACAAATCTTTTTATTACTAAGTATAGATTTTTTCGTCAAACAAAATGCAATTCCTAAACAGCCATATTAAAAATTATTATCCATATACACTTTGCCAAGCTCTTGAACAAATTTTTCACATCAGGTGTTTAATTATATATGGGTTCTGAGAACCAAAAACAAAATTTTTGGTAGTTAGTTTGTATTTTTTTTTCAACTCATTTTGTTTATAAAATTGTAATTTTTGATATACTCATGTATGTCATAACGTCGATAACGCATATCTATTCAAGCAATCGATCTAAAGTAAAACGATAATTATCGGATAATCATAAAATGCACTTCTCAAATTTGAATTTACTTGTTGGAATCGGTTCAAATTAGAGAGATCGCTAAATAACAATAATCAATAACATGAATATAATCCGTTCTGCCCGTTTTAGCGCTTCCACGTTGATTCCAAAAAACTGCAGGTCAGTAGTACGGTCAATATCTTCAACTGAGTTGACCAAACTTGAAGTAAATGATAAAACTGGTATTGCTGTGCTTACCTTGAACCGACCACCAGTGAATAGTTTAAATCTTGAGCTGCTAACTGATATACGCAACTCAATTAAAGATGCTGAAAGCAACAAGTGCAAGGGGCTTATACTCACATCGGTAACAATTGTGTTATATTAGCTGACTATAGATATGTATATAAAAATATGTTTTTTCATTTAGTCCTCAAATTCAGTATTTTCTGCCGGCCTGGACTTTTTGGAGATGTATCAACCGAAGGAAGAACGGTTAAAGAGTTTCTGGACCGCGCTGCAAAGCACTTGGATGACACTATATGGCTCGAAAATACCAACTGCTGCTGCTATTAATGTGAGTTATACAAGTTTCTTTGCGTGGGGTCAAAGTACAAATTTTTATACAATTGTTCATTTGCATAATTAAATTTACCATAACAAAATATTTGTGTATTATGGCAGTAAATCTAATTGCATACATATTTATCAACAGGGTCATTCACCGGCAGGCGGCTGTTTACTAGCCACATCTTGCGAATATCGTGTCATGTTACCCAAATTTACGATAGGTTTGAATGAAACCCTCATAGGCATTGTAGCGCCCAGTTGGTTCATGAACTCATATCTTAATGTACTGCCACGGCGAGTGGCCGAATTAGCGCTGACTCAAGGTAAAATGTTCACTACCGCTGAGGCGCAACAGGTGGGTCTCGTTGATGACGTTGTGAATACCAAGGAGGAAGCGATCGCAAAATGTGAAGAGTTTATTGGTTTATTCAAAAAAATCAATCCATACGCACGTGCCTTAACTAAGCAACAATTTCGCATTAGGGACCTGCAAGAGCTCGAACAAAACCGCGAGCAAGATTTGCAAGCATTCATAGCTGCTATAACTAATCCGAGCACGCAAGCGGCGATGGGTGCGTATTTGGAGAACTTAAAAAAGAAATCAAAATAATAAGTTCGTGTTTCGCTGATTTAACCTACTATATATACTTTTTTTTTATTATAAATAAGTGCATAGAGCCTCCATATACAAACACATAAAAATTTACATACATACATATTTAGCCTCATTTATTTTGAAAGTGTTGATACTTTCATGTATACCTATTTCGATTACTTTTTTATAAATGTTTTGTTTTTTAAGTGAATAATGATAAAATATATGTTTTTTTTTAATTTTACCCTTCCTCATTCATTATTGCCTCGCGAATTTCAGTGTGTAGTGATGCCAAGGAATCCGACATTAATTCGAGAAAGGAATTGATTTCCAGAATTTTAGCTCTGTTGCGCTCCAACTCGTCACTGCAAAATAATACAAATAAACAGTATATTAATGACAATATAACCAACGTTGTTGCAGTTTACTATAAATACTACATACTTACTACGCGTGTTACTTACTTGTTTAATTCATCGATCATATTTTCTATGAAATCTCTGCTTCGTACCATCAAACGATCTTCGCGCTCATCAATGCGCTGTATGTGTGCATCTTTCATACCGGCGATCAAATTTAGTATGGCTTCACGATCCTCCATGCAATGTAGCAGTTCTGGCGGTACATCTTCGAAATCTTGCAGTGCCAACTTGGTGTTGATGTAATGAGTGGCCACTTCGGTCATATTCTCCGAGAAGTGTATAGCAATGTCACGCAATTGTCCGAAATATGTTTGCACTTGCTCCACAAATTTAGCCATCATCTCTTGTATGCGTCGTTGAAAATTAACGGTGGACTCCTAATATGGAAAAAAGCAGATTTCGGTTTTACATACATATATAAAGCAAGAAAACTGGATTAGAGACTTTCAATTAATACTCACCTCTATGCTCTCGTGCAAATGCAGTTCCTGACTCATGAGCTGTTGCCATACTTCATTGATAATATCATCAAACTGCATTGTAATTTTATCAAATTGGTCGATCAGTTCTAAGCTTTCGGGTGACTCTTCATCCTCACCGTGTAGTGTACGCAGTTCCAACGCTTTTAGTACTGCTGTTGCTCGCTCAAAAATACGTTCCTTATGACGTAGAAAGTCTTCGATTACATCCTGACCCATTTGTTGTATCTGTAGTTGCCCTTCTTCCAAATTCTCTTTGAACTCATTAATTTCTAATTCACGTTCTTCGTAGCGTTCCAAGCCATACTTATAAATCTCTTGCGTTACATCGTAGATGTCGTTGTCATACTCCTCGGCTAAGTCAGTGGCAGGCTGGCCGATTTTGAGCAGTGCATAACCGTCTTCATCACCTTTCCACAAGGATTCGTACAATTGGTGTTCGTTGAGATATTCTACAAAACTGGAAGCCAAACGCTTTTCATCGTATTCTTCTTTGGCCTTAGCGGCGCGCGCTATTATTTCCTTCTCCTCATTAGCTTCAATTTCGCGCAGTTCTCGACTAGAAATGGAAAAAGCAATATCAAATGGTCGATTTCATTGTTGTATGGCAGAAATACAAATGTAGTACCTAGTTCTACCCACATTCATGTATCGGTAGTCCCATGGTAAATTTATTGTAAGACCGTTCCAATCACAGTCAGATCTAAGTAACCGGAACGGAATAGGAACTTTACTCGACTAAAGCCTGTCAACTCGGCACCATTCCTCGAAATTACTTCAGGAATGTTTACTGCCGCTACAACAACTGAGACTTCTAACTAAAGAAAATCAATGTCAATCTAATAGTTATTTTAAATTGTCATTCGAAGCTCGGTATAGGAAATTTTCGTCAAATGGTAACTTCTAATCGGCTTCCTATGGATCCCTTATTACTTTTTATACACTAATTAGAGTATATTAAGTTTGACCCAAAGTTTGTTAAGCTCAGAAAAAACGTCGGAGACAATTTAAAGTATATATAGTAACGAGTATAAATGACCAGTGTGAAGATCTGAATCAATTTAGCCATGCCCGCCCGTTTTTATATAAGTCCCTCAAGCTCTTATATCTTTATTTTGTTTTTGGCGAGATATCTTCACGAAATTTGGAATGTATTGTTGGACAAGGCAACGGTGAAATTTCCGAAGAAATTTTTCAATTCAGAGCACCATAGCATATAGCGGAAAACGAACTGAACGATCAAAATCAAGCTACTCTAAGGAATCTTTAGTATTTGTGAAGGGTATTCTAGCTTCGATGCAACCGAAGTTAACGTTTTTTCTTTCTACTATACTTACTAATATCGTTCCCGACCTTTGTGTCGCATCTCTTCGGAAATCGTTTTATATTCGTAATATTTAACACCTGGTAGCACAGCTGCCACATAAAGATCCATTTGAAAGTTGGCTTCTTTTGCTATGGGATTACCTTCCAGATTGAGCACGCGCAGGTCTTTCAGAAATCGAAATCTTTCAATCTTCGCAATCAAAATACATATTTAGTAAATAGTTTTTTGGTAGTGTATATCAAATGCATTCTCTCATTACCCCCACGGTTGTTTTAATTTTATTGTTGCCCAAACTCAGTATCACCAGCTTCTCCAAAGTATCTAAATTTTGTATATGCGTGATGTGATTATTGAAAAGTGAGAGCACTTCGAGATTAACGAGTTTTTCAATATTTTCAATACGTTCGATATAGTTGAAGCTCAAATCGAGTTCTTTCAGTGCAATCAACATATCGATGTGTTCAATAACTTCGATTTTATTACAATTTAACGAAAGCTTCGTTAAATTTGGCATGATCCACAAGTGATCTATGCGTAGAATATCTGAAAATGTAAAAAAAAAATACATTTGACTTTTTCTTAATTAATCGAGCTTCATTAAAGTAGCTTCCTTCTGACTTTGTCAATAAATAATGGGGTCAAGGTTACCATACTTGAACTAATTTTTTAAGGAGCTCACACAAGAAAATTGAGGATGGACGCAAACCTAAAAAGTAGTCAATATTGGCTACAAGTATGGAATTCGTCAATCGCATTTATTATTTTGGAGACGCAACTTGAAAAGATTAAGTCAGGTCATCAGTCTCCCCAAAGCCAAATTGAGACCACTTAAGAGATGTCACTAACATAATATTGTCAGTCTTGCGACTTTGCACTAAAGCGTTCAGTTTTTGAATATGCGGAGAATGCAAGTAGAAAAAATTCAGTGTTTCAGAAAATTCATCTCTATTATCCTAAGTTCATTGTTAGGCTCTCTTGAGGCAATCCAACTGAATGAATGAAATAATATAATTGAGTGAAGTGCGGAATAAATCAATCGGAATACGTTCCAATGTATTCACCTACTTGTGTATATCTAACATAAATCGTTCTCCAGTTAGTTTGCGCTCGGCGACTTCCATTTGGAACCGACGAAGTTGCAACGAAAGTCTTCAAAGTTTTCCATTTCAATACAAAAATCTATAATATTTGACTTTAAAATCGCTCAAATAAAATTCAATAATAAATAAAGTCTAAGAAGAATTTGACTAGACTCTATCTTTCTGAAAGAAAGAAGAGTTAGATCGCCTGGCAAGATATAATTTACATATGTTTAAGTAGCTTCAATCTGAACACTTCTCGCCACAAAGTCACAAAGAGGGGTATAGCTTCAGTCCTAGTAAAAGTAATGTGATTCTAAGCTCGATTTTCAACTGAGTATAGCTTTCGATATGCTTAGCATTCTCGAATACAACTTACTTTTAAACTCCAGCCTGAGCACAAAGATACGTTCATACACTACCGGCTCCATTTGATGTAGACGTGCAGCTTCTCCTTGCTTACCATCCTCCAGGTAAGCTTTGTCAATCATTTGCTTACTGATGATGCCAGGTTCGATTTCGGGATATATAATTTCATCCAAAGATTTCAGATTATCAAGTTTATTAGTTTCGGACATGCTTGAGTTTTTTCGCCTTTGTTTGAAAACTGTCAGGGTGGGAACTGAAGATTACTATTGTGGAAAAATATTAAGCAGTAGTTGAATATAATCATTGACTCTCATTTACAAGGGTTGCAGTCTCACTACCTTATCACTTTACACTAACGAAACTTCGGTGAGTTTAAACGAACGTCAGACCCTTACATGATTCAAACTGCATACTAATTACTACTTATGTGCATTACTTTAACCGCAAATGCTTTATTCTATTTATTCTAACTTACAACAATTTGTATTTTGTGCATTGTTTTGGTACGACGTTGTCAAGACGACCTAGGCTTCGGCGTTGCTGGGCATATGCAACTCGTTATGCCGAACAACGACGACATAATCATCTGACAGACGTGTTTTGCCGGTCGGCCCCCGAGGGTTTGTACGTCTAACACCTTCGAGACGTCCACCAACTTTACGCATTTGCCATTCACCTTTGACGACGGTCTCGTGTATTGTCCTAGACTTCGCGTTCACTTTCGTATGCATTCGGTCAGTCACTTCGTACTTACATGATTAGTTAAGCCGCAAGCAGTGTTGTTTTTGTGTTCAATTAATTTGGCTGTAACGCAAGGTAAGCCTGGAACAGCTGCAAAAAGTGGCTAGCACTTCGCTTTGACACGGGCTAGTTCGCAGGCTGGCTGCTTGGTGACTTCCTTAAAGTTGTACGCCCGTTATATTTCGTTATTTTCGGCAATTTATTGTTGTGTGCTGCTTGGTTGGCAGGCGTTTTTGCTTTTATTTCGTTTGTTATTTTGAAAGGGGTCGACTTCGCTAGCGCTGGTAAACGTCGGCTATTCGTGGTTAGCCTTAGAACCTTTAACGTTGGCAACGTTAAACGTTAGTTACGCTTGTGTTTATTGTGTAGTCGAATTTTGTTGAAAATATTAAGTATTTTTTCATAAGACAGTTTAAAGTATATATTGTAGAGAAAGTGCAAACGAGAATTCGAATTATGGAAAAGTTGGAAAATACAGTTTGAATTGAAAATATTTGAAAGTGAAAATGCATAGTGAAAACGGCACAAAATCAACTGTAAATACCAGTTTGTAAAAAATATACATATATATGAAATTCTAGTGAGCTTACATAAAAAATCGACCACTTTTAAGCCAGAAGAAGTCTTGTAAGAAAGCAATGTAGTTGTTTAATTTATTTAGTATATATCGAATATAAAGATGAATAATAAATGGAAAATGCATATTCACGCATAAATTTTAAATGCAGGATCATCAGAGTTAATTACAATTAATCGATAAACTCAGTGCACCCATAAATCACAATGAAAGTGTGACAATTGCAAGTGTTTATACTTACAGCGCTGCATACCATATATAAAATATTTGTGTGTATATATCAATGTATATTTATACAAAAAAAATAAATATAAAATTATTAAAGCCCTACTTTAGTGTATACAAAATAAATAAGAAAATAGTGAAATCTGAATTGCCAAGGAGAAGCTAATGAAGGTAAATACAAACATGTAAACGAGGCCTAATATCCGTATATGTACATACTTATACATTATAAATATGTATATTTATACCTATATATCGTTATTAAAAATGCAAAACACCGTATCAGCAAAAAATTCGAAATTGAGTTTTTTATTACTTACTTATGTATGTATCATAATCTTTTGAGCTTTCGCTACCCAATATATAACCATTTTATAACCAAAACATTAATTTTGTTTCAATATGATTGGTTTCTATTATATTGTTTTCCCATCACTTAGAAACTTATGGAAAGTGATGTTACGTTATTTAGTAATTTAGGTGACGATATGTACTTGTGTATATGTTATTAATATTTTTTGTATTAAGTTAAAAAAAATAGTTTTTGTTTTTTTTTTAATCTCCGAAATTTTTTCTATAAATATGTGATTACTTTTTTGGCTGAACGTTTCACTAAACTCTTTGAAAAAAGCTCTAAAATTTCACTCTTTCCCTTGAATCAATTGCTATGTCTTTAGTAGAATAGGTTTTCTGCGTCCGTTTTAAGGGGGGAGGGGGGTAAGGTTTGTTTCGTCGAAAAAAGACGTTTTTTCGTGAATTTTTTTAGAAAAAATTGCTGTAGGTTTATTTTACTTATTATTATATGAAAGTACAACATTTGAAGGATACTTAAAAAAAGTTTTATCGAAAAATAGCGAGGAATAACGGATTTATCGTCGATCTCTGCAGGCACCTCGAAAAAAAGTTTTTGTGCGGTAACCAGCCTACAGCATCACTGGATCATCTGAAACCAAAAAGTTAAAATGCTTTTTTTAGTTTATTAGTTTATCTTTCAATTGACGTCGAGTTTTTTTTTTTTAATTTTTCAATTTTTCAATTTTTGGTACCATTTTCAAGCCAAAATGACGATTTTGGACGAAAAAATCGTCCTATTTGTTATTGTAAAATTCTTAGAAATTAAAATTTTTGGAAAAACTCGACGTCATTCGAGAGCTATATAGTATATGTATGTAGAATATTTGTACAAAATTTCAAAACGATCGATGCAGTAGTTTTTTCTGAAGGCTGGTCACCGAATTAAAAATGACATATTTGGGAAAATCGATTTAAAGTTTTGTACACTCAGCGCAGGTAGTTCGAGGTACCGTTATTCAAAAAAAATAAAAAAAAATGGGAAAATAAAGTTGCCAAACCTTACCCCCAAGCTCATGATTGCTTCAGTCACGTCATGAAACGTATTATTACTAGCGATGAGTCTTGGATCTATGCATTACAACCTGAAAAAAGACGATCAACCCGCCGAATATCGTGGCAAAGATGAGCCGAAGCACGGCAAAGCAGTTCAAAAATCAAAGTAGTGTTAACAATTTTCTTCGATTATCGAGGTGTAGTGCTCTCCAAATTCTTTCCTACCGGCCAAACTGTCAACAATAAATGTTACTTGAGTGTTATGCGTCGATTGCACGAAGCTATTCATAAAAAGAGGCCGGAATTATGGGCTGACAACTATTGATTTTTGAACCAGTCGTTTATTTCATTGATTCTTAGTGAGTTTTTCGCCACATATTCAAACAATATCGTCCGTACCTCCGTAGTCGCCTGATTTAGCTCCATGTGACTTTTCGCTATTCAGCAAACTCAAGCGTCCGCTCCGGGAAAGCCATTTTGAATCAATTGAAGACGTTTAGCGTGAATCGATATGCGCATTGAAGTCTACGCTGGAAATTGGTTTTAACGACTGTTTCGAGGATTAGAAGAACCCATGGCGAAAGTGTATTGGGGCCAAGGGAGATTACTTTGCCAAGACGACATAGATTTTGAATAATAAATTAAAAATTTTAAAATTATGAACAAAGTCTTACTATTTTTTGCTCATAGTAGTATGTGGTATACATATGTATGAGAGCTGGGAAAATCCGTGAACTCATTTTAACATATTTTTGCCAATAGATTATAATACATACAGAAAGAATAGATAGAAACGCTCCTTTTTTTGTAGGTGGCTCATGAGTATAAAGATAAAAATTTTTGATATACCGTTATTTATATTCTTAAAAGTCTTGCATTGTTCTGTTTAGTAGTTGTGAAGTTAAAGTTCTTTTATTTTTTTCCCAAATAGTAAATGCGTTACTGTATAGAAGGTGAATTATGTGCAACTTAAAGCTTAAAGCTTAAAGCTTAAAGAATTAAAATTCCTCAAGGTGTTAATTTTTATTAATGATATTATTGATTTCCGGTAAAAGTGTGTTTCAAAGTTGTGGTTCAAAATGTATTATTCAAATCTATTAATGAGACAGCTGTACACCTACATTTCGCAGCTACATTTTTGACCTGGTCTGGTCAAATACTAAAAAAAAAAATTATTTGAATTTCCTCAAACATATACGGAATTTTGAAACTATATCCAATGTTGCACGCAAAGAAAAACCCGAAAAACTGCAACAGAAATAGACCGCAGAATGAATAATATCTCGTGAAGAGACCCAAAAAAAGAGTTCTACTGACATTCTATAAGAAATTCAAGGTGAATACAATGTCCACATATCCAAGAGAACAATTGCCCGGCGTTTGGTGAAATCTGGACTTCACGGCAGGTAAGCACGCAGGAATCCACTTCTCACTAAAATTCGTAGAAACGACGCGTAGACTTTGCCAACTCTTATTGATCTAAGACAACGAATCAACGGAGGTATGTCATTTGGAACGATGTAACAAAAATTAATCGTTTAGGTCCTGATAGTCGAAGGTATGTTCGCCATCCAATAATTCAAGAATTTGATCCTCGCTATGTTCCACGCGTAGTTGACTATGGTGGAGGAGCAATCATGGTGTGGCGATTTTTTATCTGGAATGGTGTGGGTCCACTCCATAAAAATGATGGAATTTTAAACAAGGAAAAACACGTCGACATCCTAAAAAATGTCATGTTGCCATGGGCTGAGGAAAATTTGCCTGTTATAAGGGAGATAACAATTCAAAGCATCCGTCTAAGTTGACACAACAGTTTTTTAATGAAAATTCTGTCAATGTTTTGGAGTGGGAATCGTCAAGCCCAGACTTAAACCCTATAGAACATCTCTGGGTGATGTAAAAAGAGCTGCATGCAGCAAAAATATCCCAAATATGGATGTTCTTTTGATGAAATTCAGAGTCAGAGTCTTATAACGTAAATTCGAAAACTCGCAACGTCGACTCATCAGTTGTTGTCATCGTCCATGCCTCTGCACCATATAGCAGGACGGGAATTATAAGTGACTTATAGAGTTTGGTTTTTGTTCGTCGAGAGAGGACTTTGCTTCTCAATTGCCTACTCAGTCCGAAGTAGCACCTGTTGGCAAGAGATATTCTGCGTAGGATTTCTAGGCTGACATTGTTGGTGATGTTTACGCTGGTTCCAAGATAGGCGAAATTATCTACAACTTCAAAGTTATGACTGTCAACAATGACGTGGGAGCCAAGTCGCGAGTGCGACGACTGCTTGTTTGATGACAGGAGATATTTCGTCTTGCCCTCGTCCACTACCAGACCCATTTGCTTTATTGATATTGACCTGGTCCTACGGGAAACTCCGCATAAATAACTATAACGTGGTCAATGAATTGTTCCTTAAAGGCTTTTATTTCCGTTTAAGGCTTCCTTGACTAATTTTCTGCATAAACATTTAATTTTATTTACGTTTAGAGATAACAAAAATATTAATTTACTGAAATATCATAAAATCATGACATAGCAGTTATAATATTTTTTTCGAAACAGTTTTCAATTGCTTTTGACTGCATATTTTGACCTCACAATGTTGATAAAGGTCGTAGCCTTCGAACTCTGCATTATCATTTATAAAACTAGCTGACCTTGACATGAAGAATGGAGGGAGCAGTAACCAAATCAATTCGACATCCATTTTCATGCAATCAGGACCCCAACTGTGTATCTTGCAGTATGTTACCTTGAATATTTTCCATGGTCGCTTATCCAATGACCTTTACATTGATGTAATTGTAACTGTTTAATGATAAGAAACCAACAAAGTAGAAATTAGTGAAATAGATAATTCGTGTCATACGTTGCATGTATCATATACTATACATATGTACGTGATTGAGAGCAATACTTGATTCAAACACGTTTCATAGCCTATTATTAAACAAGAACAAGAAAAAACGTTAACTTCGGCTGCACCGAAGCTAATATACCCTTCACAGATGCATTTCTTTTAGTAACTATGTGTTCAGTTTGTATGGAAGCTATATGCTATAGTAATCCGATCTGAACAATTTTTTCGGAGATTACATTGTTGCCTTAGAAAATAACCTGTGCCAAGATACCACGTCAAATGCGAAAGTTTTCCATACAAGAACTTGATTACGATCGTTCAGTTTGTATGGTAGCTATGTATATGTATAGTAGTCTGATATCGGCAGTTCAACAAATGACCAGTTTCTTGAAGAGAAAATGACATTTGCAAAATTTCAAAAGGTTATCTTAAAAACTGAGGGACTAGTTCGTATATATACAGACAGACGGACAGACGGACATGGCTAAATGGACTCAGCTTAACATACTGATCATTTATATTATACTTTATAAGGTCTCCGACGCTTCGTTCTGGGTGTTACAAACTTCGTAGCAAACTTAATATACCTTCTTCAGGGTATAAAAAAGTGTAACTTCGGTTGTACTGAAACTGGAAGGTGCTTTCCAAAGTAAACAGGACAAATGGTTTTTTCAGCAAAATCATTTTATTTTATTCAAAATAGTCTCCTTCTGCCGGTATGGCTGCCAGCATGCCGGTGCAAGCCTTTTGAATGGCCTCTACGTCTGCATAACGTTTTCCTTTCATGGGCAAATAAATTTTTCCGAAAAGGAAAAAGTCGCATGGTGCCATATCAGGTCAAATAATCGGTCACAGGCGTCGATCGATGAGACGGCGTATTATCGTGCAACAAACGCCAACTTCCATCTTCGGGTTATTCGGGCCGAACACGTCGAATACGGCGCACCAAACACTTCGAAACTCCAAGGTAGAATGTCGCATTAACGCTTTGGCAGGGTGGAACAAATTATTGGTGGAAAATACTCTTGGAATCATTAGAACAAATCTGCATTGTATTCACTTTTGACTTCTCCGTGCGCGATTTTTTGGGTTTCGGCTCGCCCGGTGCCTTCTATTTAGCACTCTGGCGATTCGTTTCGGGATCATATTGGAAACACTACGTTTCACCACCAGTCACAATTTTGTAAAGGAAGTTTTTGTCCTTTTTGACCTCTTTAATGATGTCCTTCGAATGTTGGATTCTGAGCAATTTTTGGTGGTCAGTCAATTTGTGCGGAACAAACCGTGCACACACCTTTCGTAAGCCCAAATGTTTGGTCAAAATGCGATAAATCGATGCTTTGGAGATGTTCAATTCCATTTCCATGATTTTCAATGATGATTTGGATCACGGATTTTGATTGGCCCACATGTTGATCGTCATTTATGTCCTCACGACCACTTTGAAAACGTTGAAACCACTCGTGCACTCTGCTACGGGATAGGCAGTCATTGCCATAAACTTGTTTCTTCAACTGAAACGTTTCGGTAAAAGTTTTACCAATTTTAAAACAAAATTTAATGTTGGCTCTTTGTTCGAAGCACATTTTCGCACCGATAACACAAACATACTGACACTTAAAACGCAATAACTTCACTTCCAATCATTGAAAGGTCATGAAATTCTCACTGGACAATCGATAAAGTTAGCAGATTCTAACGCACCAGTCGACATATAGATGGCGTCACCAGGGGGTGCTATAATGATCGGATCTAAACAATTTCTTCGGAGAAGGCACCATTGCCTTTCGTGAAGATACCTCGTCAACACAAGTACTTCATTCCCATAGTTCGGTTTTTATGACAGCTTTATGCTATAGTTGTCCGATATCGACAGATTCTTGGTGAGAAAAAGACGTGTGCAAAAATCAGATTGATATCTCAAAAACTGAGACACAGCTCATCGCCATTTTATATATACCTTATACGGTCTCCGATGTTTACTTCTGGGTGTCATGACAAACTCAATAAACCAGAAAAAGCTCTGAGCTTAGATTCTTATGTTATGTTAGAATGTGAAAACAGACGAAATCAGACTACAGCCACATCTACTTCCCATTTAACGCAATTTTAAATTTCATTTCAAACTTTCACCACAAATCAAGAATGAATTAATATATCAGGATAAAATTTTGCACGAATAGTGCATTTGAGGTGTGCCTCCTTATGACTAAAAATTGTGTAAATCGAACTAAAACTGTTCAAGCTGGTAGCTACTCAATAAATGGACCCAGTGTTTATAGTTGACTTTTTATCGAAAATATTGGTCAATGTGTCGGGTTTATAATTGAAATTCAGAGAGAATCCTTTTTTGATAGTTCTGCCGTTCTGCTTCAAGCCAGTCCCTGAGAAATAATTTCTTGATGCTTATCAAGAGGCATTGTAAATTATGTAGGTTCTTCATCCGAAATCGAAATTAGTCCGACAAGTGGATACAACTCAGATTGCGGAAACAAAACATTGTGGGCGTGGCAGTGGGCCGATTTTGCCCATCTTCGAACTTAACCTTCTTATGGAGCCAAGAAATTCGTGTACCTAGTTTCATCAAGATATCTCAATTTTTACTCAAGTTACAGCTTGCAAGGACGGACGGACAGACGGACGGACAGACACACATTCGGATTTCAACTCTACTCGTCACCCTGATCGCTTTGGTATACATAACCCTATATCTGACACTTTTAGTTTTAGGACTTACAAACAACCGTTATGTGAACAAAACTATAATACTCTCCTTAGCAACTTTGTTGCGAGAGTATAATAATGGCCCAATATTCGCTCGACATAATCGCCAAACAGAGTCTATAATTCGAGTAACCAAGAATCAGTTTTGCCTCACGTTTACTCTAGTAGATTCTGCGCATTCAAGAGCTGTGAGGCAGAGTATCGAAGGATATCTGAATGAATCATTTTATGGAAAATTTTCCGAAAGGATCTAAATTTGTGGGCTTACAAAATCTAACTCGTGCAAGAATTGAAGTCGAACGTGTTGAACAAAGCGCACGTTCGGTGAATGGGTGCAAAGTGAGATGGCTAATTTTCACAAGAACATGTTGTTCAGCGATGAAGCTATCTTTTGGTTGAATGGATACGGTGATAAACAAAATTGTCGCATTTGGTGTGCTCTATGGACGGATGGAATCGTTAGTCTATATTTCTTTAAGGTAGTAGTCTGGTAACTTGGCTTCGAAAAATCGTAAACTTTTTTTTGCTTAAATTGAAAGTACAATGTCTTGAGAATATACTGTGAAAATTTCAGACAGAAATTCGTAATATTTCGGGAGTTATAACGAGTTTTCTAGAGCGCCTCGGAGCTCTCTCTCTCGGAGTTGCGGGTCCTAACTTTTTTTCTACTTAACCGATTTCTTTCAAACTTTAACAGGCTGTTCTACACACTTATAGTTCTCGTCGGTACTAACGAGAATTTTTTTCACCCCTTACTTTTTATTTTACAACCCTTTCTTTGCTAAAATAAAAGGACTTTTTTTTCAAAGTCCGCCATTTTGTTATTTACCCTTGAAATTTAACTTCAGTAGTTCCGACCAGAATGACACATCTATAGATTAAGAATAATCAAGAATATTTGATTTCAGATAACGTCAAGAGCCAAAATCACCCGGGCCACCCACGTGCATTTGTTTTTGAGGTTCCAACTTCGAGTGACAATAATAATAGTAATAAAGTATTACATTTCTTCAAATACATTTTTTTTTTTATATTTTCAATATGTAAATAAAAACACTCTAAATATTCAAGATAATGTATTTTTATTTTCCTATAAAGAACCACCCTCTAAAGAAGTCATGAAAATAGGCATAAGTTACCAGACTACTACCTTAAAAATGAAGCCGGCCATAATGTTACAGTCAATGTGGAATGCTATAGAGCCGTGGTTAATGACTTTTTCGTGGTTGAGTTGGAAGGATGTTGATGTGAACGATCTTTGAATCCAGCAAGAAAGCAGTACAGGTCATACAACGAAATAATCAATTTATTGAAGGAAACTTTTGGCAACCGCGTTCTGTCACAAGTTGTGTGCCAGTGGCGTGGCCTCCAAGATCGTGCGATTTAACTTCGCTGGAATAGTTTTTGTGTCGCTTATTTACGTAGATAAGCTAGAGATGATTGACGCCGTAGAAGGAATATTCATTGTCGGAAATCATTTTTAAACATATTGACAAACCCTTACCTTTAAAAAAGCTACGTTCTTGCCTACAAAATTAATTTATATATGTACTTTTCATTCCTTCTTGAAAATCACATGTCTAAAAAAACACATTTTACGTTGCTTACGAAGTCATAAAATAATTTTTTTAAAGTAGCTATTTATTTAAATCCTACTGTGCCCAAAAAATAAGGTGACATTTGAGTTTAAACTGCGCGCGTCGAAGGAATTGGAGAATTATTTTTTTTTTAGGTTGGTAGTACTGTCAGTCACATTTATGTCATATTTCTTGCCAAAATATTCATTAGTGTTTGAGATACGTGTCGTTTTGTGAGCTGCTAAAAGTAAGTTTTTCGTTTTTTGCGATGTCGAAATTTGTTGAGTAAAGAATTTGCATTAATTTTGGTTTACGGAATCAATTTTCTCTTGCGGATACGTTGAGGATGGTGCAGAAAGCCTTTGGTGATGATGCTATGTCTAAAAAAAAGTGTTTACAAATGGTATAGTGAGTTCCAAGCCGGCCGTGAACGTGTCGAAGACGAAGAGCGTCCAGGGCGACCATCAACCTCAACCGACGAAGGTCATGTTCAACAAATCAAAGATTTGGTGTTGAAAAACCGTCGATTAACAATTAGAGACCTTGCTGATGAAGTTGGCTTATCGAAAGGCTCAGCCAATACCATTTTGAAGGATGTTTTGGGCCTCAAGCGCGTCAAATCTCGACTGGTACCGAAAACATTGAATTTTTTGGAAAAAAGGCGTCGCGTTGAAGTGTGAAACGATGCTTTTCGACTATCAGGGTGTCATGAAACGCATTATAACTGGCGATGAGACTTGGATCTACGCTTGCGACCCCGAAACAACCGATCAATCGAGCGAATATCGTGCCAAAAGAGAGCCGAGACCAAAACAATCGCGGCAAAGTCGCTCAAAAATCAAGGTCATGTTGACTCTTTTCTTCGATTATCGTGGTGTTGTGCATTATGAATTCCTTCCAACCGGTCAAACAGTCAACAAGGAATATTATTTGAACGTCATGCGTCGTTTGCGTAACGCTATCCGCCTAAAAAGGCCGGAATAGTGGAAGGACAATTCTTGGTTTTTACTCCACGATAATGCACCATCCCATACTGCCCTCGTAATTCGTGATCATTTCGCCAAAAACTCTACCCATACCGTTCCTCAACCACCGTATTCACCTGATCTGGCGCCGTGCGACTTCTGGCACGCTCAAAAGATCGCTCCAGGGACACCGTTTTTATACGATAGAGGAGATTCAAGCCGCAGCGAAGACGGCACTGAAGGCCATCCCGGAAAGTGACTACAACCAGTGTTTCGAAGATTGGAAAATCCGTTGGTATAATAAGTGCATTGCATCGGGAGGGGATTACTTTGAAGGGGATGAAATTGATTTGAAAGAATAAATAAAGAATTTTCAAAATAAATACAATGTCACCTTATTTTTTGGGCACTGAGTATGTACATGTATTATACAAGTATATATATGTTGATGACCCAATGTAATAAATGACTTAAGTTTATTTCCCAAAATATCGGTAAAAAGTAGGAAATCAGGTGGTCTATTTGCATATTAATATAATTTTTTTCTTATTTTCATTTTTATGTGAATGGAAAAAGCAGCAGTTATTTACATTAATTATTAACGCATATGGAAACTAGTTGAAAATTTTCACAGTATCATCCTGACATTGTGACACAATTATCTAAGCTTGTTATACGCTTGATTTCAATTGGGTCAACTTTGTGACAACCATAATGACGTTTGCTTTAATTGACGCGTAGACACTTGTAAATAAATATGTATAAAATAAAACTTACAAACAGTGGCGATAATTAATATGGAAAGCCAAGTAATAAATTTCTGGGTCAACTCCTACTAGGGACCCGACTCTCCCTTGCGTGCTTTCCAATGCTTACACGCCAACATCAAACATGCAGTCAATATTAGTGCAGCCAAGACACTTTAATAAGATTGATATTTTCATAGAAAAATGACGCCTTTGACCTTGGCTGATTGTGGAAAATGTGTCTTAACGATTGCTTGCGAGCGCTGACATCGTTAAGGAGCAGAATGAGGATCTACATATGCATGCATCTATGTGTGTACATATTTTAATTTCAATATATTGATTTGTTACCCCATTGTTTAGTGACACATAGTATAAGTAAGTACTAAATACACATATCTACATACATATGTACTTAAGTATGTAGTAAACAATATTATCGCAGGCGCTGAAAGCAATAAAAAGCAATTCAGTTGCACCGAAGCTAGAATACCTCTCATAAATAAAACAAACTTTTCCAAGGACCTGAGTTTAGTTGTTACGTTTGTATGACAGCTAAATGCAATAGTGGTCCGACCTGAGAATTTTTTTTCGGACATTGTACTGCTGCTTCGGACAATAGTCCATGTCAAATTTCTTGAAGATATTTCTTCAAATAATAAAGTTTTCGATATAAGAACTTGAATGCGATCGTGGAGCTTATATGACCGCTATATGCTATTCGGTATCGACGGGTTCGACAAATGAGCAGCTCTCTCCCAGTTTCATTCGTTACCATAGTATGCGGTTAAAGTCAACCGGAAGCTCTAAAATCCTTAATATTAGGTATATAATGGCTTAGTGAAATATTAGACCAGTTCAACCCAATTTGGATAGACAGACAGTCTATTATCAGATATCAATGTGCGTTCCGAAGTAAACAGCACTTAAAAAAAAAAGCAGAACAAATCGTTTTTTGGCAAAATCAATTTATTTTATTCAAAATAGTCTCAACCTGCTTTAATACAGCTTTTTGGACGATCCAAAAGCATGTCGAAAGAGTGTTTTAACTCTTTGGCCGGTATGGCCGCCAGTACTTATGCCGATTTAAGCCTTTTGAATTGCCTCTACGTCTGCATAACGGTTTCCTTTCATGGGCAAATGCATTTTTTCGAAAAGGAAGAAGTCACATGGTGCCATATCAGGTGAATACGGGGAGTGGTTAATGGTTTAAATGTGATTTTTTGTTAAATAATCGGTCACAAGCGCCGATTCAAATCCTGGATTCTGAGCAATTTTTGGTCGTCAGTCAATTTGTGCGGAACAAACCGTGCACATACCTTCCACGGGATAAGCAATCATCGCCATAAGCTTGTTTCATCAATTGAAACGTTTCAGTAAAAGTTTTACCAATTTTAGAACAAAATTTAATGTTGACTCTTTGTTCGAAGCTCATTTTCGCACCGATAACACAAACATACTGACACTTAAAACACATTAACTTCACCTCCATTCGATGAAATGTCATGAAATTCTCACTGGACAGGCGATAAAGATAGCAGATTCTAACGCACCAGTCGATATATAGATGGCGCCACCAGGGGGTGGCAGATTCAAAAAGTCCTGTTTACTTTGGAACCCACCTTGTATTATTCTCACCTAGTTACAATAATAATTTCATAAATTGACCGACATTTTCGGTAATATAATGGGTTGTCAAAAAATTCTTGCGGTATTTTTATTGATTTTTTTTTTATTGAAATTGAAATGAATTTTTGATGACTCATGCCCAGCTCTTGACCGATGCTACGGCTGCTACTATGCCGGTCTCTTTCGACGAATTCAGCGATTTTATCGCAATTTTCGACGACAGGCCTTCCGGAGCGTGGCGCATCTTCGACCACCTCTACACCAGAACGAAAACGTTGAAACCATCGTTGTTCGGTGGAAGTGGAAACTGTATCGGGTCCATAAACTGCACAAATTTTATTGGCGGCTTCAGATGCATTTTTGCCTTTATCGTAGTAGTACTGTAAAATATGCCGTATTTTCTCTTTATTTTGCTCCATGTTTGCGACGCTATAACTCACGAACGACTTAAAAGAAACAACAATCAAGCAAACACGTGTTAGCTTGTGAAATGAGCTTTCCAAAAAGGTATAGCATGACCCGATGCGACGAATAAAACTGGAACTACGCGCTTTCAGCGCCAACTAGCGAAAATACCGCAAGACTTTTTTGACAACCTTTATTATTCATGCGCACTGTGGTCCACATATTCGGTATCTGGAGACTTAAATTAGATGAAAACGTAATTTTATCAATTTTTTGTCATGAGCACAGCACAGATAGTGCCTAGTGCCCGATATATTCATTAGCGTTTTAGCTACCGGTGACCTTAGTGACCTTAAACCAGACTTCCTGGAAGTTACTATGTGCTTTCATTAGAACCATCAGGCATCCGCTAGCACCACCAGCAACGCGACAATTCTCCGGAGTTCATAATGATCGATTTTGAAAGCGCGCATATCGTTTTTCACAATTTGACGGCCTCTAGCGACCAGCGACCGTCTAATAGGTGGCCCACATGCTTTGGATCGCCTAGTAGGTGCTCTGTGTTTCCATTACCACAATCAATCTGCCGGTTATGGTTAGCAGAAGTGTAGAAATTGCACTTTGATCGATACGGAGGTCTCCTATGGGCGTGGCAACGGCCCGATAAACCATTTACAATACCGTTCTCTCAATTTAACCGAAGAACATGTGTACAAATTCTTATGAAAAGCCGTGAAAAGATATGAGAAACATAGTAAGATTTTGCTCATAATTTTAATATAATTTTATCAATTTATGTTTCAAAATAGCCGTCCCCCTTTAAGTAATCCCCTTGACCCTAATATACATGTGCCAACGTTTTTTTCCAATCATCGATTTCCGGAATAGCCTGCAATGCGTGTAGCGACTCACGTTTAATGGCTTCAATGGACTCAAAACGGTTTTGTCGAAGCGGTCATTTGAGTTTACTGAATAGCCAAAAGTCACATGGAGCCAAATCGGTGGTTGCGGCACGATATTGAACGAAAATTTTCCAAAAACCTCACAAAAGATCAATGCAGTATGCGACGGTGCATTAACCAGGAGTTGTCTGTCCATAATTACGACCTCTTTTTATGAATAGCTTCGCGCAAATGTAGCATAACTCTCAAATAGTATTCCTTGTTAACAGTTTGGGCGGTCGGAGTGCATCACACCTCGCCACGATATTCGATATTGATCGTCTGTTTCCGGGTCGTAAGCATTAATCCAAGACTCATCGCCAGTAATAATACTTTTCATGACATCCTGGTAGTCGGAAAGCATTGCTTCACAGACGCGATCGCTCACTTTTTTTAGTTTCAAATCATTTTCAAAATGGTTTTCACTGATGCTTCCGATATTGCAACGATGCCAATACGATCTCTGACTGTTAATCATCGATTCGTAAGCAACAATTTTCTCATTTTTGAGGTGCTGATAATCAGTTGATGATGATGGCCGAGCTGGACGTGGTTCGTCGTCAACGCGTTCTCGACCCTATTTCAGTAATTTGTACCAACCACAAACACTTGCTCGCGACTAACAATTGTACCGAAGGAAGAATATTAATTATTGTCATAATTATTATTTCATAGAGTTGGCATTTGGCAACGAATTAAATTATACAATAAATAAAAATAATTTTTTTTTGTTGTGGTTAGAAATTTAATTCTTTTCAAAGGGTTGAGTTTAGGTTTTTACTGCTGTTCTCACCCTTATTAAATGTGAAGTCGGTACTTGTTATTGCATTGTAATAAGACTATATATATTTAGTATATGAAAGGGTTGTTATATTATTATTTAAAGTATTGCTATTGTGGTCCGATATTGGTGGTTCTGACAAATTGCAGCTTCTTGAAAAGTTTTTGTTTATTTAATTTTTTTCTTGTTTCAATTTTTACAATGAAAATTTTTTGTTTCGTTCATTTACGAGCACGTGTCAATTTAATACGGGAATAGTTGTAAATAAATATTCAAGTTACCGTTAGTAATTATAAGTTCTATAAATGGCTATCTACCTTCGATATCGAAACATAAATGTGTATATAATTGCATAACGCGGCGTGAAAAAAATATTGATCAGTGGAAATTATTTATAGCGACGATAGAAGGACAAAGCGACGACAATAAAAGAATAATTTATTATTGTAACTATTAAATCGACACGCTTAGCAGCAGATTTAGTAAATACATTTTTATAGTAATTAAACATGTATTACATATAGTACATTTGTTTGTAAGCAATGTATTCAATAGATGCGTGACTTGTACAATACGATTGGCTCTGAGCATAAAAATGGATTTTAGTAGCGCTTAGGACTCAGCAGATAACGGTTAATAACCGAATGTAGTTTTGGTATAGACGCTACTTTTCATTGGAAGCAGATGTATGAATATTTACATTAATCTGCGGTGACCCGGCTCATAAGACGTTCGACTTTAAGAGTAATTCTATGTAGAATTCTTGACAAGTAAAAAATTTCAACATAAGTTGAATAATAGTTTTCAAGTTAGGCCTACAAATATGGAATGGAATATCATTCAAATAATGGGTTGTCAAAAAAGTCTTGCGGTATTTTTATTGATTTTTTTTAAATTGAAATTGAAATGAATTTTTGATGACTCATGTCCAGCTCTTGACCGATGCTACGGCTGCTACTATGCCGGTCTCTTTCGACCAATTCAGCGATTTTATCGCAATTTTCGACGACAGGCCAGTGGAAATGGAAACTGTATCGGGTCCATAACCTGCACAAATTTTATTGGCGGCTTGAGATGCATTTTTGCCTTTATCGTAGTAGTACTGTAAAATATGCCGTATTTTCTCTTTATTTTGCTCCATGTTTGCGACGCTATAACTCACGAACGACTTAAAAGAAACAACAATAAATCAACACATGTTAGCGCGTGAAATGAGCTTCCCAAAAAGGTATAGCATTACCCGATGCGACGAATAAAACTAGAACTACGCGCTTTCAGTGCCAACTAGCGAAAATACCGCAAGACTTTTTTGACAACCTAATAATTATTTTAGTAGTAGTGGGAATGTTTTCTGATTGGGGTAGACCATGCTGGGACGATTACAATAGCAATCCTTTGTTATGCCTAATTCGTGAAAGGGAATCTATGTATAAATTGTAGCAATGTATTTTATTTCTAATCCTAAATATTATGATCAAGTCAGCTAGCTCGTAATTCATAGTTTTTGTGGATTGGAGCGGTAGACTTTCCTTGATCAAGTTCTCTTTAAGTGACGTTGCATTCATCTTAACAACTTCTTGCTGCCATATTTGAATAACGCTTTTGGTAGACTATGAGTTCTGAAAAATTTACGGTTTTTAAAGAGCAGAAAGAGCTAATATATTTCAACTTTTTTATTGGTGTTGGGTAGTTGAAATTGAATTCTAACTTTTTCCAGATTTGAGATCAACACTTTATGTTATTCTAATTCTTAGCTGCTAGGTTAGGTTAGGTTAAATCACTGACTGCTTAGGTGGGACTCTCACTTGGACTTTGTCCTTTGTGTAGCCATTCGAACAAAACACCTATAGTTAGATATCAGCGATTGGCAAAATGTCCTGAAACTATCACAAATCTGCTGAGGTATTTTTTCTAAATCCGCTATTTCACTTATATGCCTAAAAGTATGGAATTCAAGGATCTTTTGTCCTAATCTGGCAAAGGCGGGACTTTCGATTAGGAAGTGTTGAGATCATTCTCATTTAATCCTGTTAGAAACAGTTGATGCAGCTGGCATCCGGTAAGATATTCAAACTTACTGCTTCAATTTATTCGGACAGCCTCCGCTGCTAGATATAAGTATTCCAGACTAGTGGTTAGCATTTCATAACACTATTGTGCAAGTTGGCTTTATACATACACTTACGCTCTGTCATTCAGCGTTGCTGAGGCAGTGACGAAATAACATGGCATGGCCGTGCCGCTAATGCAAATGTGTCCAGCACGAATTTTTTATGAATATGAATACATTTTTTCGTTATGAATTGCATTTTGTATTTTATGTTATTTAAGTGAAAAACATCGCTGCTTTGCTATCGGAATGGATAGTTATCGCTCTAAAGGAGACAGCGCTGCGGAGCTGTAGATCTACTGCAACAACATATGTGACCTGGTCTACGAAAAGGGAGCTAACGTGCGAAAACTGGTTTTCTGGGAAAAGCTGTTAAAAATAATCGTCAATTTCTCGTTATCTCATTAATTGTTCTCCTTTTTTTGACACCTAAGCCGCCTTCCCGTAGACCAGGTCACATATACTGATGAAAGCCGCCCGTCGAACACTCGCCAATTTTTTCGCGAATGTGGTCTTTTCCAGCGCTTACCGAAATTCAAAAATTTCGTAGAACATTATATGCTTAGTTATGTATTCATAGTGTCAAAAAACCACTCTCTAGTAATAACACCCACCAATATTCCCAATAGCTCCTCTACAGCAATAGAAGGCAACTGCTCTTTCTTGGAGGTTGCACTCCATTCCGCCACGATCGTTCAATCGCAGAAAAGTTTGAAGATGAGATGTTTAATGTTCGATTCATCAACAAACCGATACAAAGCTCAAATGTCCGCTTCTGAATGCTTTCTCGATATCGAAGAAGGTGCCCACTGCAAATTCCTTGTTCCTTATGGTCAAGACAAGACTTTGCAAGGCAGTGTCCACTGAGCAATAGGCCTGCCGTGTCCTTGAAAGTCGATATCTTGGAATATGGCTTCTTAGATGGCGATCACTTAGTCTCTGTAACGTTTTCAATAAGAAACAGCACAGACTTGGCCGACACATACGATCTCTTACCGGTTTCCGGGATGAACGCAACCTCAATCTGCGTTCGAGTGCAGCTGTTTTAGTAAATTTTATAACAACATCGTCATAACTTAAGTATGTTGTGGATGTCTGTTAATTTTCAAAGCTACTAAATTTCGAAGTAGGCAATTACGTAGCTTGAGCGCAATAATTTGTAGAAGGCCACGAAGTAAAGCTTCTCATATAACTTACAACAGCACCAGATTGAATTTGGCCTCATATATTATTATTATTATTATTTTTATTATGTACCTTTCGAATATTTTACGGCTTCCTTTTCAAATTCCAGCATAATGCATACATTTTATTATAACGACTGACTGAAAATAATTGCGACAATTTATTCATACGTCTACGGGTGCTTCCCGCTTCAAGTATAATGAATCGTTATATTACACTCTCACAATTGGGTGATGGCACATACGGCACAGTGGTGTTAGCTCAACGCAAGGACACTGGCGAAAAGGTGGCTATCAAACGTATGAAACGAAAATATTACTCCTGGGAGGAGGCGATGAATTTGCGAGAAGTCAAGGTAAGACCTTTGTTAAATACTTTTTTCGCATATAATTACTTATGCGAAATTCGTTTTGCAGTCACTTAAGAAACTCTCTCATCCTAATATTGTAAAACTGAAGGAAGTCATACGCGAGAATGACACGTTATATTTTGTTTTTGAATATATGAAAGAGAATTTATACCAAATGATTAAGGACCGTGACACACATTTGCCAGAACCGACGCTCAAAAGTATACTGTTTCAGGTAAGTTAATTTAAATATGCGTTGAAAGAGCTTAAGTACACTCAAGCTAAGCTAAGAATTTTGATTTCCGGCGAAGCCCAGAAATTTTCTTTAATTATGTGAGTACAAGAAGCTCGGGAAGTTATTTAACAAAATGTATGATCTCTCAAAAGAAATATTTCTCTTAATTATGGTATAGATATAATCGATTTGCTTCTAAAATCACGAATCTCACAAATTGTAGTAATTTTTTTAAACTTGTAACCAAATCCCTTAATAAATATACTTTATGTCCTTTGACAAACAGGTACTCACAGGCTTGGCGTTTATGCACCGCCATGGATTTTTCCATCGTGACTTGAAGCCGGAGAATTTACTTTGCTCTGGACCGGAGCTTATTAAAATTGCAGATTTCGGCTTAGCACGCGAGGTACGTTCGCGACCGCCATTCACGGACTATGTGTCGACAAGATGGTGAGTGCATTTTTATTTACCAACAACAATACTATCTGATAAAATTTGACCAGAACTGACGAAGAAGCAATATATTTTCGTACTTAAATATAAATCTGTATTCTTAACTTCTTTATTGGCGTAGACACCGTCACGCGGTTATGGTCCAGTTTACGGCAGCGTGCCAGTCATTCTTCCTTTTCGCTGTTTGGCCGCCATTGGAGATTCCAAGTGTAGCCAGGTCCTTCTCCACCTGGTTTTTCCAAAAGAGTGGAGGTCTTCCTCTTCCTCTGCTTCTCCCGGCAAGTACTGCGCCGTATTCTCTCAGAGCTGTACGTAAAGAGCTTGAAACTACGTCGCACTGTTCCCTTATACCAAGTTGCTGATGAGAGCAAGAGTGCAAGTCGAGCAGAAAATCGTTTGGATGCCTGTATCTTTATTACCGTATTCACAATATACTACTTTTGAATCAGCTCATAACACTTGTTATAAGCCTCGGCTAGGATGATCTTCATTGCCTACAGCTAACGGCTTTAATGGAGTCATGACGCGTTCCCCAAAGCGGATGTTTCAGTCTCGAAAACAGCAAAAAAATCAAAGTGATTCAAACTTTTTCTGCCTACAATCACTTAACGTATGTATCGGGTGATTTTTTAAGAGCTTGATAACTTTTTTAAAAAAAAAAACGCATAAAATTTGCAAAATCTCATCGGTTCTTTATTTGAAACGTTAGATTGGTTCATGACATTTACTTTTTGAAGATAATTTCATTTAAATGTTGACCGCAGCTGCGTCTTAGGTGGTCCATTCGGAAAGTCCAATTTTGGGCAACTTTTTCGAGCATTTCGGCCGGAATAGCCCGAATTTCTTCGGAAATGTTGTCTTCCAAAGCTGGAATAGTTGCTGGCTTATTTCTGTAGACTTTAGACTTGACGTAGCCCCACAAAAAATAGTCTAAAGGCGTTAAATCGCATGATCTTGGTGGCCAACTTACGGGTCCATTTCTTGAGATGAATTGTTCTCCGAAGTTTTCCCTCAAAATGGCCATAGAATCGCGAGCTGTGTGGCATGTAGCGCCATCTTGTTGAAACCACATGTCAACCAAGTTCAGTTCTTCCATTTTGGCAACAAAAAGTTTGTTAGCATCGAACGATAGCGATCGCCATTCACCGTAACGTTGCGTCCAGCAGCATCTTTGAAAAAATACGGTCCAATGATTCCACCAGCGTACAAACCACACCAAACAGTGCATTTTTCGGGATGCATGGGCAGTTGGCCACCAAGATCATGCGATTTAACGCCTTTAGACTATTTTTTGTGGGGCTGCGTCAAGTCTAAAGTCTACAGAAATAAGCCAGCAACTATTCCAGCTTTGGAAGACAACATTTCCGAAGAAATTCGGGCTATTCCGGCCGAAATGCTCGAAAAAGTTGCCCAAAATTGGACTTTCCGAATGGACCACCTAAGACGCAGCCGCGGTCAACATTTAAATGAAATTATCTTCAAAAAGTAAATGTCATGAACCAATCTAACGTTTCAAATAAAGAACCGATGAGATTTTGCAAATTTTATGCGTTTTTTTTTAAAAAAAAGTTATCAAGCTCTTAAAAAATCACCCGATAGATGCTTCAAAATGGTCAAGTAGTATTCCTGAATAACCATTTGCCCTTTGCATCACCTTGATTTTTGACTGACTTTGACGTGGTTTTTTAGGTTTCGGCTCAGTTTTGGACCACCATTCGCTAGATTGTTGAACAGTTTCGATGTCATATTCATAAACCCACATCACGTGACCAGAAGTGATGATTTGTATCTCTTTTGCGACCTCTACTCGACATCTTTTTTTCAAAAGATTCAGATTTTTTTGGTTTAAGTCTAGCATTGGCACACCTCACTCAAAGCATTAAACGAAATGTAAAAAGTCGATTCATATGCGGTGTTGAGGTCCTCTGTTATACGTCTGATGTTGACATGGCGATATTCAAGCACTGTTTCTTTAACTTTTCGATGTTATCATCATTAACAGTCTCGCATGAGGCAAGTTTTCGTTGACTTCACGACTTTCACTGAGTGCTTTGTACCACTTAAATACTTACGTTCGTGTTAAAAAAGACCTATTCAAATTTGATCAGATTAGTATTAGCAATTATGGTTATCTACAACATTCTTGTACTTTAAAGGTATCGAGCGCCAGAGGTACTGCTGCATTCCACAAACTATGGCAGTTCCATAGATTTATGGGCAATGGGTTGCATCATGGCGGAGCTCTACACATTTCGGCCACTCTTTCCGGGTAGCAGTGAAGTGGATCAGCTGTTTAAGATTTGTTCTGTTTTAGGAACGCCAGAGAAGGTATGCATAGGTAATATTTCAACCACAGTGGAGTCATAGCTATCTTATATTACCAGGGAGAATGGCCCGAAGGCTATAGACTCGCTGCTACGATACACTTTCGTTATCCGGAATGCATCAAGGTGCCGCTCAATACGATTGTGACACGCTGCAGTCAGGCGGGATTGGATTTGTTGGAGGACATGCTGCACTATGATCCTGATAAGCGACCCACGGCACAGCAGAGCCTTAAATATGCCTATTTTCATGCGCTGAAACGTATCTCACCCACGGCGGCGGCGAAAGCCAACGTCAAACTTACGGCCAAATATGCGGCAGCGGCTCCTGCTGCCAATATAAATGCAACAACCAATGCGAATGCGAATACGAATGTCAATGGCAGAAATGCGGGGCAATTGCCGAATTTATCGAATAATGTGCTTCCGGTGCAGGAGAAACTACAAGCGGTTACGGAGCTGCTGCAGCAAGGTAATCGACAGCACAACAATAGCAATACCATTAATGCCAATAACGCCGTAAATGCAACGTTGAACAACAACAACAATCGCGGGTACAACAATATGTATGCTAGACGTGCGATAATTCCATTGGCACAAAACCCCAACCAAATGCAAGCGCCCAAAATCAGTTTCCTGTCAATAAATGGTGGTGATGCGACACGCTCCACAATGCCGGTACAAATGGCAGCTGTAAATGCGCAGCAAAACACGCATATAAACAACAGTATGCCGGCGAATGCTATAAACAATGCCGCAAATCGGCAATTCCGTGACCAACTTGAAGATAATCTCTCGATAAAGAGCGGCTCCATACGCTACAACACAATACTCGCGCCCTCCAGTCACATATATCTGAACGGTGTCGGTGAAGCTGCGCTCCACAAGCGTTCACAGGAGAACCTCGCATTCACCGAGTCCATAAACGATATCTACTTGAATCGCAACACCGGTCAGTTGCAGCCGCCACAACCGGCAAATGTTTCTTTCAATAACAGCGCTAACCCTGTAGGAAATATTAAAGCCGGTGTCATCTATTTGGCGAATGGCCATCGAAATTATGCACTCTTTGAGACCGCCACGAAGAATGCTAAGAATTCGGCGAAAATTAATAACTATTACCTGCAGACACGTCCAAGCTTGTTGAACCTCGATGCAGTTGGTAAGGATGCGAAGGTCTATAATATGTTCTCCAAGGTGGTGCCCAAACAAGCGCCACCAAGCAATATAATTATGCGTAATGCCTTCGAACCGAACGGAGACAGCAATGATTATACAAAAAATAATGAGCAAACCGTGGAGAAACCACTTTTCGAGCGTCTCGGTGGCGACAAAAAGTCGACCTTGCCGAACGGTCGAAATACGGAGCGCAGTAAGGACGATGAACTCGATCTTATATTAGGGTAAGTTTATAGTTTTATCTTATGTAAAGACAATTTTTAATAGAAATATTGCAATTTGTTACATACCAATAAGTTCTAAAGAAAGAACTCTCTAGGTTTGTGGATTCAGCAATCCAACTAAGTCTTAGACTCATGCCATACTATAAACTACATTAACGCATTTACATAAGTAGACGTAACGAGACTCATAAGCACCAGACCACTGGAGGCCATACTTAGGACATCATTAGGCCCATTAAGCTCCCGAGTAGTAACCAATTAAAAACCTGATTTCTTCCAATTCATCTGCCCAATATCTCTGATGTTTTTGCGTTGGCAGTCCTGGAAGATTTTCCGTCTTAACCGGCTAAAAACTATTCTTTGCCAAAGATAATATTCCAGCGCATCTTCATATGCCGCGAATGCTCTGCATTCCAATTCTAAGTTGCATTGCAATTTTCTGAAGTTGGTATCTTAAGTGCAGTGACCCTCTAGTGATGACACCTTAAATGTTACTAAGTTCACTACTCTAGAAGTGCACACCGTCAATACTACCACAAAGTACCTTGTGGTATTCGCCGTGTTGCTTGGTGTATTCGTCTAAGCTCCATTGGTTTAAGCAACCCTTGAAGGAGCTGAGTGATCTAGTACTGCTTTTGGCCCGAATATGTTTCTGGCTGCTTCCGAGCAGGGCCAACTCCTCTGTCTTTTCGTTTGCTATACTATGACTGAGTTACCTAGTGACATATTAGTTATCTCCTCCTTGCATAACGTAACACAGCTATAATTAATATATGTGCCACGGATAGCCTTAACTGCTGTTTAATTCTTCCATAGAATGTTTATGAACTTGCTGGTTAGAGCAGAAGCCCACATGGCACCCTCTGTTTTGCCTACAATTTCTGCCTGAAATATCGAATTGTAGTTATTTAGTTTGAAGCTGCATTCTGTGTATGTATTGCCCGCCCTTGTTCCCGTTTCACCCTTCAATCCGTCGGTGAATACATACATAGATTTCGTCGTTGGAACTACCGATCATAGAATCATTGTTTCATTCTTCTCTACTGACGAATTAACATGTTTTTCCTAATGGATCTCCTGTCACATTACCAATTTAGCGCCAAATCGATTATAGTACCAAATAAACAAAAATAAATAATGCGATTAAACTCCAGAATTGCAGTTAAGCCCGCGTGGTTGAAGCTGTTTATACTTTAGTTGCGCGCCATGACATTTATTCACATATCAGGCTTTCTAAAACCTACAACAGGCTGAAAAATATTTGAGAAGAATTTTTAAAGTCTGAAATTTGCAGATATGCCTTCACAGTTAATCATTTATTATCCATAACGATGGGTTTAGCTGTGTTTAGTCCACAGTAACCATCCCAGCAAATGGCAAATTACGTATCAGTGATATTGAATTGTACACTCTTATAGAAGATAGTACCTTGCCTATTTAGTTCTGCAGCTCGAATTATTTTCTCCAAGAGCAGATTGTAGAAGTCGCACGAAAGAGAGTCGCCTTACTGAAGCCTCGTTTGATATCGGACGGCTCGGAGAGGCATAAAGGCAGCTTCTTTTCATGCTGTCAAACGCAGCTTTGAAACCGACGAAGAGGTGGTGTCGATCCTTTTTTCAATGGCCTTTTCCACGATTTCGGCCATGGTGAAAACCTGGTCAGTTGTTGATGAGATCCAATTTGCTTGTTGGCGGTGGAATTTAATCTTTCACACAATACGCGATAGAATATTATATGCGATGTTGAGGAGACTTATCCCACGGTAGTTTGCGGAGATTTTGTGAATTGGGCAGAGCACAGTTAAATTCCAATCGTCGGGCATGCTTTCGTCCGACCATATTCTACAAAGAAGCTAATGAATTATCATATGCTTCTTAGCAGTTATTCGCCGCCGTATTTAGATAGCTCGGCCGGCAATCCATCGGCGCCCCTCGTATTGTTGTTATTCGGGCGTTTAATTGCTATTCGAAATTCTTCATGGTCGGGCAACGAAACGTCTGTTTCATTTTCATCGATTGGCGAATCGGGTTCACCTTCTCCTGTCGTTATACTTCCAGCAGGCTGAAAAGTGTTCCCTCCATAATTTTAGTATGCTTTGGGCATCAGTCAACAGATCACCTCTGGGGGATCTAAAAAAATATATATGTTGTGGTCGTTTGTAACGTAGCGAGCTAGGCAGTTTGCTTTCTCTCCGCTGCGACACGGCACATCTCTTCGTACCAGCTATGCCTTTTCCTATAATTAATGGTTTCGTTTGCAGTTGTACGTAAGGAGCTTAAATTGCCATATTACAGGAACATAAAATCCATACAAAACAGTCGATGGACATTAATGTCCGCGTTGGAAGTCTTGGCATATACAGATTTTAACCGGATGGCGTCCATGTCACACTACGATGCAAACTATTCAGTTCACTCAAGAAAAAACATTTTGCGCTCTTTAAAAACTTAGTGACACGTGCAAGTAAGGTTGACTTATGTCGTTAAAGTATTTTGACTGATACTATTAACGCTCATAGAAAGATGTCTGAGTTTGAACCTGAGTCAAACTTTTCAGACTTCGGTATGTAAATAAGAGTATCATGTTGAGTTAATATATTATACATACGAATACTATACGTTATCTCTGGCAATAAAACTTTTGATCATATTATGCTGTTGTTGTATCATTATTTAATATACTTTTCCTTGTATCGTATACACTTCCCATTTCAATATAGATTTATAGTATATCTGGTAATGGCCAAAAGTTTGTTGCTTAAGTCTTTTGTTCATCGATCTCTATGTAGATGGCGATTAAGACGTACAGATTACTGTACGTTAGGAAGTATATGTGAGAGGAAAAGTGAAAAAAAAAATAAATAGATAGTAAAAATTTAATAAAAACGCGTAGACATTTTGAAAGTAGAATGAAATTAGCTAATCACAATAAATATTTTTAAAAGATGATTGTTATAATTTCTGTTTTCGATATTCGGATTTTATCGATTATAGAAAATATTAATAATTCGGTTATAAACTAATTAATTTCTGATAAAATTAAATTCAGTTTACTTCTATAATATATATTATATATTCAAGACATATGTATATGGTGCATCGGTTATAGAAAAAATTAATTTGAAACTAAGCTTGGCGTGTTCTCGATCTCTGATTAACCGAACAATATCAGGCAACAAATTAAGTATTAAAAACCGTCTTTACTACTGTATTTATATACTAGCAGTTATGAACTTAATAGACTAACAATTAATTTTGTATTAAATTAATATTATTAACAGTTCGAAAATCAAAACATCAGCCAAACGTCAACGTCAACGCAATGGAAAAGCAAATATTTTGCTTGAAGATCTCTTCGGGCACCTATCGCTCGATTCGGATAGCGAAACAACAAAGTATCCAAATACAGTTCCATTAACGACGCAACAACAACAAACATTAGCGGAACGTAACTCCAATTTGCCAAATGGTTATTCCAATGAGACTTCATTGACGGAGAAGAGTAAGATGTACATACCTAGTAGCATTGAAGTAAATAACGGTAGTTATGCTGACTCGCTGTCGACAAATGCGTAAGTAAGCCATAAACTACCATATTACACTTTTTGTAGATCTGCGCAAATCGAAAAATATAAACTAATTTGGAGACTTTTGAAATTTGTGGACAGTCTGTGTCTGGCATTGAGCGGTATAATTTCAAATTAATTATATTATATAAAAAAGGGTTAATTAATATTCTAAAAAGTAGAAGTATTATTTGCTTTACAAGCTCGATCCGATGAGAACTCAGCAACAGTTTTTTTAACATTTCTCTATAACAAGGTTTCCGAAATTCTCAAAAGTAGTCCGGTGCCTGTCGTCTTCAGGCTTGGCCGAAATAAAAATAAGTAGCATACGATGGATAGGACATTAGATCGTAACGCAATTCCAATAGCAATAGGCTGATAGTCAAAGTGTTAGACCGCGCGTTGTCATGATCGAACATGATCGTTCAGGAAGAATTCAGAATATGCCCTACCTGGTATTTTGCCTGCATTTCAATCCGCAGTCTGCCAATGCGATACTTTTGTCATGTTACCTTCTTTGCTAACAGTTTTCGGGGCACCTGACCATGGCACCCCAACGGCTGATGATTAAAACATTTTTTGACAGACGCCATCGCAAGAGAAGAGTCATTGTATGCATAATTCAAGCGTTTTCAATTTCATAGCGCAATTTTTAGAAAAGAGTATCGAAGCATCGACCGCTGTTGTTCTCTTTTATATTTATTGTTCTTTTTTTTTTCTAAAACTCCTCGATACCTCTGCCTCTACTCGCAGTCAAAACAAATGTTTTTATTTCTTTCCACAAAATTTGCAAACTTATCTGTTTTTTTCTTCTTTGGCACTACAGCCTTGGGTCGATCTGGGCCGAGAATACACAAACCTCGCCGGTTACCTCTATTCTTTCTGAGATTTCACTAGTTGCACCCTCTAAGCGCAGACAGATCGCTATGCACTTGGTTCTTTCATTGGATTCTTGGGCGCCCGTGCTGTCGTTGTCTACCTATGAGTCTTGTATCGAAGGTCCTTTTCGCTGGGAAATCATCTTCCCTGCGAACGGCAGCCAACGCTCACGCGGATGGCTCCAAGGACCTTGCAGACAACAGTTGTATCGATTGCTTTAAGACCTTTCTAGTATCTTCTTATTTTTTCGCTTCTTTTTCTTGGTTGGAAAAGTTTGCGCTGGCGTCTTTGTTGTTAAAAATACGATGTTAATATCATCTGCGTATCCCAGTAGCGTTGAACTTTTAGAGTAGACAGTGCCACTGCAGTTAAGATGGGTACTAATTTTTTTGTTGAGGGTCTTCTTCAGGATTTGACGTATTGAAAAAATGTGATGGATTTGACTGGTTGGGACTTGGTGTGGATTATCGCATTAATCTATTGGATTTAATAAGATTTTGCCATTCGAAAATGACACTTGTTAATTCTACCCGGGAGTATCAACACCTATTTACTCTATACTATCAGAATCCAGGAACACTCCAAGAGCGTATTGCTTATATTCAGGAGCCCTTTCTGATGAGAGTTATCCATTTCGAGGTTCCCTACTCTTTTAAAAGAAAATGCACAGAAACTTCAAATTTAACAAAGAATTTTTATTATCATTCGAAAGAACATTCTTTGGCATTTAGCTTCAATTTCAGGCATCAAATAGTCGGTTACCATGGCGTTATAACGGCCGCCAATGACGTTTACGTTCTCACCGGCATCATTCTTGAAGAAATATGGACCGTTGTTTCCACCGCCTCACAAACCACACCAAACCGTTTTTTTCTGGATGACATTGCAGCTCTTGGATCTCTTCATGGTACTCTTCGTCCCAAATGTGGCAATTTTCATTGTTTACAAATAGGGTTTGTCCGGAAAGTAATAGAACTGAGTCGATTAAAAAAAAATATTGAACCAATCGTTACAATTACTTTTAAAAAACTTTCGAAATAGGCTCCTTTTGCGTCGATGCAGTGCGATTTCCAAGCATTGAAGGCGTCATGGAAACCATTCTCCGGAATACCTTTCAAAGCCGGGGTGTACGTTGCTTGGATCCCCTCTTTCGTTTCAAAATGCTTGCCTTTCAGACAAGGAAACAAAAAACATTCTGGGGGTCATATCTGGGTTGTTGGGCGGCTGCGGAAGCGTTGGAATACCGGCCTTGGTTGGGTAGTTGTTCACAAGAAAAGCGATGTGAGCCGGGGCGTTGCCGTGGTGCAATTTGCAATCGGCTGCGATGTCTTGTCGGACCCATTTGACCTTTCGTTTCTCTTGAGGACTTTTACGTAAAACTTAGCGTTGACGGTCTGTCCAGGAGGAACAAGTTCATGGTGGACGATGCCTTTGATGTCAAAAAAGACAAAAAAGCATCGTTTCCACTTTGGATTTGCTCATTCATCAGCGACCTCTTCAAGACCCTCCAAAAAGGCCTGGTGTTAAAGAAACAAACGACTTCTTGCTAAAGCAACATCTGTTGTTTAAATTTGTGCAAGCCTGCTTAATCATCTCAAACGTCTCTGTCGAAGATTTACCAATTTTCACACAGAATTTAATCACCTACCTCTGCTCTAACAACCGCTGAATTTTCGGCTTTCACCACTCACAGAAACACGTCGCGCAAAAATGTTTGTTCTGACTCTCCAGTTACTCATTCGTTAGCTAGAAACACCCCCTACCGAATCCAGTCTACGCGCGCACGCTCCGAAGTACAGTCGCGGCGGTAGAAAATCAGTCATATTACTTTCCGGACAAACCTCGTAGCTATTGAGCCAGAAATGGACCTTAAAATTTGGCTCGAAAACGTCGGATCTTCTTAGAACTTCCCAAGAGCCCATAGAGCGAAGCGATATCGCTTGGATAGCGAGAGAACTACCCTGGTCTCTCACCATGAGTGCGACAGCTTTTATAAATTGCTGTAAAATTTATAACGGTTCATAAATATTGAGTTTTTTTTGTGATAGAAGCAGAAGTATGTTTAAGGTTTACCGATGGTAAAAAACCTCATCACATTGTCGTCATTAGTGTGTGCCTTCTAATAGTCATCTAAGTTATTCTCATAAGCGCTTGTTAGTCAACATTATTTGATCCAATACTTTTTTGTTTGTTGTGTCCGAATTCGTACGTAATATTTTGTCTCTTATGTGTATTTACAATTATTTCTTTATGTATTATGCATCGCTTAAAGCTTTTATTAAATGAATAATATTTAAATATTAAAATGTGTACTTTATACAACAGTTCTAGTATATCTAAGGATTCACTTGACCCGCCCACAGATGATGAGTGCCAATTTTGGCCCATTAGGTAAAAAACTAGACCTTGCTTATATAAAATGTTATTTCCAAACAATGTAACGTAGTGTAATCTGTAGTTAACGCCATTTATTTGTTAATTAGGTAGTGGACAGTAATTAGTTAATACAACAAAAAATTAAGAACTAATAATTAGCATACAAAACGGCGGGTATATCGAAAAGGATTGTATTTCAGATGTCTTGCTGGTTGCTGATTCCACGATTTACGATATAGCCAGTACTCATAATACCATATAGTATATACCACCTTCAACTCATCACAATCGAAAATTCTACTTAATTTGAACTTAAGTGGTAAAGTGTTGAATTTGTGTTATGCCTTCTGATTGCAATTGGCTGTTGTAGAACTTGTGTACCCCCCAAATTTATATTGTTTGCTACACCTTAGTGAAATGTCTTTTATATTAAGTAGTTACCTTTCTGTGTTCCATAGACGTAATCTCGTGTCACATAACAGTAGTTACTCATTGTATTTGTTTGTATGTAGCTATGAACTCATTTGCTTTATGTAGTTTGTTTCAGTATCTTGTGCATCTTTCCCCCATTTCGCACAAAACATATCTTCAGTTCAAATAATAAAAAAATTTTCTTCAAATATATTGAATCTCAACAGACAAAAATGAGCAGATTTACTGAAATTATTTTTTCAGAGTTGATCCACAGTCCGTTGAGCAGACAAAAGCAAAAATGCAACCATGGGACGGTACGAATAAGACAGAAGATGAGAAATTGACGGCGTGGATGGTTGCGGAAAATGGTAGGTCCATCCTAAAACAAATTTAATGTAACTAAAAAAAAACTATTCAGATTTTATAGCAATTAACGGTTTGCTAAGACAAATATTGAAATCTAGAAAACTATCAGTTATAATGTGAAATAGAACAGTAATAATACATACTACTAGTTAAGTTAGGTTTTAAAAGACGGTGCCGATTCTTCAAAATATTACTTAAACCCCATCGCAAATGAGTTCGAGTGCACACAGATATAGATTGGTTAAACAAAATAATAAAATTTATTTTTTTCAAAATAGTCTCCTTCTGCTTCAATACAGCTTTTTGCACGGTCCACAAGCATGTCGAGAGAGTGTTTTAGCTCGTTGGCCGTTATGGCCGCCAGTATGCCGATGCAAGCCTTTTGAATGGCCTCTACGTCTGCATAACGCTTTCCTTTCATGGGCAAATGCATTTTTCCGTAAAGGAAGAAGTCGCACGGTTTCATATCAGGTGAATACGGGGAGTGGTTAATGGTTAAAATGTGATTTTTGGACAATTAGTCGTTCTTCGAATGTTCGATTCTGAGCAATTTTTGGTCGTCAGTCAATTTATGTGGAACAAACCGTGTGCACACCTTTCGTAAGCCCAAATGTTTGGTCAAAATGCGATAAATCGATGTTTTGGAGATGTTCAATTCCATTTCCATGAATTTCAATGTTGATTTTGGCTGATTTTTGATGAATTCACGCACAGTTTCGATGGAATTTCCGGTGATCACGGATTTTGATTGGCCCACATGTTGATCGTTATTTATGTCCTCACGACCACTTTGAAAACTTTGAAAACACTTGTGCACTCTAATACGGGATAGGCAATCATCGCAATAAACTTGTTTCATCAATTGAAACGTTTCGGTAAAAGTCTTACCAATTTTAGAACAAAATTAAATTTTGGATTTTTGTTCGAAGCTCATTTTCGCACCGATAACACAAACATACTGACACTTAAAACGCAATAACTTCACTTCCAATCAATGAAAAGTCATGAAATTCTCACTGGACAATCGATGAAAATAGCAGCTTCTAACGCACCAGTCGATATATAGATGGCGCCTCCAAGGGGCGCTAGATTGAAAAAGTCCTCTTTACTTTGGAACGCACCTTGTAAGAATATAACTAATGCATAAATATATCTATAATATTTTAATTAAGCAGCAGACATATACATACATATAACGAAATGAGAAGGGACAGTAATATTTAGAGAGTTTAGAGAATCACATTCCAAAAAATTCCCTGAAAGCTATAGCTTCTTAACAGTGGTATATTGTACATATCGAATACCTACTTCACTAAGAAATAAGTAATATCAACCTAGTTGTATAAGTTCTATACGTAAAGATTAAGGAGCAAAAAAGAAAGGATGACCCTCTTAAGTACATAAGTACAGGGTTTGTCAGGAAAGTAATAGGACTGATTTTCTTCCCTCGCGACTGTACTTCGGAGCGAGCGCACACCGACTGGATTCGGTAGAGGGCGTTCCTGGCTAACGAACGAGCGGCTAGTCAGCTGTCTCCGAGCACCTGGAGAGTCAGGACAAACATTTTCGCGCGACGTGTTTATGTGAGTGTTGCAAGCCGAAAGTAAAGCATCCGTAATAAGCAGATTTATGCGATTAAACTCTGTGTGAAATTTGATAAATCTGCGACGGAGACGTTTGATATGATCAAGCAGGTTTTAACAAGAAGTGGTATGTTTCGGTGGCACCAGGTGATCGCTGATGAAGACCGCGCTGGGAGACCTGCGAATTCGACATACATTGTTATCACATTGTCGACGCGTGTGCGCAAAGTTTTGAACTCAGACTGTCGATTAAGTATTCGTTTAATTGCCCAGATGTTAAATTTTAAATTTATCAAAATCTGTGGCTATTTCAGAGAATGCCTTCCGTGACGCCTTCAATGCTGGCAGAAGGAGCCTATTTTGAAAGTTTTTAAAGAACTGTAACGATTGGTTCAATAAATTTGTTTGAATATTAGGTCTTTAAAAAAAAAAAATAAGAAGTGCGTAAGGCCTAATATACATACATACATAGATATTACATGTACATCAAAACAGACTTATATTTGTCATCTAGATTGTTACTTTATTGATGACCATTCAAAAGGTTTCATCGGTATGTAACTATGTATAGTATCGAAGAATCGAGGTAATAAGAACGGTGGCTGTTTTGAGCATATTTACTCACTTTCAGCTTTTTATATATTTATGTATCATTAAATGTCTAGAATGATAGTTTAGATTCGGTTATATGGCCGGCTGTCCCGCTAGTGGTTATTAGTAATGCCCGCGGAGATTCAGTTTATTTGAGCTGCCAACGCTTCTTGCGAACTTTAAAGGGCGACTTAATATCTAAATTCGATAACAAATCTAGTACTTTGAACAGCGAAGCCCCTAGATATCGAAGACGAGTTCTAGATAAAGTTGAACAGCAGCAAAGGAAGTCCAGCGCCAATCTCCTGCCAACTTCCCTGCACTTTCTCCATGTATCGCCGAGTCAGTCATTTGTGAACTGTTATTAGGCCGACAACCGTTGATAATCCCAGCATCTCACTTTTGGCATTTTTCTAGAATTCTTTGTCTGGAATAGCTGCAGTTGTTTTCCGTCAGCCACTACATATATTGCTTCCCTGATTTTAATTTTTCTGACTGTTTACGAAGTTCCTTGTGGTTAATTCACTTAACGCAGCTAATCTTGAAGATGATTTGCTACTGAGCTTTCCACTGATTGGTGGAAGGTTGAATAACTTTTCTTGTACAGCTGTTACAGTGGGTTTTGGCGCTCCTTTTAAGCAGAGAACAACGAGCTGTACCGCTCCGACGGTTTTCTGTATGAGATTTTGCTAACAGTGGATCAAAGTAGAATAAAGGAAATTAAGGAAATAAAGGCTATCCGCAGCGCTAACACAAAGACACTCTGTGTAAGATTTTGTAAGGAGGCAACCATTAGACTTTGAGTGACAAACTAGGTGAAGATCTTCCGGATACCCGGTCATATAAGATTAGATGGAAATGAAAAGGCAGAAGACCCGTGGCTGTTGGACCACAATTCTTTTTAGCTCTGTCAAGGTTGGTTTGAAACAAATAGAAGACTTCAGGTGTTAGCACACTGACAACACAGTCCATACTACAAAGGTATTTTTAGGTAGTGGAAAAAATTAGACATTTCTTTAAATCCACTGAGTTGCTGAACAGGGCTTAATTGGTTACTGCTTCCACTGGTCGGTAATGAATCGAAAAACTTCGAAACTGGAGTGTTTTTGCTTCTGGACAGCATGTCCTTGTCAGCGCAGCTGCTGTCTCTTGATTCGTTGAACTATGTCAATATCGCCGTATATGTCGTACAGCTTATCGTTCCATTGACTGCGGTTTTCACGTTGCCAATGCGCAAAGGATAATAAATCTTCCGCAGAACCTTTCTTTCGAAAGTTTGTAACGCCGACTCAGCATATGTTGTCATTGTTCAATCATCTGCACCATATAGCAGGACGGAGATGATGAATGACTTGTAGAATTTGGTCTTTGTTCAATAGCTAGAAGAAGTCACACTATAGTAAGTCCCCTTCTCTGAAACCACGCTTGGTATCGAACGGCTCGGAGAGGTCCTTCCCGATCCTGACGCCTGGTGTCGAAGGCCGCTTTAAAATCAACGAAAAGGAGGTGTGTATCGATCTTCCTTTCAGTGGTAGTTTGTAGATTTTTCAGGTCTAAAGTTTGTTGACGTTGGGCTTCAGTCTTTCACACACTACGCTCGATAAGGAAGCTTATCCCACGATAATTGGCACAGATTTTGGAGTCCCGCTTCTTGTGAATTGGGCAGAGCACTCTAAGGTTCCCATCGTCTGGCATGCTTTCATCCGATCATATCATGCAAAGAAGCTGATGCATTCACCTTGTTAGATCTTCGCCGTCCTATTTGAAAAGCTCGGCCGAGTATCCATCGGTCACTGGCGCTTTGTTGTTCCTCTTGGCCGGTAATTACTATTGGAACCTCATCATAGTCAGGCAATGGAACATATACTCCATCGTTATCGATTGGGGAATCGTGTTCGTCATCTCCAGACATTGGTTACACTTTCTTTGCCGTTCAGCAGGCTGGAGAAGTGTTCCCTCTTCGGTATGCTCAAAGAGCCTATGTGCACGTCGATTAGGAAACCACTTCGCTGTCGCTTGTGATAGCAGCTTCTCGACGTCGTACCTTCCCTGTGTTTGTTGACAGGCATGTTTTGCTGTACAGAGACGGGTGCATATCTTCGCTTGAGTAATGCTTTTAAATATTTCATAATATTTATTTCGTATTCTTACAACGATTCGTTTTCGCACCAGCGTAGTCTTCTTCAAATGTTGGTTTTACATATAGACATTACATATAACAATTCAAGTATACATATATGTACATACAATATACATTTTTTTCTGCTTTTCTAGGCTCTTTGCTTGAGAAGAAAATCCTTAATGGACTCAGCGATAAAAACAGTTCCGAATGGAATACAGCGTACCTTAACTATTAATCATGAACACAAGCGAGTAGAATAACTAATAATTAATAATCTTAAAAAGTGAAAGGAAGGAAGCAACGCAGTGGCCGGAAGGTGGCGAAAAGTTGTGTGAGCTGAATCGTCATACAAAAGTTTGTGCTGTGATAAACTAAATGAACATTCTAAAATTCAATAAACAAATTAAAAATTCAAGAGCACACAAATAGGTATTTTTCTAAATACATAAGCAAAAACAAATGTGTGTGAGACACGATTTAAATATAAAATAAATTGTACAATACAAAATAAACTAAATATTAGCGTTACATTTGTACAAACTTACACAAGAATCGCATAATTCACAGAAGAAATGTTAATGCAAATGAATTTCTGTACGCAAACAACAATAACAATAGTTATATGTATGTATGTATTTGTAAATGTGTACTTAATTTTATTTCAAAAACTGTAAAATACTAAAAAATAAAACAAAACTGTACAACAACACACGCGTGTGCGACTTCTGCTTTATTTTACGAACATATAGTATGTATGTATGTATAAAAGTTGAAAGTAGAGCAATGCACCGCTTGCGAGAAAGGCTCAAAAGCTAATATGTAGATATGTATAATTTCCTAATTCTCATTTTTATTATCATTACATTGTCTATTCGTAGTCGCTGCGTTGAAATGTGATATCATTAAGCCAGTTCAACAGTTTTACTTTGACTTTTAAAACCAAATTCAAACGGCAACTGTTGTGTGTACTTGTACAACAACCAGCTGATTACCAAGTGACCAACAGAGTCGCCGCAGCGCAGCTAACTCTTGACAGTTACCAGCTGACTGACTTTCGGATTGTCAACGAATTTGATATCCCTCGACGATACTGTGCTGCGAGGCATTTCCTTACAGTTTGTATGTGTTTATAGCTGTCATATTTGCTTACGGTATACTGCAATACGCATAGTAAAAATAAAATTACTTAGACTAAAATATATACATTATATATATGTATGTATGTAAATATTTTATTGTGTGTATTTTAGTAGACAGCGTTACACATAATTTTGTTCGTAAAATTACATAATTAGTAAATTTATATACTAATATACATGGTGACAAAAAAGTATCCGGAAATAATTATTTAATTATTCATCAACATATATTTTGTCGCCTTCAAAGCAATCGCTACGAGGAGAAATACACATATGCCAATGATTTTTCCAGTCCTCGAAACACTTTTCATAAGCCCTTTTTGGGTTGGCTTTCAACTTCTTCAGCGAATTTTTTCTTTATCTCTTTGCTCGACGGAAAACGGTTTCCTAGGGGCGACAATTTCAGTTTAGTGAACAAGAAAAATTCACACGAAGCCAAATCTGGTGCATACAGTGGTTGATGGTTTGCATTGCTTTTTTGGCTTTAAATTCGGTCACAATCGTACTCTTTTTGAAAAAATTTCAGCTTTCTCGAGACGAGTCGAGCAAGAACGCGTTTCATAGAGAGAAGTCGGGCGAGCAACATATCCTTCACTTTTTTAATATTTTCATCAGTTGAAGAGGTCGAAGGTCGTCCGGAATGGGGGATGTCTTCAACGATTTCTCGAATGCTTTTTTAGGCTTTGTTCCACTCGTAGACTTGTATTTTTGATAAAACTGAATCAACGGTTTTGATCCACTCGTAAGCTTGTGTTTTTGATAAAACTTAATCAACGGTTTTGATCCACTCGTTGGCATGTGTTTTTGATAAAACTGAATCCCCGTAAACCTTCTCAATATTCGCAACCATTCCGCACACGAAATGTGTTTAAAAATACAAAATTTGAGATAAATTCTTTGTTCGATATTATTATTCTTTGAAAAAATCAGAACGCACCTCTGCGGTGTACTGACTTAACAGCTTCTGTAAACTAACTGGTTGACAGATCGCGCTAATATTTGGCATTGTAATTAAGAACAGTAGTACCAACTTAGCAAAATCAATTATTTTGAAATGTCATTTACCATGGTTACAATTTCCGGGTGCTTTTTTGTTCCAAGGTCTATGCGTACAAGTAAACAGCTTTGGCGTTTAGAATATGAACACTTAAAAGATATGCTGCTACTTTACTAGTTGCATTTTTTGTTAGGGGTTTTCTTTGAAAATATGTGGTTTTCAAGTAGAAATCAAAGGCATATAATTTAATGTTATAGCCAAAAACGTAGTTTTATTATAAGGATAAGGGTCTGTTTTGTTATATTTTGAATAAATTCCAGTCGAGAGACCCAATTTTCGACCACTTTTGGACAAAAATAACTCGCCGAATAATCTTTCCAAAGCGCCAATCGAGCGTAGACAAACTACTTCACATAAGCCCACTAAATATGGCCCAGCGGGTATTAAACCGCTCGATCCTGGAGGCCATGCCACAGGCCCACGATGCCAGATAATGCGCTCAACAAAGTTTCCTTCAATAAAATTTATTTTTCGTTGGCTTCATAGCTAGTAGCGCCGTCTTGTTGGAACTAAAGGCCGCCCACTTAAAATATCCTCCAATTCAAGCACGAAAAAGTCATTAATCATGACTCCATAGTATTGACCATTGACTGTAACATTATGGACGGCACTTTTGAATAAATAAGGAACAATGATTCCTTCTACACATAGAGCACACCAAACAGTGACTTTTTGAGGTTGCACGGTCTCAACATTGGCTTTTGGATTATCATTACTCCAAATACGACAGTTTTGTTTTTCAACACAACTGTTCAACCAAAAAAAGCTTCGTCGCTGAAGAACATTGTCTTGTAAAAATCGGAATCAGTGGAAATCTCTTTTGGGCCCATTCACCGAATGTGCGACGCGTTTGATGGTTGTTCGGCATTAATTCTTGGATGAGTGGAATTTTGTAAGCAGAGTTGGACGAGTTAATTTTTTGTTCCGCCAAATCTTCCACAAAATGAATGGGCAGAGCTTCAATTGTTGCGCGCGATGGCGCATGGGCTCATGTGGATAATTTTCGGATGCTCCGGTCAACAGCAGAGTAATTGTCTTCGGTGCGCACTATATGGCATCTCTGATGATGCGAATTATCCTCTTGAGTGTTATGGAAGACCGCAATTCTTCAATTCCAAGAAGTTCTCAAGAACTGTCTCCATAACCTAGCGGATTTTGAAAAAGAATTTGCGCTAGCATTCGTGTCAAATTGTTCTCACTCAAGAACTGAAGCCATTAGACCACCGTAAACGTCATGAATTTGCTGAGCACGTGCAACAACCGGATTTTTGCGAGAAGAGTTTGGAGATTTGGTTATTTCTAGAAATTGTGATATTGAATGGGCTCAAAGAAGTTGTGATTTAACACCAGCAGACTACTTCTTGCGGAATTAGTTGAAGTCATTGGTCTCTGGCAATAAACCAAACCCACTTAAAGCTTTAGAAATCTATATTGAATATGACATGACATACGACTTGATTTAATGGAAAGAGTAGTCGAAAATTGGATTCAATTCCCTTTTGGCAAATAAGTGGGACAGTCGAGTTTCACAAGCTTCTCTTCAGACAAATTTTTTCACCAAAGACAGAAACAGATAGTAGTTGCTAAGTGCGGACTATAAGGTGAATGCATAAGAATGTCCCAACAAATCTACCTAAGCTTCGGGCAAGTCAGTATCGATGTGAGTGACCTGAAGTTGTCCTGATGAAACACAAATTCTATCCTATTGGCCGCTTATAGGCGATTGTTTCCTTCCGATGGTCGAATTGTTGACAGTACTGGGCCGAATGAAAAGTTTAGCCGTAGATGAGCAGTTTGTAGTATATGATTCTTTCTGACCGTCAATCCTGTCTTGACTACTATTTGCGCCGGTTCCCCACGATCATGGCCGTGTTCGTTTCAAGTTGTCTAAGTGAGCAATGATGTCCAAGAAAGTGACGAGTGACAAAGTGTGTTACCTACCCATTACCTGCTCATATTTCAATGGCCACCACTGTAAGTGAGTGAATGCCGAAAAACATATTACTACAAAGTTAACATTTATTTGGCTTTTTATTTGTCTTACATTTGATATTAAATTTTTTATTTGAATTTTCGCCATATTACTCAATCAAAAAGCACTGCAGGAGAACCGACCGGCTGTTGGATCCGGTGACAATTACGCGACAGCGCGTTGAATACAGCTCAATAGGACAGCAACAACAATGTGAGGTACAACACAAAGGGCGACCCATGGCTATGCTACCAGTGTTGGGCGGAAGATGATGCGTATCATATTCATATGGCCGACTTCGTGCAAGTGAGTATAAAAGCTACATCAATGTGGGCAAACAGCATTAAACATAGCGAGACAATTGAAGTAGCAGCAGCAGTAGTACTCAAGCCACAGTAATTAATTAAACAAAAGACTCAAACAACATGAAGGCCTTCGTAAGCAACAGCCTCCTTTATAATAAAAAAAAACTTATATCTAACTATTCTTTGCTCACCTTTGCAGTACGCACTCACTTTGCTCGCCGTCAGCTACTTCGCCAGCACCAGCGCAGGCCTCATTGGGCATGGTATACCCATTCCCATCGAATTGGAGGAAAACAGCCCACCGCAGTATGAATTCCACTATTCCGTGCACGACACCCACACCGGCGATGTTAAGGATCAGTTCGAGCATCGTCATGGCGATTATGTAACCGGCCGTTACTCGCTTATTGAACCTGATGGCCAGCGTCGTGTTGTGGAATATAATGCCGATCCATTGTTGGGCTTCACCGCTCAAGTGCATCGGGAAGTGCCAGTTATCCGCCAGCTGCCCTTACATCGTCATTAAAAGTTTGCCAGCAGAAAAGTAGTAGTGACATATATACCTACATACATATATATTCATTCTTACATATCCATACATTTTATTTATATCGACAGTTCTGTAAAACATATGCATTGATCCTAACACACATACACTTACATACACGCATGTACATACATACATACATACATATTGAATCATATATAGCAGAATTTAAAGTTGTCCAGATAACATGTTGGGCAAAAACTAACACAGTGTTGAAGACATGTAATGTGGACGACCCTTTATACACATACTCTTATAATAAAATACATACATACTCCACATATGTACATACTACACATACCATTTCACAAACATTCAAAAATAAATGAAATTATTTATGCAAATTGAGTTGTTATTAATAAGAATGCCGTCTCCTCGTCGCGATCTGCACAGGGCACTGCAGGCTCAGGAAACAGTTGTCCAACATGGGCATAGTCTCCTGTGCTAACTGGCGGTTCTGCGACCTGGAACAGGAAACTCCAGCACACCTAATCCTGGATTGCACAGCAGTCTGTGGAAAAAGGCTTAAGGCCCTGGATTCCATTTATATCAGCAGGGATCACATCAACTCAGTAGCGCCCGGCAAACTCCTGGAACTATTCAGACTGCTGGGACTCTGGGAAGACATGTGATATAGGAGAGGGCACAATAGACCCTAGGTCGCGGTGCATTATCTCATAACACTATCTATCTATCTAATAAAAATGCTTGCGTCTGTTTGTGGAATCCAATGTGAGATGTTACCTTACACTGCTCTAAGACTTAATTCGGTTGTAGCCTCGTTAAGCAGCTGAAACGTGTTTACAGAACAATTTTGTTGTTGTTGTTGCAGCGGCAGAAAGCTTTTTTGAAGTAATTTCGAGGAATGGTGCCGAGTTGACAGTCCTTGGCTGGATAAAAATCCATGTCCGTTCAGGTTACTTAGACGCGACTGTCGTGGAAACGGAAAGAGGCCCTCATTGGAATCTGTGGTGCACTAAGAATAACATCAACAATGGCCATCAATGCCATAGTTCTACAAATAGCTCGCAGGTGCATTGAGCCGATTGCTGCTATTAGACTCAGGAAAGCTGGGTACATGGGAGGTTCTAAGCAGGGACATTCTGAAGTAGCAGTAAATACACTGCTTCAAAGTGTAGCAAACTTCAGAGAGGTGAGAATTATATCACATGGCAGACCTGGCAGTGCGTTCAAGATGTGACAAGAAGTGTTTGATCTCTCTATCATTACCATCAAACCTCTTTTGGAATCGCTGTAAAATGCAAAGCCAATGAACTTGTTATACCGCAATCTTACCACTTTATGAGTTTGGGAACGATTGAATACCCCGCTGTCCTCTTGCGCTATAGCATTGAATCCACGGATCTCTCGTGATTCACCAAGCACTGGTCAACAATGAAGCCTTGCGAGGCACAACCTCCTTTTTGTCCTGAAAGGATCGCAAGATGATCTTTGAATTACATGCTTTTAATATTCTTCTCGCCACTGTGACAGTTGTTCTGCCTGAATACTGATTGATAGACTCACACACTGTGAGGTTACATACCTTGTCTAACGTTTCAAGACATTCTTCGAGACATATTTCGATCTCGTGTTCGAGTTCATGATGCTTCAAGAAAATAGTCTCTAGAGATAAGTAGTTTCAGACACATATATATTGAAGATATATTGTGAATGCATACTAACCTCCCAAACAAAGCTCTAAGAGCTTCTTTTCTATTGGTCAAAGATGGCCGCTTCGGATCGATTGTTTCCTAAAGATTGTCCAATTGTTGATAGTATTGGTGCGAATGAAGAGAAAAGGAAGTAATTGAGGTTTTGCACTGCGACCTATGGTCTATTGTGCCCTCTCTCATATCACATATGGTCACAAAGGTCCAGCACTCTGAATAATTCCAGGAGCTTGCTCGGCGCGGCTGAGGTGATCCCTGTCGGCATAGATAGATTCTAGGGCCTTGAGCCCGCTGGATAATCTGGAATGAAGTTTTCTGGAGTTTCCTGTTCCATGTCGCAAAATCGGCAGTTTGTGTATAAGACTATGCCCATGTTGGACTAGTGTTTCTTGCCAGGTTGTAATCTCCCAATAGTAACTTGGCGTGGCGCATTTCAGTTGCCTGCTGTCAGTGCCGTTCTCTACCCACTCTCTCCTCCGTGTGGAGCAACTCCTTTAAGGTGTGGGGCCTCACCGCAATGCATGGTTCTGTCCCGATCATCCTGGAAGCCTTTTATGCCCCGGTACCCAGTTCAGGTGTACACGGTTGTAAACTGATAGGTGGCTCAGCTTGCCTATACACTCCCCCACTAATAGCGATTTGACCTCATAAGTTGAGAGCGCTTTTAGTGCCACTTGACTATCACTGAGCGATACGTTGGTTACGATAGTTGCGATGGAGATTGATTTCTGCACTCTGACTTTTAGCAAAGACTTATGCTTGAAAGATGCTCAGAAAACATACCATTGGTATGGATAGTTTGGTATGAGGTCTCACAACGCCTGCTCCAATGCCTTAAGCTGTACCACTGCATAGGACTGCTCCTCAGTAGTAGGTTGGGGTGGAATCACTCCACTCCGCCTTACCGCCGAGAATAACTCTAAACTTCTTTATGAAGTTTACTCTCTGCGTAACGTCGTCTCTTGGAAGAAAAGTCAGTGGTGTGTCTGTCCCTAAGACCTTCATTTGTTGAGGCAACATTATTTTCCCTACTGCCATAAGCAGTATGGTATCTTTCGCTGCCTGTTTGATCACTAGATGCAGCAGTGTGAGCTCCAGCAAGACTTCAAGGAAGTGGGCAAGTGCCCTGAAGCGCAGACGCAGGCGAGTCTTTGCAGCTTCGATACTTAAAAGCCTAAAGAAGATTCCGAATTAATTGTTCCATAAGTGATAATAGCCACCTGATGATATCTAACTTGCAGTCGCAAGATCTGCCGACTAGACATCTGCATATCATGAGCACCTTGGTGATACTGGATAGTGTTAATTCTACGTGCCTATTCCACCATTGGGTTGAGTTTAATGTGAGGCTCCCTGCCACCAAGTGTTAGTGGCCTCAAGCCAGTTTATATTAGTCCAGACTGCCCGTTTGGACGAACTTACAGCGATTCAATTATGATTTTGTTTTGGTTAACGGTGTCGTAAGTGGCTCACTTTTCAGCAACGGTAGCCACCGGCTTCAGAAATGGATTGATTATGTTGTGATTAAGTAGCAATTCGCAGTTGAATAATCAGTTTCAGTAATTTGTGGGCACTCGCACATTTAGCTGGGTTTCTGAACCAGATTTGCTTATCAAGAAAGATTAAGTGTATCGAGAACATCGGAATGTTTGGATAAAAGCCATACAATTTTGACAACATTTTAGTTAAAGTTATCATTCTAAGACAAGAAAAGATTTCTCGTCAAGCCAAACATTTTTGAACCCTCTCGGAGGTACGAGTAAAAACGACTTTTTTTTATAATCGCATTCTAGTTTTATTTGAAAATGCATAAAGTGCTTTCTATACAGCAAATTGCAAATAATTTTATGTGTAAACATATTTATAACAAATTAACATACAATAGCTTTACCGTTGAGTGAGTTGTACAAGTGTTATGGCAATTTAAACAAAGCTGTGTTTCATAAATGTTAGAATAATGAAATGAACTAAAACGAAAACACTGCCGATGATGCTGCGACACCAGTAACTCAATATATCGCAGAAACAGGAGCGCAAACGGACGATTCTCAAGACGTGACAACGAACGTAAAAAAAAATCAAAAACTGTGCTAACATGTTATATGTGAATGTAAGAGTGTAACGTGTTGAGCCGAAAGGTTAGTGCTGACCAGAAGGGTCACGTGCCCGGTGTGGCACGCTTAGTGTACCTACAGGAGTCGCCAATGATTGCTTGAATATTGCAGCGGTGGTGTTTTCAAATAAAAAAAGTATTCAACTTAAAATTGCTTGTGTATTTGTATGTAGTGTTTCGTGGTTGACGCGTGAGTATTCAAAATGTAGTGAACTTAAAAAAATCTAGATATTACGTTTATACATGTATGGTATATATATGTTTAAATGTAAACTACTCGTAGAGTCGATTTGTTTAAAAAAGTTGATGCATTGCTTAATGATTTCTCAATGATTTGGTTGTGTGACAATGTGCTGATTCAACTGCTCGTTCAACCAACTATGCTGCTATTCGTACGAAATCGCTTCATTGCCATTGTCTATGCTCAGTACTTACTCTGCAGACCCAAGGAGAGCAATGGTAATTTCGGTGCAATGGCAATAGGTGCGAGTACTTTGGCTACTGGTGCAATAGCCTTAACCACCTTTTGACCGAGCGGATCACGACGCACTAACGCATTGAAGCCATTGTGGGCATCAGATGTATAGTCAACGGTGCGTAGATAGCCATCAGCATCGACTAATGAATATTGTCCTTGCACAACATCGCCTTTGCGGGATTCCGTTTGGCTCTTAATGTCACCGGTGTGATCATCGCGCACCGAATAGGAGAACTCATAGTGAGCTGGTGCCTCGACTTCGACGGTCTTGACTAGCGCCGGCTTGAGCAACAGTGGTGCATGTCCCAATTCGATGGCGGTAGTAGCACCCAAACCGATGATGAATAGACCGAATAACTGTAAAAGGATATGTACATATTAGCCAAATTAAATATTTTATTAATTTATAATTACACGTGGCACGTACAGTGAACATTTTGTATGTGTTTTCGAAGGATTTCACTTTTAAGCTAAGCTGCTGTACACTGACTTTTTCGTACTACTGTACTGTGGTGTATCGACTTGTACTCGTGGAACTCCTGTGCTGTACTATGATTCTGATCAATTAGCCGCCAACTTTTATATTGTGTGACCGCTGATGTCCGTTAGCTTGGAAATTTCTGCCGCCGCAGTTGCGCTGTGGTGGCACAAGTGCTAGTTTCGGTCCCACAACAACAATTTGCTACAGTATCACTACAATTTCAACCAATATCGAGTGTATGCAAATGCCTACACATGTATGTATATATGTGCCTCAAAACCACCACCCAACGCCTTACCGTTAAAAATATCGCTCTCATATCTTATTTAGCATTTACAGTCTTACAAAAATAAGTCCTACATGTTGGTCATTTTAAAATTTTTAATTCTTTTAATTTCTTTACAGTGCATTTCAAATATTTTTTCTTTTAAATGCAAGTATTTTCATAACACTTTCGGGTATCTTTTCAATATACTCTTAGTGGATTTAGCAGAAATCTTGTTTTGTTCATCGATACGCATGCCCATTTGTTTATCTCTCGTCTAGGTACCGATATTTTTTTGGCATTTTTTCTTTGCGGTTGGCGCGTGTCGCTGCAATGATCTATTTTGCTGTGCTTTTTCTTACCTGTTGGCGCTGCGTATAGTCTTTTTGTACTGGTCAACACAATATTTTCAAACTAAAGAATTCTTTGAACCAAAATACTTAGCCATGCCATAAATTCTGTTACAAAGTTTACAATGCATGCATGGGAGAAGGAATCCAGAAAAAAGTGAAGCTACCATATAAAGAGCAGGGCATATTAAGTTTGCCGCTTTGTTTGTAACACCCAAAAGCGAACTCAGTGCAGTACTACATACTTACATATATGTGACCTGGTCTACGGAAAGGGGGCTTAGGTGTCAAAAAAAAGGAGAACAATTAATGAGATAACGAGAAACTGACGATTATTTTTAACAGCTTTTCCCAGAAAACTAGTTTTCGCACGTTAGCTCCCTTTTCGTAGACCAGGTCACATATGCTTATAAATGATCAGCGTGTTGAGCAGAGTCGATTGTAAATACGTGAATTAGTCCTTCAGTTTTTGTGATATCGTCCTGAAATTTTATAAATATGCTATTTCACCAAGTAGCTAGTCATTTGCTATAATCGACGATAACGGACAACTATACCATACAGCTGCCATACAAACTGACCGATCCAATTAAATCCTTGTATGAACAACTTTTTATGTGGCAGGTTATCGTCACGAAAATTATAGGTTATATCTGTATATATTACATTTTTATCCAAGCCATCACTACAACCCTCTTAGATACGGTCAACTATGGCATATAGCTGTGTACCATAGAAACTGAACGAACAAATTCAAGTTCTTGTATCAAATATTTTTTTTTTGGATTTGATAACATACTTTCACAAAATTTGGCAAATTCGGATTATTATCTCAGGGCGCTACAAAATTGTTTCAATCAAACTTTTGTAATGGAAATAAATCCAAGTAGAGGAACTGTTTTGCATTTTGTCATGCAAAGACTTACCCTGAACAACGTTTACAAGACGTTCAACGCTATTAGAAAAATTGACGTTTTGTAAAGAATGTGTTTTGCGCGCTTCGCTCAACATATGGTCAAAATAATCAGCCTACTGATTGGAACTATTCGCAACACCATTATCCATTTTGAGGTTCAGCATTTATTATTGGTTGATATCCGACCGAATAGACCACGTTCAGCACACAGTGAAGAAAATATAGCAACCGTAGCTGAGAGCACACACGAAGACCGTGGAGAGTCGATTTGGCGCTGTTCGCACAACTCGGACTCTGACGTATGGTATGACTTGGTGCATTTTACGTCGAGATCTTGAATTGAAAGCGTACAAAATACAACTTGTGCAAGTATTGAAGCTGGTCGACCTTCTTAAGCGAAACTGCTTCGCTCTGTGGACTCTTCAAAAGTTCTAAGAAGATAGGGCGTTTTCGGGCCAAATTTTGTTCAGCGATGAGGCCCATTTCTGGCTCAATGGGTATGTAAACAAGCAAAATTGCCTCATTTAGGAAGAGGAGCAACCTGAAGCGATTCCAACGCTGCCATTTCATTCAGAAACACACAACTTTCTGGCGTGGTTTGTGGGCTGGTGGAATCATCGGTCCATATTTTTTTAAAAATAATGTCTATAAGAATGTGTGATATTACACTGTTAGACTTTTTCCTGTGGGAGAACAACTACTGGTCTATGAGAACAACGCTTCGAAAGCAGCACGCGTGTTATTCGCCAGTTACCAGTCGAAAGGCTCGGACGAGTCGTCGAAAATTGGACTGAATGGATGGACTATCTGAGACGTAGCCATGGCCAACATTTGAAAGAGGTAATCTTCAAAAAATAAATAAGAAAGAATGGTCTTTCGAATGATACTATATGGCATATAAGTGCCGTATGCAGTGACCGATTAAAATCTTTTCATATGCGTCTGTGAAAAAGGGGTTTAAACTGGACAAAAGTGTAACAGCATGATATTTTAGAAGGCATGGTAACCCAATTTAAGTACTCTCTTCGTTGAAGATCTTGGATCTTTCAGCCATATTCTGCTCCAACATATGAGGTTGAAACCACAAAACAGTGACTTTAAAGCAATCTTTCTGGTTTTGTAGCAGCATATTAATGATCGTCTGGAAGTTCAGATTTGAATCCATTTGACTAAAGTTCGTGGTCAAAGCTAAAGAACATGACCTATTAAATATCCTACAGAAACGTGGAGAATCTCAAAAAATTCTCGGTACATTTTAAGGCATTTATTAAATGAAATCAATCAATAACTAACCATGCAGAAGTGAAAATAATTTTGTTGACCAGTGCTGCCTATGCGTTGGAAATTTAAATCCTACTTGCTCCAATTTCAACTTGAAACGCCTGTTTGGCGTCGCCAATTCTGCGTAGAAGCTGACGAAACTTGTCTCCAAATACTCTTACGCATTTGCATGCGAGTATATCTGTTTGTCAGTATGTATGTATGTATGTATGTATGTATGTATGTATGTATGTATGTATGTATGTATATGGGCTTGTTTATTTCTAGCAGAAAACATTCAGTTATTTGCATATTTACTTGCACGATTTTTGCTAATGAAGTTCGGAAATGTGAGATATACTGATAAGGATAAACATCGACGCAAGATTTCAACACAAAATATAAATTACAGATTTTTGCTAACGGAATTCTAATTTTGACAGAAACATACAAATCAACGATAAATAACATGTGTTGTATAATTTTTACATGAGTACTTTTGCATTTTTGCATATGACACAATGGCAAAAACTCTGTGAGTAATCAATTTTGTGTTCGTTACACGTTCGTTTCAAGAAAAAATATAAAGCCGTGCTAAGAATTTAGCTTTATTATAAAAATAAGGGATTGCTAAAATGTTTTAAAAATGATTCGAGGCAAGTGACCGTCTCGGCTGGCTCGAATAAACCTCAGTTGAGATCACTTTTTAAAGCAATTGTGGCCGTATGTCGAGTCCGAGCACTAATGCGAGCTTTCTCCGATACTCTGCTCCACAGCAGAAATAGCGTCTCCGATACACACTGTAAGGCATCTCTAAGAATGCGCTTTATCTACTAGAGTAAACGTTATGAGAAACCAATTTATGGATGCTCGAATCACCGCTTTTTCTGAGCGATTATGTCATTAGCCCCAGAAAGGAATAGGTAGTTTTCACTTGCAACTCATGATGATTGCCTGCCATTTCCATTAAACGCACAGCAAAACCTTCCTGACCAACAATCTTCACTTCGATTCTCCCACGACCGTTCTCGCTTGACATTTTCGTAAATGTCCCAATTTCGATCACCAGTAACCATCCGCTTTAGAAATGGATCGATCTTGTCAGAAGTCGGTCGTCTTCAGAAGTCAATAATAAAGACAATGCTGATTTGTTTTTACGATTCCGAGGGTATTGTACACCTAGAGTTCGTCCTACCTGGCCAAACGATTAATGCTGTGTTTTACCTTGGTGTTATGAAGCGTCTTTTGTCACGCATTCATCGTGCTCGACCACAATACCGTGAGGCAGGGTCCTGGCGCCTGTTGCACGATAATACGCCGTTTCATCGGTCGTCGCTTGTCACTGATGTTTTGACTAAAAACTCCATATTAACCATTAATCACTCACCCTACTCGCCTGATCTGGCACCCTGTGATTTTTACCTATTTGGAAAACTTCATTTGCCCATGAAAGGACACTGGTTTCAGGACATTTCAGCTATCCAAAAGGCGACGCCCGATATTCTCAAGAGCATTCCGAAAAATGACCTTAAACACTCATTTCAAATGCTAATTGACCGGACTAAACGCTGTATCGAAGCACAAGGAAACTGCTTTGAATAAAAAAATATAATTTGAAAAATGTTAATTTTTTGTTGTTTTTTTAACAGTCCTGTTTCTTTTGCGACAGACCTTGTATATGTATAAATGATCAGGATTAACGTCGGTCCGTCTGATCGTGCAGATGATAACCTAAGTAAAATTGAAATATTTTAATGAAACGCATGTAATCAACGGCCACAAAACTTCGCAATAAGCAATTGATTAAAATAAAAAAAAACTGTTATTTCATGCAGGGGACAAAGGACACTTTTGAGCTAAAAATTATTTAAAAGTAGGCGTATCCCCACTCAATAAATAGTTTAAGGTACACACCCTTCAAACATAATCAAACAAAAATGCTGCGAAGAAAGGCTTTACTCTTCATAGGAGTATACTGTGAAAATTTTGTAAAATCAGATAATAGCAACGCCTACTCCCATATAATGGTTATGTTTGGTGAAAACTACAAAAAGTACGAATCCTGCCTGAATCATGACCAAGATGGTAGAGAAGGGATTTATTGGAACAGGTGCTAAAATTAGACAATGAACGTAAAATCATATAGCTCACGAACTACTTCAACCAAATTTGGTCTGTGAGGTTATCTAAACATTGCCACATTGACAACCACGCCTTTTTCCCATATAACAAACTTTTAAATTCCTTCTGATTCCTTCACTGTATAGTATACAAATCAAACAAAAATAGTGCCCCTAAGGCAGTTCATATTACGCCCAAAAATTGTCGAAATCGTTATATAACTCTTCAAGGGCCCAGACAACTTACTTATTATATACGTATATGTATGTTAAGGGGGTATTCTTGTCAAGAAATGCTATTTAACGGCATTTTTAAAGTCCAATAAAAAAAAAAAACTAAGAACATTTTTACTATCAAATTTTTTATCAGATATTTATTGAGATTTTAAGAATACAAAAAAAAAATAAAAAAAAAAAAATTGTAATAATTTGATTAATTGCGGCGTGGTGGCGTGGCGGGGGTGGAAAATAAGGGTGCGCCCTTCCTGACACGATTTCAACACTTTGGGTGATCTGAAAAAGAAAAAAATTTCAGTAAATGGCGACTGCTTGAATTTTTTGCCCGTTTTTTGGAAAAGATCAAAATTTTTTAAAAATAGTAAAAGTCAAAATTTTTTAATAGTCCTAGTTCCAACTATAGAGAGATACATAAAGAAGGTCCACACCAAATTTCAAGTAAATCGGTTCATTAGAACTTGAGAAATCATGTCAGAAGTGTTGAAAATAGTAGTTTCGAGAAAAACGCGATTAAAGATTTGAGTCTAACTGCAGCCGGTTTGCACGCTGCGTCACTAAAATAGCTATAAGTCGGTAAATAATAGAAAAAAAAATTTAAAAAAAAAAATTTTAAAAGTCCTTTGGGGAATATATTCTTAAAGGTTCAGTCTTTAAGAAAATGCAAAACAAAATCGATTTTTTTCAAAATTCTAGACTAGAATACCCCCTTAAGCCCAGTGCATATGGCAAGGCAAGAAAGCTCTAAAACATGAACAAAAAACGTTTCAATGCTTGAAAGTATTTTGCATCGATCTTAAATACTTTTGAATTTAGCGATTAGTAATAGTAAATTACGGTTCCTGTTTTTATGGTTACATGTAACGGGCAACAAATTTCAGTGGCAAGTTTGGATTTGTTTAAAGCGTTTCATTTTAAATTTTGTACGTAAAAACGAGTCCAGTTATTGGCGATGAAATATAATGTTGCTAAATCCAAAATTTGTGGCATTAAAGCAAAAAGACAAGTTATTTTAAAATGCGTAAACAACACACTTTCGGGGCATGGAAAAAAACACTGCGTTCTTCTGAGCTGCCCAAAATGAAGAAAGCTCTTTATCGTTGCTTATCCGTAAGCGAAATAAGAAGTGACCAGTAAGTACTTTAATGCTAAAAGAAAAAGCCAAAAAGCTGCATTCAAAATTAAAGGAAAACAAAGCTGATTTTAAGCGATGGAGGGCTTCAAAATTTTGGCATTCGACTTATTCAAATAACGGGCGAAAAGTTGTCTTCACAGCCTCATCTAGTTAACTTTTGGCAGAAAAACTAAAACGGGACGGTATGAGAAAGCCTTATGGGAGCCGGTGTGAAAATTGGATAATGGGTGTGGCATCGCCTATTTTTTGGTGAAATTCCATATCCCGGGACCCGACTGACCGATTTCGATAAATTTCACGTTGTGAAAATGAGCGAAATCGGACAATAACCACGCCTACTTCCCATATAGCACAATTTTAAATTCCATTTGTTTCGTTCAAGTTTCCAGTACGCAAAACAAGAAGCAATTAATATAACGGGATTAAGCTTTGATTAGTATATGCCACCTTATGACCAAAAATTGTTCAAACCCAACAAAAACTGTTCAAGCCCCTAGGTGCCGAATGTTTAGACCCCGGTACCCCTGACTTTTATTAGCAAATAATGGTTAATATTTAAGATATATAATTTAAATTCAGGGATGATACTTCTCTGACGCTGTAAAAATGGGTTGAATCGGATCAATACTTCGCTTAGCCCCCATATACTTAATATAAAGATTTAGAACTTCCGGTTGACTTTGTACCCCATATATCGGCCAATATGTGAGTTATCCTAATTAAAATGAGAGAGCGTGTTTTACTCATAACAGTGTATCTTTGTGTCTAAAATAGATAAATTTGAGCGAAAACTTGGCCTAGCCCCTATATAACTAATATTAGGATTTTCGAACATCCGGTTGACTTTTACTCTATATGATTGGTTTCATACCTTAAAGCATTTTCCTGGTTTTGATTCTTGCAAGTTGCACCCGAACTTAGACCTTCCTTACTTGTTTCAATAGCCTTTTTTCGACAGATTACGTGTGATTCGTATTAAGCTGTCATGTTATTTTTGTTCGGTATTGTTTTGAACTGTACACGAAGACCGTGGAGAATCGATTCGGCATATGGAACGACTCGCGCATTTTACGTTGAGATCTTAAATTGAAAGCGTGCAAAATACAGCTTGTGCAAGAACTGAATGCGCTCGACCTTCCCAAGCAACATCGCTTCGCTCTATGGGCTCTTGTAAAGTTCCGAGAAGATCCAACGCTTTCGAGCCAAATTTTATTCAGCCACGAGGCCCATTTCTGGCTCAACGGGTATGTAAACAAGCAAAATTGCCTCATTTAGGACGAGGAGTAAGCTAAAGAGATTCAAATGCTGCCATTTCATTCAGAAAAAAAAACGGTTTGGTTAGGTTTGCGACCGTTATTGTGCCATAATAACCGACTGCTTGGTGCCTAAAAGTGAAATTGGAGCAAAATATCAAGCGTGTCATTTGCCAGTTATCAGTCGAAGTGCTCGAATGAGTCATCGAAAATTGGATTCAACGGATGGACCGTTGAAACGTAGCCGCTGCCAAAATTAATAATCTTCAAAAAATAAATGTCCAATAATGTTCTTTCGAGTGATAATAAACATTCTCCATCAAATTTGAAGTTTCCGTTTTTTTTTTCTTTAAAATAGTAGGAAACCCAGAAATGGATCACTCTTTACCTCATCTATCGGCCAATGAGTAAGAAGTCTTAATGACGCTCAGAAAAAAATATCTTTCCAATAACAGTTTACACTCATAAAATGTATGAAATTAGGACAATACTTCCTCTTGTTCCGATATAATTAATATACGGTTTTCCAAGCATCCGATTGGCTTTATACTGTATATAGCCGTCAGTATGTAAAATATATTAGCAAAGTATACGTAAAGTGAAAGTATAATATTGAATATACTATCGTTTAATGCCATAAATGTGCGATATTGATACATGAACTATCCCAGCTCCCATATATTACATATAATGGTTTTTATTATTCCATAATGAAATTTGTGCGTAAAAATGTTTGGATGCAGCTGAACTTAGCCCCTCCCTACACGTTCATAATTTATCTTTTGATTTGCGCTTCATCTAAATCTTTAGTTTTCATCACTTGACGCACGTTTGTCTTTCTTCTTTGCGATTTCGTGCCGTTTGACACGTTTGCATCCAAACGGTACTTTGAAAATATTTCACTGTTTATGGTTTGCTAACAGACGCATCAGTTGCAAGATGGGCCCAGATGTATTAGCAGTTATTTTTGTAACCGTATTTTTAATTAATTGCGCCAACGGAAGTGTAGACGGCGAAAAAGCATTCACCCAAGCTGAGTATGATATCATCAACGACACTGCGTCCTTTCCATGGCAAGACCTACACAATGAAATACATCAGGGTGATGCCATCACCTATGAGCTGGGCACGCCACAATACCAAATTTTAAACGCCGATGAGCCGATAGAAATCATCACACCCGATCAGCCCGGTTATTACGAAAGCCTTAAGCGTTATGAAGCGGCAGCAATGCAGCAGACAGAGGAAAAGCAGAGTGATGCGACTACGACAGCCCCAGAAGAAATACAGAAGCAAACAGTTACGGAGAAACAAGAAAAACTGATTTCAGATGGGGAGAAGAAGATTCAATTTATCATACTGAACTCGAAGAAAAAGAGCAAAAATCCAAAAATGTATTTAGGTTCACCAAATCAATACCAACTAGATGCCAAGTCAGTTGAAACGAGCAAAAAGAACAACGAAATGAAGAATAAAAAACCGGTAGTAAAAGAAACAGCTCCTTGGACCCAAAAATTTAACGACAATATGGAAGCACAATCGAAAGGAAACGAAGTAGAACTCGTTGCTTTGTCAAAGACAATCGAGAAGAGCAAACAAATCCAAAGTGTGTCTCCACAATCAAACCATAAGAAGGAAATAGTAAAATCTTTGGAGGCAAATACGTTTATTCCAAACACAGAAACCATTATTATCGATGATAATAATAATTCGAGCAGCACTGTCTTATCATCAAATTCTCTCACAGAATCGTCGCTAACAGAAGTCATGCCGGCTACGGATATACCAGCGGAAACTCCACTCCAATTACCAGATACGTTTCTTACATACGATACTCCGCCCACTGAGGAGACATCAGCGCCTCTAAACCAAAAACTGAAAGAACCTTATATGACTGATATGAGCTCGGATGCGCCAGTGTATGAAGCTCCACCCCACATCCGAGATTTCGAGTATTTATATCGCTCAGCGTTGGGTCTACCATAATATAGACCAAAAGTTGTTACGTATGTCTGATTACCAAATATATGGGTATTCTTTAATTAATTAAACGTGTTTTTATAAATTTTTTAAAATAATTGTTTTATATAAAGCTATAAAAATTAATAAAAAATCAATATATATTTTTTTTTTTAAATTAGTTTCGATCGTGTAATTAATAATGTGGCAACCCAGTCAGCAGCTCTTTTGCATTTTATATAAAAGTGTTAAAAGTACATACAAGTACAATACTGACAAATGATCTAAACACTGTTCAAGTGGAGCCGTAGCTCTCTCAGGGGAGACTTTTGTCCATATATAGAGTGAAAAATAACGCCGTTAGATGATATGAAACTATCAGATAGAAGTAATTGTTATATGGAAGTAAAATTAAATTTAATATCTGAGGATGTAAAAGTGAAATTGTAGATATCAACTTCTAAAATATTGCAGACGATTTTGATCAGATTTTGGCGAGGTTAGAAATCACAACCTTAATATTTTGTTGAGAAAATCATTTACAATGAATATATGATATGTATGTATGTATGTATTTATGTAGGTTTTTACTTTGATTTTGAATTTGAATACATAAACTACTCTCACTCGTATTTCGAAAGGAATACTCCTTTGAGCCGTTCTATACCCAACAAGGTTTCAGACAAGGCGACTCCGTACGACTTTTTCAATCTGCTCCTGGAGAAAATAATTCGAGCTGCAGATCTGAATAGAAGGTATAATATAATATGTTTTTTCCAGGTTGGACAAAATATCGAAGCAAATACGAAATATCTCCTGTCATCAAAAAAACAGTCGTCTCACTCGCGACTAGTCTTCCACGTCACTGCTGACAGCCATACCTTCGAAGTCATAGATCTTGGAACCAGTACTCGTATTAAGACCAACAATAATGTCAGCCTTGAAATCCAACGCAGAATAACTCTTGCCAATAGATGCTGCTGCGGACTGAGTAGGCAATTGAGAAGTAAAGTTCTCTTTCGACGAACAAAAACCAAACGCTATAAGTCACTCATTATTCCCGTCCTGCTATATGGCACAGAGGCATAGACGATGACAACATCTAATGAGTCGGCGTTACGAGTTTTCGAGAGAAAGATTTTGCGGAAGATTTATGTTTTTTTTCGCATTGGAAACTTTGAATACCGCAGTTATTGGAACGATAAGCTGTGCGAGATATACGACGACATTGACATAGTTCAGCGAATTAAGAGATAGCGGCTACGCTGTCGTCACTACATCAAGTCGTCCGAATGGATGAAAACACTCCAGTTCTGACAGTATTCGACGCAGTACCCGCCGAGGAAAGCGAAGGAGGAGGTAGACCTTCATTCCGTTGGAAAGACCAACCACAGAGATTAAAATCCCTCACGCTATTGGTCCTCTCTGAGCTACACTGTGCCTCCGACGAAGTTCATCAATGCAAAAAGTTGTATCTGTGCAACAGCCGAAATATCGTCAGGAAACCTTCGTCCGATAGGTTTGCATTCGCATAGAAGATGTTTTATAATCTCTTCTTCTTCTACCTCCTGACGTATTCTACAATAGTCATTGTAAGATCTGCTGACATGTCTGCCAATTGGACAGTGATCTGTGAGCACACCTGCTAGATTTCTTATGTCGTTCCCTTTGAATTTTAAAAGTCGGCATTAGCGGCCAAAATACCATTTATGCCATGCTTGTTTCGCAAGTTAGGAATTGATTCCATCGAGACTCAGATAACATGTTTGTCGATTAAATATCTACAAGTAGCCAAAGGCATATGAATTCCCTCTTTTTCTTTCTAGTCTAATTGTAAGATGATGCCTGCTCCGGTTAGTTCACCTGCTTCACAGTTACCAGAAATATCAATATTTTCTGAAGCATTACATTACAAGCTTATTGTGAAATATGGTGTTATTTAGATTCAGCCTGAGATCAATACATTTCTCTATTTTTGATTAAACCCTAAAAGATTTTGGTGATTTCAAAGTCGCTTTGCTATCTGTATATAGTATATTAGGTTTATCCGAAAAGTAATAGGACTGATTTTCTTCCGCCGCGACTGTACTTCGGAGCGTGCGCTCATCGACTGGATTCGATAGAGGGTGTTTCTAGCTAACGAACGAGCACCTGGAGAGTCAGTACAGAAATTTTCGCATGACGCGTTTCTGTGAGTGGTGCAAGCCGAAAACACAGCGTTCGTTAAAGCAGAAGTACGCGATTAAATTTTGTGTGATATGATCAAGCAGGCTTACCCAGATGTTGCTTTAGCAAGAAGTAGTGTTTCGGTGGCACAAGGCCTTTTTGGAGGGCCGGGAAGAGGTCGAAAACCGTGCTGGGAGACTTACGACTTTGAACACCGGCAATGTGTACGCAAAGTTTTGAACTCAAACCGTCGACTAAGCCAAGTTTTACGTGAAAGATCTAAAGAGACTTAAAGGAAGAGTCAATCGGGCCACGACAACCGCCTTTCTTGTGAACAGCTACCTAACCTAGGCCGGCATCTCAACGCTTCCGCAGCCGCCCTACAGCCCAAATGTGGCTCCCGAGGACTTTTTTTGCTTCCTTGCCTGAAAAGGCCGATGAAAGGCAAGCATTTTGAGTCGACACAGGGGATCCAAGCATCATCATCTCGGCTGCATCGACGCAGAAGGAGCCTAGTTGGAAAGTTTCTAAAAAATTGTAACAATTGGTTCCATAAATTTTTTTAAATCGACGCAGTTCCATTTCTTTCCGGGTAAACTCTGTATAACTACATAAATAAATTTTTTTTTGTTATGACCACACTCTTTGTCCAAGTAAGAAGCTATTCTCTAATTACTGTGATCCTCACTTGGAAGACATTGCATTGGTTTCACAGTGGGAAGATCCAGTCTTGCTAAATCCAGTTTTGCTAAAACCACAACGGATTCGATTATCTAGTTTGAACCAGTTTTACCTGCGTCCTGTCTACCCCACTACTATTCTACTTTTGTCTAAAAGGGCAGGCAGTATTTTCGATCGAATAGGATTCTATAGGATTTCGAAAATCCGCGGTAGTGGGTTTAAACAGGAACTGACTGAATATCTTAGAATGCCTCTTATTGTAGGCGATTAATAGCTATGGATATATAGGATTCCTGTTGAGTCTAAAAGTCTAAGTCTAAAATTTTAAATCGATATGATTTAAATAATTAAATTTATTTGACATAAATAGTTTTTTCCGTAATAATCTTCCATAATCCAACCACCTAGTTTAATCATGTTATTTTTGAATGCATTTTTCTCGAAACATCTCCATACCATGGCCTACCAACTGATAATCGATAATCGAATTTTGGCAGACCAAAAAGGGCCACAATTTAGGGCAAAATTCATATTTATCTTAAAAACGCCGCCATTTTTTCAATTTCTGATATTTTTTTCAACTAAATGTAATTGCACTGACATCTTTTAGTAGAACTGATTTCAGATAGAGGACCGAAGATCGCGAAAAATATTTAAGTTTTTTATTCAAAGAATGTACTGTGTATTCTTAAAATATGTATACTCGTAAGTATACCCTTAAATATCCAAAAATCACTTATTTTAGGCTGTCACACTAAAAGTGCCTCACAATATCTTAGCATTGGTTAAGAACAGAAAATTTGCCAAACTGTTTTGTAAACTTGCCGTCCTCGTCTACATATAAATTTTTATATTGTTTTCGGTTGACTTAATTCAATACAACCATTTATGTCGAAACTTATTTAGAGGAGAACTCAGAAGAGTCAAATTTTCGCAATCAAAACGACCCAGAATTATATCCAAAATACGACTCCATAAAGACAATAGTGCAATGAGTCTACTGTTGAACAAGGAGAGGACGACATTAATAGTGAAATAGTGACATGAAAAATCTTAGGTGTTTCTAATGCAGTTTGATACCCTAAAGTCAAATCTGAAAACAAAATTTTTCTATCACCCCAGATATTCTGTAACCTGTAGCTTTAGATTTTACAATACATAAAATTTCTTTAAATTGCATCATCTCAAATTTTCATACGATCAGGGATTTATCCGGTTTATACCGGTTCTGTCTGCTTGTTTTACATAATAAACACTTCTTTTCATGTCACAAAAAACAAGTGGATTTTTTTTGTCCAGTATAGTCTTTCTCCTCAATTCTCTTGACTTTTGCAAAATAACTATTTGCTTGCCTAAATTAGGCATGTTCTGTTCGAAGTTTAGGTAAATATTTATAGGCCTTATCAAATTTGAAACATGAGATGAGATGAGATGAGATGAGATGAGGTGAGATGAGATGAGATGAGATGAGATGAGATGAGTTGAGATGAGATGAGATGAGCTGAGATGAGGTGAGATGAGATGAGATGAGGTGAGATGAGATGAGATGAGATGAGATGAGATGAGATGAGATGAGATGAGATAAGAAGAGATGAGATGAGATGAGATGATGTGAGATGAGATGAGATGAAATGAGATGAGATGCGATGAGATGAGATGAGATGAGATGAGATGCGATGAGATGAGATGAGATGAGATGAGATGAGATGAGATGAGGTGAGATGAGATGAGATGAGATGAGATGAGATGAGATGAGATGAGATGAGATGAGATGAGATGAGGTGAGATGAGATGAGGTGAGATGAGATGAGATGAGATGAGATGAGACGAGATGAGATAAGTTGAGATGAGATGAGACGAGATGAGATGAGATGAGATGAGAAAAGATAAGATGAGATGAGATGAGATGAGATGAGATGAGATGAGATGAGATGAGATGAGATGAGATGAGATGAGATGAGATGAGATGAGATGAGATGAGATGAGATGAGATGAGATGAGATGAGATAAGATGAGATGAGATGAAATGAGATGAGATGAGATGAGATGAGATGAGATGAGATGAGATGAGATGAGACGATATGAGATGAGATGAGATGAGATGAGATGAGATCAGATCAGATGAGATGCGGTAAGATGAAATGAAATGAGATAAGATGAAATGAGATGAGATGAAATGCGATGCGATGAGATGAAATGAAATGAGATAAGATGAGATGAGATGATATGAGATGAGATGAGATGAGATGAGGTGAGATGAGATGAGATGAGATGAAATGAGATGAGATGTGATGAGATGAGATGAGATGAGATCAGATGAGATAAGATGAGATGAGATGAGATGAGATGAAAGGATGAGCTGAATGGAATTAGTACTGACGTCAACATGGTTATGTGACTACGATAGCAGTGGTTAGAATCCGGATGGGGTTAGCTGAGAATGAGACAACTAATGCTGGTCAGATTCCGAAAAAAATGTTACATTAACACGTTGTACTGCAAACAATTATAGAAGACCAACAAATATTTTTAGTCTTAAAGGAGATTCAGCTTCAAATATATTAAACCTCTTTGTGAACTTGGCTAGCGAGGAATCGAGAGCCAGGCTTGTGAAATATTAAAACATTACCACAGAAATCGGTGTTTAGAAAATAGCAATAAACCTACTTTTAATTTTTTCAGAATGAAAATATATTCTATAAATTTACAATTTGTTCGAGCGTGCATTGTCTAAAATCTAAGAACCACCCTAATACTACTATCTAAATTAAAAGCTTTATATAAATATGTAGTACATCTTAAGCCTACGAAGGTTATGAATCAATAATATAGGAAATATCTGCAACTTACAACGTCGGAATTTACAAGTAACTTCGGGAAAACGGTTGTTTATTTTGTAAACATATTTCGTTTCATGCGGTCAAATAAACAATTAGTACTACATTTACCATTTCTCCACATTTCTTTTTCCGCTGAACGTGCCCTAGGCGAACATTTTTTGCCCGTACAACCTTCGCTCGTATATTGGTCAGCTTTGCAAGCGCGTGCTGAGCCGGCGTTCAGCGGAAAACAAAATAATTCGACACCCATGCATTGCGCTGTCGCACTAAAGACGACCGGCTTATAAAACTTAATGCAATAAAAAAAAGTTTTTTAAGTTTCAATTGACAATCGTCGACGAATCTGTCGTTAAGTGAGTGCGCCGGTAGACAAAAGCAAAAAATGCTGTTGAAGGTAAATTAACACTGACTAGGTCGCTGCGAACACCACCCGCTCGGTTTACTATAAGTGCCAAATGGACAATATGGTAGAGACGATTATTTAATAAGACATAACGGCTTTGCCGACGTTGCTATCGCCGTTCTGACCCACTTAGCGTAGTCCAATTCGCGGTCAATCACTTGTTATATCCCGTTTTTTGCTTTCACTTTTATTTTCGATCATATTGGACACACAAGCTAATGCTTTCTCTTTCAATTTCAGTCTGATTCGTTCTATTTCTTAGTGCTGGCCTGCGCTATACTTGCCGCAGCCGCGTCTGCACCTAACTACCATCATTATTGTCCGCAATGTGAGGAGGAAGTATGGGAGGAAGTGCCATGTGAAGAGGTCGCTACTACCAGCAGACCTACTACAACCACTACTGCAAGGCCAAAACCGCCCACTTATGCACCCACCACACAGAGACCCCATACAACGGCACGTTCACCAGTTAAGAAGACGACAACAACAAAACCGCGTACAGCACATTACACCACCCCTACACCGCCGGTCACAACGACAGCCGCTACAACTTACAACAATTGCTATTGTGAATGTAAAGGAGGTTGTAAGGAGTTCTGTCGCAAAGTGACGGTAAATGGCGCAGCACAAGCAGCACAAAAACAAATAACACAAGTTACAAAGACAACACATCGCGTACGGAATGGTCAGCTCAATTCGGAGCACGTGCATCTGCTTAGATTTGTCCCAGACTCACAAACGTCATACACACCGGTTCAACCGTCAACGCCGCACAGCATACCCTCGGCTATTTATCCTATAAATCCTAATAATGAGTTGGTAAATCCATACCTTCATAGAAACTTGGCGTATAAAGTTCAACCAGCAGTGCCTCCACCATCGGGACCGCCTCTTCAACCGCAGCCAGTAGCAATCGCTTACCCTCAATCAGCACCAAATTTATATGAAGATTCGCAGGTCACGAATATCTATCCGGATACTTTGTTAGAATCGAGTTATTCTGTTGATGAGTTGACTCGTCTTTTGCAAATGGAAAATCTTAATAAAGCGGCTGCCAACAGCTACACACAATCCATCAACGGACCTTCATATGCCGTACATGACAGTTTACCTCAGACTCCACTTTCTACCGCACCAATTTATCAACCACTTTCGCTGTCCCTAGGCTTCCCACTGCCTGCGGATGCGTCAAAATATGAAAATAATTCTTCGGAGTCTCAATATAAAGAACTCAGATTAGATGTGAGGTCACAGAGCTATGCGTCACCATTGCTGCCAGCTTCAGAATCCCAGTATGCAAACTATGTGCATAAAATCGATTTGAGTGAGCCACAACTTTATGCTGTGGCGTCTCCTTCATTACCAGCTCATCAAGCAGGCTATGATCAACACAGTTCAGCTACCTTGAGTTGTCACAACATATATGATGATCCCAGTACAGAATATATGAATTCAATTTCTTATGGTTCAGAATATGGTTCACCAACTTCGAGTTATGCTCCACAAACGGGACTTTATGCACCATCGTATTAAATTTAGACTACAAGAACTATATAAATTTTAAGAAATAGTTTTTTAATAATAAATTATTATAATATATTTAATTAATTACTTATTATTGTTATATAAATAAAATATTTTAAACATTGTCCTCTTTAGACTCGACAGAGTTTCACTTTTAGTTCGAACCTTTCGAGTTCAAAAGATGGCTGAGCAGGTCCGGTGATAAAGCTTTTCTACTCGACCTAAATATGATAGTTTAGGATGTCAGCTGGTGTACTACTGTATTGTATATTTATTTTGTAATGTTTTTGGATTATAGTAACTCTGCACAAAGAGCTAGTCTCGGAAAGCGATGTAAACAGTCTGCCTCGGCCAACATTCGGAAGTAACTCAAAACTTATAAGGCTATTAATGCGGTAATTATTTCAACACAATATGAGCGGTAGGAGTGATATTGATCCCTGAAGTCCGCTAATATTGGCTCCGAGACTTGCAGTAATGAAGTGTTAAAAAATCATCTAATCAAATTTGACTTGGACTGATCCACACGTTAAAATGTTCCATAAAGAATACTACTTGGTCGCTTTGAGTCTCTAAGTGAATCATTTCGGCATAAGCTATCGGATTTGTAATTAGAAAACTCATGGATTTTTCACCACGATAAAACGTCGTCACATTGCAAATAGCATGATTGTGCTTGACTTGTAAAGGTCAAACACGAAACATGAGTCATCACTCTGGCACCGTATTCGGCAAATTTGCCTACCTGTGACTTTTTCTGCTTTCGAAACTGAAAAATCCGCTTCTAGGGGTATTCTACTCTAGAATTTTGAAAAATTCGATTTTTTTTCATATATTTGAAGTTTAGACCCTTAAGAACATATCCTCCAAAGGATTTTTAAAAATTAAAATTATTTTAAGAGCTACATTTACTTTAGTGACGCAGTACCTAGCCCGGTTCGGCCGTATCGAAGTTTTTAAACGCGTTTTTCCCGAAACTACTTTTTTCCACACGGTACCGACATTATCTCAAGTTCTATACAACCGATTTACTCGAAATTGAAAATTGAAAAATTGTGTGAACCTTCTTTATATAACCCTTTATCGTTCCTATAAGCATCGTGTCAAAATTTGTGTTTTTAATATTTAAAAAAAATTCTGGAATTTCAAAACAAAAGCGTAAAAAATGATTTTTATTTTCAGGCAGTCGCCATTTAAAAAAAAAAAAAATTGTTTTCGTGTTCCCTGAGGTAGGGACTATAACAGCATCTTTACAGATTAAGAATTTCTTTTGATTTTTTTTCAGACCACCAGGAGAGTCAGGATAAAGGTCACCAGGATACGCCATTTTTTTACACCTGTCTCCCCCTCCCCTCTAATTATTTTAATTTTTAATATTTTTTTGTAAAACTTTTTCTGTATTCTTAAAATATCAATAAAAACACCATAAAAAAATGGATAGTAAAAATATTAATTGCCTTTTTTACGACACTTTAAAAATTACCTGAAATTCATGCTTCTATGTAGAGTAGAATATCCCCTTCAGGCAACGTACCATAAGTCCATTGAAGGCAGTAAAAATCGTTCACTGAAGGCAGCCGAGATTATAGCAATGCATGGAAAATTGGATTAAGTCACATATTTGAAGGCGATAATAAAGATTTGTTAGGTCGAATTACGACTACGAAGAGCTCCCCATCCAGCGCATTGTCCGCTTTTGCATCCGTACAACATCATTTTTTAAACGTAAAAAAGCCGCTCACTGAACAGAAATTTGTGTAGATCGTGAAGATTATCGCGGCATCTGAGGCTTACTTTGAAGCGCTTCAGGAAATGTGTTTCTCAGATGGGTTCAGAAGCTAAATAAGCATCAGTGGAGCTCTTAGAATAACGCCAAGTTAAGCACTTAACGTTATTTTACATTTACTGCCCACAGTCTGGTTCTGCAAGCAATTAGCAACGAAGTCAGCTCTTAGACTGTAGGAAGTCGCCTGTAATAAGAGGACATTCTAAGGTACTTAACAGAGTAAGTTCTCGTTTCTACACGGATTTTCGAAATCCTATAGAATTGAACTTAAATTCGGTAGGTTATTGCCTTCCCTTTCAGAGAAGAATGAGGAATGTGCTAGGTCGACGGGGGTACGAGATTAAGCATCTATACGGATGGGTCAAAACTAGATAATCAATGGGTTCGAAGACATCCTGTTAAATGTGAAGCGGATGAGCTATCCAGAGCATTCACCACTTTGCAATTGCCAGCAGACTGCGAAAACCAGAGTTTGTTTAGGAGGTTACACAGATAAAACTTTGAGTATTGACAAACTTCATCAGGAGCACAATGTGGACATAATAGAGTATGCGGAATTTAGACCCGGTGGTTTCACAATGGGTCTAATAGGGTAGTAGGTGCGTCGTCAGACGTTTCCTCTACTTACCTACCTACCTTATGAGCCTAGAAAATGGATGAATCAAGTGGCTTCGCAAAATCAGCGATAACCGTTGTTCTGGAATCTTGTTTCTTTACCAACATCTTAATCCCTTGCACACTTCTTCTTTCAATTAACGAACAATAAGCGTTATTTTCTTTACATTGACGCATTTATATTTCATTATGTGTATGTATGTGTATGTATAGTATGTACATTTGCATGGCATATTTAACGGGAGATTGCAGAAATATTTACAAATATCATTATAATAAAATGGCACATAAGGGATGCTTTCACAATTTGACTTAAAAACTTTGTTAAAACTTAGCTAATTATAGGATTTATGGCTAAAACACAAAAATGCAAGTGTAAATATGAGTAAATGCAACGATTTCCACAAATAACCATGCTTGACGCCACGAAGCTTCGACTTTCACACAAGACCGTCGTATCGAGTATTTCTAGAATATTTATGATATGGTGGTTTCAATGCGGGTTTTTCGGCGTTCTAATGATGCAGCAAAGCTGGTGCCAAAATTTTGGTAGCAACTAACTTGTGATGCACTTCGGGAACTGGAATTTTGATATTGGTCGGTTCACGTGAAACAACAGCTTCGAAGCCGCTATGATCGTCGGCTTTGTAGTGGACGACACGATGATGGCCATCGGAATCGATCAGTTCGTAAACGCCTTCAACACGATCGTCCTTGCGTGACTCCTTCTGCGATTTTATATCACCAGTGTGTGGATCGTGCACAGCATATTGGAACTCATAAGCGACGGGGCCATGTTCTTCATGTGGATCACGAAGCTCGACCAAAGCGTGCACGTGCAGAACGGCGATGGCGAGAATGAATAGCTAGAACGCGGAAAAAATAATTGAGTGTTATTATGGTTTCATTTTGTAGCCGCAAATATTTACCTTGAGGAACATATTCTAGGTTTTCGCTACGTAAGTGGTTTACTTAATGTAATTGAACTGTGTAGTCAGCGCTGTAAATTGCAAGCGTGGATTAATTGAATATTGACATCCTGCGCGCTTATTTATACCTAACTAAATCAGCTGAGCGTTCACAGAAGTCGTGCCAACATACTACAAAGCTCAAGTTTCGTAATGACTTCTTCGGCATATATTGTTTTCTATTTTTTTGTGATTCAAAGCACACAAGTATACTAGTAAAACTTCTTCAAATATCGCATTGGGTTGCGGTGAGTTCGATTTGCGTTCGAATACTTTAATTACTAGCATATGTACGCCTATGTAATCTACTTTAGGCGCGCAGCTTTATGTGTTGCGACACTGAACCACTAAAGCATATTGATTGGAACGATAATACAACAACAACAACAACAAAATTATTTGATGCTGTGCGACACGTAGCGCATACTGCCAATGCGGCAAAGTGCGTTCACCAACACCTCCATCACACGTGCGCCCCTTCGACATATGTATGTATGTACGCGGTACGGCGCGCATGCGCAAACGCATTATGCAAATGCGTCGCCAAGTAGCAGAATATTTGCCCAACACTTATATTCATACGCATATGCATATGTATGTATATGTTGCAATCGGCAGACTAGTATCACTTATCAAGCGCGGCATGTCCGCTTGCGCTGCGTTTATTGCCAAACAAGATTGATTTATACCGCGCCTGTGCCGCGCTGCTCCAGCGCAACCCACAAGCATTAAAAAGATGTTGAATTTTCGAACTTTTTATTTGAAATTTACTAAGTTGCTTTAAAGGAATTTCAATAGCGCTTTAAGCTGCGCCAGCTGTCACAGATGCCGTCAAATATAAATGCGCCAATTAGTCGCGTCCGACATGCATATTCAATCAATTGAGTCCACCTATCTATAACCAGATTCTCGTACGCATACATGTTCATTTGCAAAGTGGCTTACTTACACCAGTCGGTAATTGTGCGCAACTAAAAAATTATTAGGGATCAAATCCATTAAGCGTTATGACTAGCCGGTTATATTTTGATATTGCTCCCGTGCGCTGGGTAATTTGCCGCTAACCTTGTAATTTACATACATATAAATATATACATATATATATATATATATATATATACATATACATACATATATTCGTTATTATAAATAATTTTAATTGTATGCATTTGTAGATGCTTAATTCAATTTAATATAATATTTGGTTTGGCAGTTAAATGTCAAGGAGGTCCAGATAGTTGATTTGCTGATTTTAGTGCGGCTTAAACTATCTAAATAAAGTCAAATAAAAAGTACACAATCGTTTCCTTTTTTGAAAGTTGATCACACAGTTTTAATATTAATAGAATTTTAGTAAGATTTCTAAATTTAAATAAGTCTTGCTACTATGGGGTGATCAATTTCGAGGTGCCCCATATTTTTAATGATAAAAACACAGAAACTTCAAATTTAATGGGGAATGTTTATTATCATACGAAAGAACATTCTTTGGCATTTATCTTTCGAAGATTATCTCTTTCATATCTGGGCCGCGGTTATGTCTCTGATGGTCCATCCATCCAGTCTCATTTTCGCTGACTCGTTCGAGCATTTCGACTGGCAACTGGCAAATGACACGCCTCATGTTTTGCTCCAAGGCCTGAATCGTAGCGGGATTGTCCGCATAGACTTTAGACTTTACATATCCACACAGGACAAAGTCTATCGGCACAAAATGTAAAATTATCTGCTCACCAAAGATTGATGCGATGTGTGGGAAGTTGAGCCGTCTTGTTGAAACCAAATGTCGCCGAAATTACAAGCTTCAATTTCAGGTTTCAAATATTCGATGATTCCACCGCTAAACGCTTAACAAAACTGGGCTCGAAAACGTCGGATCTTTTTGGAGCTTTTCAAGAGCCCATAGAGCGAAGCGATGTTGGTTAGAAAGATTTAGTTTGTTCACAAGCTGTATTTTGTACGATTTCACTTTAAGATGTCTACGTAAAATACGGCAAGTCGTTCAATACGTCAGTCCAAATCGACTCTTCACGATCTTCGTGTTCGGTCTCAGCTACGGTTGCTTTATTTTCTTCAATGCGTTGTCTACTCGGTCTAATATCATCCAATAATGATGCTATTGAAAAAGTAGTTCTACTTGAGTCACGCATTACAACTACTCAACTGGAACAAACAAACTAGAAACATTAAACATATAAGTTGGTTATTTGGTCGAAAACTAAAGCCATCATTAGGCCCGGATAGTAACCAAATTAAGCTTTATCCAGCAAGTCAGTGTATTTAGTGAAATACCTAATTTTCTTACAAAGCTGCGCAATATATCCTAAGTTGGAGTCTCATTCGGCGAAAGGCTGGCCGTTCGCATATATCGTATAATGTTCAAATGTTTCATCATCCTCCGCGCATACTCTGCATTCCACCGAATCTACTTTTTCCAATTTTCCGAAGGTGTGATCTTAAGGGTATGTGCCCTCTGTTGAGGCCTATAATATTATTAAGTTCGCCTTTTTCAAAAAGTAGATGCTTTTGGGGGAGGATGGAGTCATGTGTAGAACTTCACGCAAGTGAGGAAAGTTCTCTGATCGGCATTCACTTGAGAGTGACCAGAAACGGTTCTTTTACATATGGCTCAAGCAGCTCACGACTTCCGGTCTTTGACCAAGTATCCTTTGGGTAGAATAAGAACATCCGCTTGAAGGCGAGCTAAAGTGAGAAGGCGAAACACCCCCCTCACAGGGTTGTGCGCTGGGTTTGGGACCCGCCACGTAAAAAGCGACCCCAATGAAAGATTACCAACTGCCTCGGATGAGAAACCTTCCTTTTTTAAAGACGGCCATGGTAAAAGCAATAAGGAATACGATTTGAGGGCATGCACCTGGAACGTCCGGTTCCTTAATTGGGAAGGTGCCGCTGCACAGCTGGTTGATGTCCTCGTCAGAATGAAGGCTGACTTCACCGCCGTCCAAGAAATGCGATGGACGGGACAAGGACAGAGACGAGTAGATCCTTATGGCATTTACTACGGTTGCCATATAAAGAAGCGGAAGTTTGGTGTGGGATTCGTGGTGGGAGAGAGACTCCGTCGTCGAGTACTGTCATTCACTCCGGTGGATGAACGTCTAGGCACAATCCGCATCAAAACGAGGTTCTTCAACGTATAGCTGATTTCCTGAAGAGAAGGACAATGTGACCAAAGATGCCTTCTATTGGCGTTTGGAGCGCACCTATGAGAACTACCCCGTCAAGATGTCAAAATCGTGCTTGGCGACTTTAAAGCCAGGGTGAGCAAAGAAGGTATCTTTGGGGCAACAGTCGATAAATTCAGCTTCCACATCCCCAAAAGGGTTGAGGCTGATCGACTTCGCCGGGGCCCGAAATATGGTTATATGTAGTACCAGATTCCAGTACAAAAAAATTCATCAAGCTACCTGGCTGATAGACGGAAGACACGTCTCCAATGTTCTACACGTGCGTACGTTCAGAGGTCCTAACATCGACCTGAACCACTATCTTGTTGCAGCCAAGATTCGCACCAACCTCGGTGCAGCAAAAAACGCACGTCAACAAACACAAGGTTCGACGTCGTGAAGCTGCAATCACAACAGACACCCGAACGATTCTCTACTCGGCTTGCACTCCTGCTCTCTGAGAGCACTCGTCAACAACTCGGTATATATAGCGGGATGGGATAGATACCGAGAGTTAAAGAGGGAAACGAGACGCATTTACAGACAGAAAAAAAAGAGGCCGAAATGCGTGAGTATGAAGAGCTTGATAAGTTGGCCGACAGGGGTAATACTCGAAAATTCTATGAAAAAATGCGGCGGCTAACAGAAGGTTTCAAGACCGGAGCTTACCCTTGTAGAACCCCCGATACCCAAAGCATACTTAAATTATGGAGGGAACACTTCTCCAGCCTGCTGAATAGCAGCGAACGAACAACGCCAGGAGAAGGCGATTCTCGATTCCCCAATCAATGAAGATGGAGCAGACGTTCCATTGCCCGACCATGAAGAAGTTCGAATAGCAATTACCCCCCGAAGAACAACAAAGCGGCGGGGGTCGATGGATTGCGAAAAACTCATAAGGAGCATGCATCAGCTTCTTTGTAAAGTATGGTCGGACGAAAGCATGTCTAAAGATTGGAATTTAAGTGTGCTCTGCCCAATCCACAAAAAGGGAGACCCCACAATCTGCGTCAACTACCGTGAGATAAGCCTACTCAACATCGTGTACAAGGTTCTATCGAGCGTATTGTGTGAAAAATTAAAGCCCACCGTCAACAAATTGATTGGACCTTATCAGTGTGGCTTTAGATCTGGCAAATCAACAACCGACCAGATATTCACCATGCGCCAAATCTTGAAAAAGACCCTAGAAAGAAGAATCGACACACACCACCTCTTCGCCGATTTCAAAGCTGCTATCGACAGCACGAAAAGGAGCTGCCTTTATGCCGCGATTGTCGAATTTGGTATCCCCGCAAAACTAATACGGCTGTGTAAACTGACGTTGAGCAACACCAAAAGCTCCGTCAGAATCGGGAAGGACCTCTCCGAGCCTTTCGATACCAGACGAGGTTTCACACAAGACGACTCTCTATCGTGCGATTTCTTCAATCTGTTGCAGGAGAAAATAATTCGAGCTGCAGAGCTTAATCGAGCAGGTACAATCTTTTATAAGAGTGTACAGCTACTGGCGTATGCCGATTATTATTGATACCATCGGCCTCAAATCCCGTGCCGTTAGTTCTGCTTTCTCCAGTCTGGACAAGGAAGCACAGAAAATTGGTCTGGCAGTGAACGAGGGCAAGACGAAATATCTCCTGTCATTAAACAAACAGTCGTCGCACTCGCGACTTGGCTCTCACGTCACTGTTGACAATAGCAACTTTGAAGTTGTAAATAAATTCGTCTATTTAGGAACCAGCATAACACCACCAACAATGTCAGCCTGGAAATCCAACGCAGGATAACTTCTGCCAACAGGTGCTATTTCGGACGGAGTAGGCAATTGAGAAGTAAAGTCCTCTCTCGACGAACAAAATCCAAACTCTATAAGGCACTCATAATTCCCGTCCTACTATATGGTGCAGAGGCTTGGACGATGACAACAACTGATGAGTCGACGTTGCGAGTTTTCGAGAGAAATGTTCTGCGAAAAATTTATGGTCCTTTTCGCGTTTGCCACAGCGAATATCGCATTCGATGGAACGATGAGCTGTACGAGATATACGATGGCATTGACATAGTTCAGCGAATTAAAAGCCAGTGGCTACGTTGGCTAGGTCATGTTGTCCGAATGAACGAAAACACTCCAGCTCTGAAAGTATTCGACGCAGTACCCGCCGGGGAAAGCAGAGGAAGAGGACCACCTCCACTCCGTTGGAAGGACCAGGTGGAGAAGGACCTGGCTTCGCTTGGAATATCCAAGCGCGCTGTTGTTAACTCGGCTATAATCGCGTTAGCGGTGTCTACGACAATAAAGAAGTAGAGACGAAGCTTTTGGGTCGGTCCATCATCTATTCCAAAGTACTCGGGGCTGTACTTGCTAATGGTTTAAGATGTGATATGTTTCCCTAGGAGCCATGGCTTCAAACAACTCTTGAAGGTTCTAAATGTTTTGGGACAGCTTAGGCGAATTGTGTTTTCAGCTGCTCCCGAGCGGGCCAGCTCATCCATCTTTTCATTTCCTTTTATTCCTTCATGATAACCAGTCAATATAAACCGAGTTACCCACTATTGTCTGTTTTCATAGCCTAACGCAATGAGACTTAGTATTGGCTCTGTGGATAATTTTAATTGTCGCTTGGTTATCCACTAGAAAATTTATGGACTTGCTGCTTATGTAAATAACTACAGAAGAAGCGCGCACTCTTTTACCCATTGATCCGTCGGTAAATATGCAGATTTCGCCGTTGCAACCGTTGATGACAGAGCCATTGGTACATTCTTCTCTTTTCTTCCTTTTCTTGGTCTTATTGCTAATTTTGCCCAAGTTCATAGACAGGGTCGAGTACGATACCATAGTACCTCGTAGTGACTCCAAATCTGATCTCAATGACCGAAAATCATAAGCCGACTGGCCATAAGCATTGCCTCGTATATTATTTGTATATGAATTGACCGGACATAAATTGAACCCCAAAGCCTATGTTGATGTAGTTGTCATTGGGCCCGTAATTCCCAGCAAGCAGGTGGTACTTTTTCGATAGTATCATTCACCATACACCCTCTGTTAGTATAGGGCGTATGAGACTTGTGTAGACCATGTGAAGGAAATATGTATTATAAAGTAAATTGGAAAAGTATAAAAGACAACCTGATCCGAAGCAAGCAAAGTCTGTACCATCTGCAGAAAAGGGAATGTCCAACGTTCCCACAAGGATTCACAAGTTGTTATCAACATCGTGTACTGAGCTGGGCAGAAATTTGAGGATTGAAGATTTGCCAACACTAGAGGAGTTGTCTTCTATCGAAGAGCAAACTAAAGCTCTAATTATGTCGATAAGTAGTTTTTCTTTAGTAATATGACACATATGTTAAACGAAACTCCTGTAAAAGGGGATATTACTGAACTACTACTAAATATATACTTGAGAAGAGTTACCTTTAAAAAAAAAAGGTTGCTGAAAGTTGATGTTATTAAGATCTTATAATGGAATGCCCAGTCTAATATATTTTCATCCAATTCTTTTATCTATATTAAGTACCTGAAAAAAACTTAGGAGATTGGGACCGGAAATATTATGGACACAGCGCAATCCTGAACCAGCTAATCCTAAGCAAAACTGACTATAACTTCTCAAGGTGAGATTTATCCATTAAACGCGAATGAAGAAGATGTTTAGTAGGGGAGGTGGATACTACCTATATATGTAACGACGGGTCTAAAATGCTTGGAATGGGAGAGTTGTATACTCCAATGCTCTTGACATCCCTCTCTTTCTTTCTATCCGTCCACCAAACTCAGCCAGCATCATGCGAGCGGACGTACTAGGTACACAGAAGTCCTAGGGAGTTATATTGTATAACTACGGTAGGATAGAGAAAACAACCACGGATAGTTAGTTGGTATTGTTGGCTTAGTCGACATCGCAGATTAACTACAGCATAGTCAACAATTTCAGGAAGGCATTAAGTTCACTGGCAGTTAAACTCCACTTGTCCATAATTTGGGTTCCAGGTCACAGGAACATTCTCGACATCGTATAGGCAGATGAGTTGGCAAAGCTGGCAGCCTCTTCAGAGGAAACCGAGGCGTATTTAATATCATGCCCGCTGGGAAAGATGAAAAGATAACAAAGCTGATATGGCTTAAGTATGACAGGACTAGAGCTAAGCACTTATTAAATAGATTCAGAAATAGTATATACAAACTTCTTCTTCTTCTTCTTTACTGGCGTAGACACCGCTTACGCGATTATAGCCGAGTTAACAACAGCGCGCCAGTCGTTTCTTCTTTTCGCTACGTGGCGCCAATTGGATATTCCAAGCGTAGCCAGGTCCTTCTCCATTTGGTCCTTCCAACGGAGTGGAGGTCTTCCTCTTCCTCTGCTTCCCCCGGCGGGTACACCGTCGAATACTTTCAGAGCTGGAGTGTTTTCGTCCATTCGGACAACATGACCTAGCCAGCGTAGCCTCTGTCTTTCAATTCGCTGACCTATGTCAATATCGTCGTATATCTCGTACAGCTCATCGTTCCATCGAATGCGGTATTCGCCGTGGCCAACGCGCAAAGAACCATAAATCTTTCGCAGAAGTTTTCTCTCGAAAACTCGCAACGTCGACTCATCAGTTGTTGTCATCGTTCAGGCCTTTGCACCATCTAGCAGGACGGGAATTATGAGTGACTTATAGAGTTTGGTCTTTGTTCGTCGAGAGAGGACTTTACTTCTCAATTGCCTACTCAGTCCGAAGTAGCACCTGCTGGCAAGAGTTATCCTGCGTTGGATTTCTAGGCAGACATTGTTGGTGGTGTTTACGCTGGTTCCAAGATAGATGAAATTATCTACGACTTCGAAGTTATGACTGTCAACAGTGACGCGAGAGCGAAGTCGCGAGTGCGACGACTGTTTGTTTGATGACAGGAGATAGTTCGTCTTGCCCTCGTTCACTGCCCGACCCAAAAAACAAAAAACAAGACAAACTTACAGACACAAATTATTTGAAACCCTTCAGGCAGCCAACCTTGAGGGCTATTCACGAAAAGCATAACGGGTATATGTAAGTAATTTCATCAAGAGCACCAGATGGTTTGACCGCAATGCACCAAGAGAACCAAAGCAAAATGGATATATGTATGTAAGTAGTTTTATTGAACTCCGACCTATCTATGCTTTCGGGTAAGATTTCAGAGCGTTAAAACATGTTAATTGGAATACCACCGGATGGACAATTGTTAGAAATTCTTTACAAAGGAGTACTATAAGTGGAAACTCATAGGAGCTCATAGAGGTTACATAATTTTGAGAATTTATGTTCGGACGCAATTACTAAATGCATATCATTAGCACAGTTTATGACGTGCTACTTATTTCGTAATTAACTAAATGACATTTGGTAATTTAGTTTGAGACAAATTTTTGTTTGAAATTCAAATCAACTGTCGAATTCGTCGCAGAAGCTTGATTAAGCAATTAACACGGCAAAGTAATGTATCTAATTCTGTATGTACGAGTATAACGGTATGTAAATAGGTCCGAGTGTGACAAAATTTGGAATTCATGCTGTCTGCGGGAGAGTTCAGTAACTTGTATAGACAGCCAACACTATATGCAAATATTTAGCAACAATTTACTATCTAAGTCGACTAACCAGCAGCCCACACAGCGCCGTCTGTCTACGCGTTATTTGGCACGAATAAGCAGAAAAAGGACGTGAAGTAGTAACTAGAGGACGCATGCCAGCCAACACGTGCCGGTAACGGTAAATGTATGTTAATAAGTGTAAAATATACTGACGGCTGTCCACTCTTGCCCCTCGACTTAGGCAATGCCGGTAGCGTGCTGCAGCAGTTTCGTGTTATCACTTCGTTTTTCCATCGATTTTATTGCCTTTTACTGTGCTCTATGCGGTATTAATTCAAACTGCTTTGGAAAATTTAATCATTCAAATTATTTTGTTAACACGCCATGGTCTTGCAATATTTAAGTGTAGTATCTCGTTCTTGTGGCTAATAACTTGTTCGAAAGTGGGGCATCAATAGATTTTTGGTAAATAAAAAGAAATCAAATTTCGCGCTTCGTGGGGGACAAAAACTATGTGGGCATAATAAATTATATTATGTAAGTAAATATCTATGCCCAGGCTTACAAATATTTCCTGCAGAGCTTTTATTCAAAAGAGAGACCCTTTGAGACATTTTAAAAGTTCAGCTGAATGCCGGTCTTTGTCCACGCAATCGGAATGGACTCAGCTTTTTATTTGACTTAGAACTCTATATTTGGCAGCATCCACCAAATTATTTGGATAATATTTTCTGACGCCAAAACAATGTTAATAATTTCCGAACCACAGTCAGCTGAAATTCGAAACTACGATCAGGGGTAGCTCTAAACAAGAGGGTATAATAGATCACAGGTTGCTGTGTACGAGTATTCCTCAAATTTCAATCCTTCTATCCTACTTATTGGTACAGTTTGCAATGTGGTTTAAAGTAGTTGTCGGTAGGATAGAAGGATTGAATAGAATTTGATAAAAGGATTGAAATTTGAGGAATGCAGAGCAACCTGGGATCTATTATACCCTCTCTTGTTTTTTCAACTTCGTTTAACCTAGTCAAACCAAAGAGTCTTGATAAGGTTCCTGGGTTAATGGTTGTAATGTGTTCACTAACCGGATTTATTTGCCTAATAGCTTTAGTGCTTCTCGCGATTTTGGAGCAAACTCAGTGCAGATGTAACCGCATCCTGCAGTGACCTGTATAAAATCCCATACGCTTCCTTAATTTGTTTCTGGAACCGTTTCGTATCGAACTCTCCCAGAAGCAGTCTCGCCTGTTCGAAGCCCATGCATTTGTTGTCAGGAGTGCTTTCTACTGACCCTTTTCTCTTTCTCTCGTTTCTCATGTAAAGTGATAGTTGTGTGTTAAGTGTCTTACAAAAGTCTTGGATTGGACTTACATAATTTTTTCAGAGAGTTTGCTCAATACATTTCTTCCAATTTACCATTCAACCCCATTTGACCCGAATTGGAAAATACACTATATTTTCACGTATTTTAATATACATTTTTATTATCATCTTCAAGGGAACCCTTATAATACTAGTATACAATTTTTGATGCATTTGTTAGAAGCCTCGGCTGTGATGACCTTCAAGCGCCGTCAGCGAATGACTTTTAATGACTGCGAAAACAGAAAAAAATCGCAGGGAGCTTAATCTGGCAAATACGGTGGCTGAGCGACGACTCTGGATTCGTGTTTGGCTAAAAAGTCAAAAACGTAATGTATCGCATAATCGTGATGAAAGATCCATGAATTCAGTCCACAAATTCGGGTGTTGGGGATGAATTGCTTACATAGATGCCCCAAAATGGTCAAGTAGACTCTGTGGAATGAATTCATGATGAACCATATCACCGTAATCAAAGAAAATTATGAGTACCACCTTGATTTTTGACCGACTTTGACGTGGTTCGGCTAATTTTTGACAAATTTTTATAGCCCCAGTCCGAGGCAAATTTGATCAGATTCTTTTTTTTTTTATAAATATTTTGGGTGTACCGATCATATCTGTAACTATGAGAAGCAAGATCTTAGATATCTCCGTTTAAGAAGTCGGTCCGTAGCTATGAACGCGACATCACCTATACATACATGTAATACCAGGTATCTAAGTCTACTTTTCCATAAGGCGGTATGGACTCTAACCGTAAGAATGCTCTCTGCATAGAAAACATTTCTAGAAGCCCTGAACTCTTAGATTTTAGAGACGTGTAATCATTGCTAAGTTTTAAGTTCTATAGACATTTCCCTAATTACTCACCCTTAAATTATGCTCAATATGCATAAATGAAAGAACTCTAGAAGTTCCGTTGCTTACTTGTAGGTTTAACGTACTCGGAACAGATTAGATCTGGCCAAAAGGTTTTTAACTTTTCAATATTCCACTTGGGGCAGGGTTACTACCGCTACAACAACAGCAATAAACTCAAGAAGTTGAAAACATTCGAGGCCCTACCAGGTGAGTGTACTTCAGAAGTACTTAGAGGAAATTATTTGAACAAAGAGACAACAACCGGAATGTTTAACGTAGGTACCTGCTGACGACAGCCTTACCCCGGTACTCAAAAGTTCAACGGATCAAATCAATGCGTTGATCAACGCCCTGGAAAGGCCAGGATTTTTCAGTACCAATTGGAATTGTGGAATGGATACACTAACCATAGGGTTCGAGGCTCGTCTAAAACCTCTGCCATACTATGAGTCCGGCACCCGGTTGCAATGCAATTTCACATCGAACTGACAAAAAGTCAATTCTACCCGCATTTGAGTATAAACCACAACCACCACGATACTCCCCGAGGGGCCAGTCCGCATGAGCAGGTTGGAGTTACCTCCAAGGTACCAGAATTAAGTCTCCGGTCAGACCTCGTAGCCGAAACTACTACCAGTTGAGCTTCCATACTGCTCTAGACTGGTGGCCAGTATAGAAGGTGGAGTTGGACCCCACTGACACACAAAATGTGGCCTTCGCCACTTAAACAACTCACGCGCATACAACCCTAACAATTCGGTATTCCGACTAGTGGAGATCACACAACTAACCTCTATGCCCATTCGTCCAGCTAATCCCCATACCCTCCAAATCAATTCCATGCACCCAATATTCTCCCCGGGCCCCACAAAAATAACCGGACCGATCAGATAGCTCCGTAAGCAAAAAACCCAGACTCAGACAAAATCCGAAGTCTGGGTTATCCGCAACAAACCCAACATCCCAAATGTACTCATAGATATGTCACTCGGCCATTGGGACAATTGTCTCAACGCTCTTGCCGCCTACACCTAACCCTATCATCCAGAAGCCTCTTGCTCCCTAGATATTTCTACCTCTCCACATCATCATCAGAGATCCAATCACACAGCAGCAAGGAAACACTTTAACCCCTTCTTAACCTGAATGCAACAGCACGCTGCATGACAATCGAGTCAAGAGGGGGTGCTCTTAACAAAACTTGTAAAGCCCCCGTCGAAACAGTACGACATACAGGCAGACATGCAAGCATCATCAACGTTGCACCGAGAGGAGTCTTCGGCGACCCGAAACCGCCACTGCTGTCTCCCAGCATACAGCAGCTCCATAAGTGGCACAAGCCACGATATATGGTGCGAACAGCACTACGCCCAAGACCACAATCACTCCTTAAGAAGCGTCGTACTTTGCCTATGACCGCCAGTATGCGCTCCTTAATCCTAACCAAGTGTGGAGTAAAACACATTCTTTCACACATAGTCAGCCCCAGATATTTGACTTGTGTCACATATCTGATACTGATCCCATTCACACGAACAATCGGTGGACGAACCGGCGACAATCTACCTTTCAGCAGCATTGCCACCGTTTTATCCATCGGTATGTCAACCCCCACACCTAAACCCCAAGAATTTACAATTTCTAAAAATTGTCCTCCCGCCCATTCTAAATCACACCGCGAACGACTTTCAACCAGAAGGACATATTTGTTGACATTATCCCTAACAGCATTCTAAACATACATCCAAGCATCCTCTACTCTGCGTCCTTCCCTCAACCCAAAATGCCTATCCGACCACATACCCCTCGTTAGCTCCTGAAGCCGTTCCACCATTACTATTTCCAGCACTTTTCCAAGTACTGGAAGGAGACTGATGCCCCGATAAGAACGAGGATCGCTCCTGGTCTTATTATATTATTGTTTAATACTTCACAGTTAGAATAATAAGTTAATAAATGAAAACTAATACTAAGAAAAGTTAATAACTATTGTCCAGTATTGCTTCAAATACCTATATGTATAATGAAAAATCGGAAGCATTGTGTCTCAGTTCGGTCGAAACCTGTTGTGTAGACGAGATTTTAAGAGCTCTCGTCGCAATTGATTACTTTCGGCCGCCGCATTCTCGAGCAACTACAACAAAGAACATTTCTTTGGAGAGTATTCTTGAAAGAATTTAATAATTTTTACTCTTACGTCATGTGTCATGGCAGCTCGTTCAAGTGTTTCGCTATCTCCATCATCGTTAGGCAAAGACTCGTTGGAAGAAGAGGAAGCGGCACGGCGAAGTAGCATACTATGTACATTGCGAGACCTTCGCCTTGCTGGAGCACTTACACCGTCTGCGACATCTGCCGTATAAGCCGGTAAGGGTTCCTCAAGATCCGTTGGCGGTATTGAGCTTGAAGTCGCACTCGTAGTGTGTCTTTGTTTGGCTTTCAGAGCAGATAACTCGCTGCGCATATGTTGCATTTCCTGCTCCATATAGTCGATCTACATACAAAGCGAAAGAGAAACAGAGAAAATCCAGCGTTAAATTATACTTTTGTTATCTAAAGTGTAAATAAAAATGAAATTCATACACTTTCCAATTCAAATTCAAGTTCATCAATTATGTCATAGGCTTCGTCCAGCGCCGTCTGCAGTTTGGTCACCTGTTTTTCCAGATTTTCCGTTTGCGTCTTGTCAGCCAACAATGTGTATTTTATAATTGCTTCAATTATCTTTTCATATTTTATTTATGGGAGTGGCAAAATATATTATCCACATGCCCCACTTACCTTGAGCGCGTTGACTTAGTGCCGATTTCATCACTAAACCGGACAACGTTTTTTGCCGCTTGAAAGTCTCCTCCAATGCTTTGCAACGCTGCACCTTCTCCAAATACGCGGTATGCAATTTGTTGTATTTTCTTTTCAATCTCTCCAAGTTATCATACATTTGATCACGTTCATCTTCGAGCCGTAAAGCTTCAATTTTTGCCTCCACATTAATGGCAGCTGCAGAGCGACTATCGCCGTTGAGACGTGAGAGCTTTTGTCGCAGTAAATTATTTTCCTCTTGTAGACGTACATTTTGAGCGGTTACTGAAATAGGAAAAGAAAGAAGCACAATTATGCGTCTAATCAATATTTGTTATTAATATCAGCCCCACAGGTATTTTTTCATGAATGTTTTAAAATAAATACTTCTTAATATCTGTCCCTGGAATGAATTTTTCTAATACTTACAGAACATCGAGCCGAATTGACGAAACACAAAAACAATACTTTTATTGGCTCAAGGTAAATTCCAATGAAAAGAGAATATCACACCTGAAAAAAGAAACTAGCCTCATAGACAAAGAACTGTCCATTTAGGCGGAACAAGACAATAGTTCCTCCTGTAAAGTCCCGTTTCGGAGTGGACCATACCTCGATACTCGAATAAAACTGTCAACATAACCTTGACTTTTGACCTGCTTTGACGTGATTTTTTCGTAGGCATGCTTCTGGGTCGTAGGTATAGATCCAAAACTCATCGCCAGTAATAATTGCTTTCATGACATCCTGGTAGTCGGAAAGCATTATTTCAAAGCCGTTAACGCGACGCTATTATTTGAAAAAATTGGGTGATTTTGAAACCGATCATGCTTTCACTTTTCTTTGCTCTAATGAACTTTGAAAGTGGTTCCACTGAATCTTCCGATATTCTAACGATGTCAATAAGACCTCTCACTCTTAATCGTCGATTCTCAAGCAGTAAATCCTTTATTTTATAACCGTATTGATCATCAATTGATATTGATGACCATCCTGGACGTGGTTCGTCGTCAACGCGTTCCCGATCCTCTTTATATAATTTGTAATCAAAAACCCAATCGAGACAAACAATTATCTCCAAAGTCTTTTCAAGCATTCTGAACTTTTCGGCCCCAGAAATTTGAATCCGCATAACATAAGGCTTGTTGGTTATATAAGGTCTAGGGCGAGTGTTCACCCGATTCATTCATTATTCATTCTGAGCTCAAATATGCACCCTTATAAGAAAAACACGGCACACTACATATGAACACGAGCTCACATATTAGCTGATGTATGCGGTATAAAGTCACCCACAAGTTCGGAAACCTTTATATTAGGTATATGGGGGCTAAGGAAAGTATTTTCCTGATTCTACATTATATGTCTCACCCATTGACTGATATTTTCGGTATAAAGTCAACTATTAGCACTGGATCCACAAGTTCATTGCCTAGCGGCTTGAGCAGTTTTTCAGCAATTTTTGGTCATAAGACTAAATTTGGGGTGTCTTCTCAAATTCACTATTCGTACAAAGCCTTATCCTGATATTTATTTTTATTTTATTGATTTGTATACCGGAAAGTAAAAGTTTCAAATGGAATTTAAAATTGTGCTTTACGGGAAGTAGGCGTGGCTGTAGTCAGACTTCGCCCATTTTGACACCATAACATAAGAACGTCACGTACAAAACTTTGTTGAAATGGGCGGGCGAATTTCAAGATATTTCGCCTGAAAGTGGTCGTTACCACGCTTTTCGTCCAATATTGACCCCGGCTCCATTAGAGCCCTGTCACACCATCTCGCGGATAAAGTTTAATGTCTCTGGCATATTTAGTTATTTTTTTATTTAAGTCGTTTTTAACTGTACCGTTATGTAGAGAGTGTGCGGGGCTAGTTTCAAATGGAATTGCTTTATGTGAAGTAGGCGTGGCGGTAGTGCGATTTCATCTATTTTTACACTTTGGGTAAGAGTTCTTGTAGTATTTGCGCTAGACGAATTTGGTTGTTGTAGGTTAAGTGATTTAAGAGATATACTAGGTATATACATTAAACTTTTTAGAGGATGGGACCACGACCACGTTTTTAAAATTTTTTGCCCAAAGTGGCACTAAATTAAGATATAGAACTGCGATTTAGGACAGAGGATTGCAACTATCTTGCAACAGGATAAAAAATCTTACTATTTTTTGCCCGCGATTGTACATGGGTTAACTAATTATAAAAATAAAAACAGATATCCGCGAATTGATCGCGAAAGGAAATAAAATATTTTATCTCCACTAATATTCAGAACCTGAAATGAGCCCTGCAGATTTTTTCAGCCATTTAATATTAAAATGTTGATCTTCCCCACCTCTTCACATTGATATTTTTTACAAAATCGATATATGTATGTAATTGCCTTAATTAGCTCCAATTATTGGTCGAATTATCGCTCTATTACACACAATAGATTACTCACTCTGTGCATATTAGTATGTTTGGATATTTGTAAAGTCAATAAATGATTAGCCACTCACCAACTTCCAATTGTGCTCGCAAAAACTGATCGCTTGCATTTCTACGCTGTGGCTCCGCCATAATTTTTTCAATTTAAATTAATCGCTATCTTTTTATTTTCTACATAAATCAATAACTATACCAAACTGTTTTCATTAATTTTCTGTTTATAATTGCAGACGAATATCGGAGAATTTAATCACGATCAACTTTTAGCACTGTCTCCTTTGTTTTCTATTTGTTGTGTACTTCGCTGGGCTTGTGTATTTTATTGTGTACTTTGGTAGAAAATATACTTACGTTGCGAGAAATATCGCTTATCGGTTGCGTTAAATTCGTACTGATAAGCAGCAATGCATGTGAAAACGTATTGGCCCAAAATGAAGTATCTCCATTTACTCGCGAGAACGAAAGCTTTTACTTTTTCACAACCACTGGAGTTTTATCTATACAAACTTTCAAAGCGCTAATTTGAGGGTGCGTTGGGTAACAAATTCACATATATGTATTGCTATAAAAACTTAAATTTTTTGTGCCTTTCTTATTTCGTTATATTTTTCAAAAGCTTCGCCCTTAGAGACATTTTAATTTCTTATATGCTAAATTCATTTACTTGTTTCGCTTACAAAAATTACTGGGGTGATTTCTGTCGATCAGCTGATCATACAGTTGTCATCAAAATAACTCAAAATGATCGAGACCTGTTTAAATCTACATTATGAATAAAATCAGAAGTTTTACCAATCTCGAAAGGAAATACCATATACCTTACTAACTAAGATTAGTGAGTAAGCCTTATAAGCTACATAGTTCGAAAATAGATGAACAATTTTGAAACAATCTTCCGGAATTTTATTCGTTCTCTCATTGTTGACATCATGTTAAAGGCTTTGTGGGTTTCCCCTGTAATTTTCAAACAAAACTTCCAAGTCAGACCTTTAACGACAGTGTTCAATCACACAATGGACCGATTTAAAAGATAATTTATGTAGTGGTTGGCTATGCACTTAGATACCACATTATTTGCAAGCACGACTCACTGTCCATTAAAACTAGATTCGCGTCTTTATTAAACCAACTACTTAGGCTTCAAGCGCTCTACAACCTTCGAGAAATGCATAATAAGATTAAAATAGAGCCTTTTCTGAAATAATTTAATTAGTAATAATCTTTCAGCAAAAATAAAATAAAATTTCGACACACAGCACATATACTGAGATTCTTGCAGTAAGTTATATATGTAATTTTTTTGGGTAGGTTCGAAATTTAAAGTTTAGGAATAATTTCAAATATAGAGAAAACTACCATTAATGGAATTGCTGTTAGGGGCAAACCAAAAAAGTTCACCATCCTCTATCTTCTTTTTCTTTTCCTTGCCAGCGTATTTTCTCTTAATTTGCTTAACTATGTCATTGTTTTTATATGTACCTTACACAGCTCATCGTTCCATCTAATGCGATATTCGCCATGGCCAAGGCGTAAAGTATCTTTCTCTCGAAAACTCGTAACGTCGACTCATCAGATGTTGTCATCGTCCATGCCTCTGCACCATATAGGAGGACGGGAATAATGAGTGACTTATAGAGTTCGATTTTTGTTCGTCGTCGAGAGGGCTTTCAATTGCCTACTGAGTCCAAAGTAGCACCTGTAGGCAAGAGTTATTCTGCGTTGGCGGCTTGGAGAGGTCCTTCCCAATCCTGGCAGAGCTTTTGGTATTGCTCAATTTACACAGCCGTATTAGTTTTGCGGGGATACCAAATTCAGGCAAAGCCGCTCCGTTTTGTCCTGTCAAAAGCAGCTTTGAAATCGACGAAGAGGTGGTGTGCGTCGATTCTCTTTTCACGGGTATTTTCCAATATTTGGCCTGGTCGGTTGTTTATTTTCCAGGCCTGAAGCCGCAGTGATAAGGTCAAATCAGTTTGTTGACTGTGGGCTTTAATTTTTCACACAATACGCTCGATAGAACTTTATATGCGATGTTTAGGAGACTTATCCCACGGTAGTTGGCCCAGATTGTGGGGTCCCCTGTTGTCCAATCCCTTTACAAGTTCAAAATTTCTATATGCCTCTCCAACCTTTGAGAAATTTAGCCTGAAACTTCTAGGATTCTTTGCCATATAAGAGAAAGAACTCAATTTGTGATGGGTACAAGGGCGCTTTGTCGATACATGACACCAACTTTAGGAATTTTCCGGCATCAAAAGGAACTTGTTTGTAACTGTTAAGCCAAGTGTGATGCCCAACTTCGGTCTGAATATTTTAGGAGGATAAACTACTACTCAACCAGACTAGAACTTGTCCTGAATGCAAATGGAGCTTACATTACACTAACCTAAAGTGTCCGATCCCGTTGAAACAGCTTATTTCCTGGATCTCTCCTTAGTTAAATTCGAAGATAGCCGACTTACTTTTCCTCCAGATGCAGAATTATAAAACTCCTTCCTTTTTTGTGAAAAAAACATATACTTCATAGCAGCCTGAAAATTCGGAATATTTTCAAATATATATATTTTTCGATACACATAAATATATGGTACTCGTATGAAAACAAGTAAGTTTGTTTGACATGAGTTAGGTATATGAGGACTATGGGAAGTATTGCCCTGAAATCATCCATTTTAAGTAAGCGGATAAACTGTTATTAGTCTGAATTTCATTAAGATTTATATACGGTGAATGACTCACCAAATCGATGCTTTGAGTGCTCAAAAATGCAGTTGTTTCAGCTGATGTATCAATGCTCCCATTGTCGTGAGGAAGCGTGATCCGTCTTCGTCGGTTGGTTTTCTGATTTTTTGAAAGGCAACTGGCAAACAAATGATTGTATAACACTCAAAATTTACTGTTCTGCATTATTCCATTGAAGAGGTTGCAACATATCCAGTTTTTCAAAAAAAAGGTAACCATTTGCTTGGAAGTGCTTCGTGCGCGAACAACTTTTGTTGCATTCGGCTTATCTTATAACACCCAAACTCAACTACGGTGTACTTTCGGGCTCACATGCATAAATCCAGGATTCATCACCGGTCACGAAGTCTAAGAACATTTCGGGACGAGTCTTTTTTTAGGCGATTATCAATTTGTATGGGATCCAGCGCCAACAATTTTTTTTTTACAATCAAATGTTCATGCAATGTTGAATGTATGCTGGTCCCACAAATGCCCGTAGTTGTCTCAATCTCACTATAGGCCACATGGCGATGTGGTAATATCAGTTTGCGCACATCATTAATATTTTCCGAAACAGCAACTGATTTTCGACGATTCGTCTAGAAGTGATCTACGACCTCGCTTGAATGCGCCATACCATCGTAAAAACTGGTTCTTGATGGAGCTTCATTGTCAAAAATAGAGTTAAATTCATCTATGCACTCTTGATTAGTTAATCCACGTCGAAAGAAAAAAATAATCAAAAAATAATCACACGAAAATGTTTCGATAAGAATATTCTAAGTTACTGTGAAGAACACAAATAGCGCTCTTATGTCAAAACGTTCTAAGTATGCACATTTTACGTAAAAAAAATCAGTCATTTGCACGAAATATTAGCCTGAGCTCTTCAAAAGTTAGAGTATGATTGGGCGTGATTATAGCATGATCTAGTCCATTTCCACAGCCTAATATCGGAATGTCAAATAATATAACACACAAAATTTCGATAAAGTTATTACTCTGAGGAGCTCGAAATCAACGAAATACTTGTCATTTATATACATAACGGTACTTTAAGTGCTTAAAAATCATTTTTGAGCTCTTTTAGCAAACTTTTATTCAAGGTTTCAGTATTTTAACGTATACTCACCAGACGGCGCTAAGTCTGCACTTCATCATACTTATTAAAAATCGAAACTCCATTTAATTTTCTTCACTCTTTTTATTGCATTTTTCTTAAATATCTATTGCATTATATTTGCAGATTTGCTAGGATCGGCTAAATATATATGTGTGTGTGCACACTAAAATTCCCTCCCCCACTCTCTCTCTCTCTCTCACTTTGCAGCCGACGAGAGAGCACTTAAAGTACAGTTTCATAAACATTTAAATAGTTTTTTTGTTTGTTGTTTTTTTGTTTGTTCTTGTTTTGTTTTGCTTAATAAACGGCAATACAAAAGTGCACATCAGTTTACATTTACAATTCATCAGTTTCATTTGTATGTGTGTGTGTTTCATTATATTATTTCATAATATTTATTTTATTTTTAAAATCACATTTATTAAAACTACTTGCAGAGACGACTTATTGGTTGTCCCTTCACTTTCAGTTACTTTTTGTCATCAAATTGCAATTTGCCTTGGACTCAATTTTAGATGTATCAGATCGTTATTGGATTTTGCAAAACGTAGCGGAGTTTAGTTACTCATACAGGGTGCAGCATTATGGTGCATTTTGTCATAGTCTTTATAAAATGTTTATACTTATAATTTCATGTAATTCATACTTTAATTTCAAGCATTTCATGTTTTATGTATGTATATGTATGTTGTATGTATAAGTGTGTACTCGTATATGCATGTATGTATGTGTGTGTAAATGTATATATGTAATTTTAAGGCAATTTAATTGTTATTTATGCTCCCAGCTCCTTTATAGTTTATATTCATGTATTTATACTCATTCGTAGGTTTATTTATATATTAGGGTGGGCCAAAAGAACTTAAATTTTTTCCATAGATACCATGAAAATATCGATCGAAATGACGAAAAGACAAGAAAAAGTGCTTTCTTGGACCGATGCTATATATTCTTGAAAAATACAAAATACTTCTTACAAGAGCTTAAGGGGGTATTCTGGTCTAGGATTTTGAAAAAATCGATTTTTTTCCATATTTTGAAGGTTTAGACTTTCAAAAATATGACTTTGGAAGGATTGTTAAAAATTCGACTTATTTTCGGAGATACAGCCGATTTTGTGACATGGCGTCCGTGTTCATTAGAATTGTCTCCTAAACTTTAAACGCGTTTTTCTCGAAACTACTTTTTTTGAGGTGGTTGACGTGAGATATCAAGTTCTACTGAACAGAAATACCAAATTTTAAATTTTAAACATTTAAATTTTAAATTGTGTTTTAGATCTCTACAAGGGTTGAAATCACGTCAACCAGGACGCACCGTTTTTTTTTGAAGCCCCCACTCCACCGGCCCGTATCTCGACGAATTTTGGTTTTTTTTCTTGCAATTTTTTTTATATTATTAAAATGTCAATAAAAAACATATAAAAAAATGGAAAGTAAAAATGTTTTTCTTTATTTTTTATCTTAGTTTAAAAAATGCCTAAAATTCATGCGTCTAGACCAGAATACCCCCTTAATGCTGATCGTTCAGTTTGTATGGTAGCTACATATATGCTATAGTGTTTCGAACTGAACTATTTCTTCGGAGATCGCACCATCGCCTTTGGCAATAACCCATGCCAAATTTCTTGAAGATATCTTGGCAAATGATAAAGTTCTGCATACAATTCTTGATGCCGATCGTTCAATTTGTATGGCCGATACATGCAATAGTGATCTGATCTGAAAATTTTCTTCAGAAATTGAACTATTGGCGTGGAAAATAAGACATAAAAAATTTTGTGAAGATATCTCGTCAAATAGAAAATATTTCAATCAAATGGAATCGTTCAGTTTGCATGGGATCGGCGTTTCCGACAAATTAACAGCTTCTTGGGAAGAAAAGTTCGTTTGAAAAAGTTCAGATCGTTATCTCAAAAGCTGAAGTACTAGTTTGCGTATATACATACGGACGGACGCACAGACAGACGGACTTGACTAAATAGATTCAGCTGGTCATGTTGAATATTTATATTTTTGTTTTATAGCGTATCCGACGTTGGAGTGTTTCTGGTGTTACACATTTAATACATTCTATTCAGGGTAAAAAATTAATAATAAAAAATCATAAACTAAATATTAGTATTAACAGCTGGCGCATTCTGATTTTGGATTCCTCATATAAATAAAATTTATCCATTTTTTTCGTAATTTTGACAATAATTTCACGGTATGTAGCGAAAAGATAATACAAGTTTTTCTTTGACCCATGCTAAAATATGTATGTATGTAAGTGCATTTACCTGCATAGTATACACTTTAAATGTATATAATATATACATAAGTAACTATAATATATGTATATAGGTATATGGTGCTATATATATTATTTCAAACTGACTTGCTTACTAGAGTGATTCAAAAAAAAAAATTTTTTTTTTCGTTTCGTACTTGGAAAAATAGGTTCTTAGACACCTCTAAGAAAGCCTCTCCAAACATGAGTTTTTAATTGTAATGGGAAGGTCCTCCTACATACAGTTTTCTATTTTTTCTTATTATCAGATTGAAAAATTTATATCTCGCTTCCAACTACTTGAAAAAATATCTTGTTCCTTGGATTTTGTAGGAAATTGTATGCTCTACAAAAAAGGTCTATTTAATAATTTTTTTTCATTGAGTTATAAAATTCATAAGAAAGAAAAAAATAATCAAATTTTAACTGTTAATATCTTTTAAACGTTTGGGTTTACGAAAAAATCATAGTAGACCTTTTTTGGAGAGCATTCAATTTTCCACAAAATCTAAGAAACAAGATATTTTTTCAAGTAGTTGGAAGCGAGATATAAATTTTTCTATCTGATAATAAGAAAAAATAGAAAACTGTACATATGTAGGAGGACCTTCCCATTACAATTAAAAACTCATGTTTGGAGAGGCTTTCTTAGAGGTGTCTGGAACCTATTTTTCCGAGTACGAAACGAAAAAAAATTTTTTTTTTTTGAATCACTCTATTGCTTACACTACTCATTCATTTCGTTTGTTTTCGAAATCAATTTCGAAAAACCTATTATGTATTTATCCCTATTTCCTGCGCTATCTTATAAAACTAAACTACAGCAACACATTTCTTATACATATTGATAGAATATGTTTACAAAATTATATTATTGGACCATGCATTGGGCTCTATTGCCTGCTTACTATTATTTAATATTTATTCTGAAGTGATAAAGGGTCTTTCACATATAATTCTGAAAAGGAAGTAAACATTATTTCGAAGTTTGTGATACTTTTGGCAACGAGTTTTAGTGAAAAAAATTTTCTGATCTTGTTACGAGTACATTTGGAAGAAATATGATGGCGGAAAAGTTTTTTCGAACATCTATAGAGAAATCTCGTTCTAAATCCAAATGAACCATTGTACAAGTATGTGTACGTCAAATTATGGCATAATATAAATATCCTACAATAAAAAAGCATTAATCGAGTGAAGTTAGACTAAAGTGATGCTTCAATGGTTGGATACCAGCTACTAGTACCGATTGAATAAAAGCTGAAGACGATCATACCAAAAAAATGTAAAGGATATCTTTATAACTTAAATATAATATGTGAAAATGAAGATAGCAACATACTTCATGTATGATAAAAAAGAAGTTTTCTAATAAAACCTGACAAAGATCGGATGGCTTTCAGAACCCTACAAGTTTATGGGATGACCGAGCGTATGCTGAATACCTACGAATTCTTCACTATGTGATATTGAAACTATTTCAATGATTATATACTGCAAAAATAACAAAGCTGTACTGTTTCTGTAAAAAAAATAGAGTTTCCACTCGATGGCTCAACAAATAAATAACCGAAAACATACAATACCGTTCAAAATCAAAATCCGCTACCGTAAGCCAATGGAATGCGTTCAGAGACTCGCTGCCCTGTGCATAACGGGTCCTTTAAGAACAACTCCAATGGCGGCTCTTGAACTGGTACTAAACCTGCCACCTACTGGTATAGACTTCTTCGCTGAAAAACGCGCAGCATAATCAGCGGGACGGCTACTGGCTACAGGGAAATATAGAACCTTCGACATAGCTCGGTGGGTAATGGCGATTCGGTAAGCACCGACAACTTGATCCCACGTTTCAACTGGAAAAGAATGTTCAAAGTAAAGGTAGAAAAAGATGGTTGGCTTGTATGTTAATGGTTGGTATGTTAACTGCGCGCAACACTCTTAAACATTTATACGGTTGGCACGAAAATGGAGGATGAAGTTGGTGTGGGGATATACTGTCCAGAGTTAGGCAGTTTTTACGGTTGCTGGACCACTGCAGGGTATTTCAAGATTAGGTCTTTGATATTGCGAAAATCGCGGAGCTGGCCGCTAATGCATCTGCAGGCAATTCCAGAGTCCACATCTGCGTAGACAGCCAAGCAACAATCAAGGCGGTACCGAATATCGGCCAGAAATGTTTCCAGAAGCAAGGAACTCAACTTCTACTGGGTGCAGGTCACAAAGGCATCGAGGGCAATGAAATACAAGTAGTATACGGCGAGAGGAAAAACTTGAAATATCCTCATTACTCAGACTAATGGTGAGGAGCTATATAAGGACTGTACCGAAAAGAAACTGCACACTTTCAACTCAATATTTCTCAGGAAGTAGCCGTTTGATCGCATTGCAGTAAGTACCGTTAGAAAGCATGATCAGTTCTGCTTCTACTGTTTTTTCTTTCTACGTAATATGTGATATCATTTTCGTGATGGCTCGAATCAAAGAACATGTGCGTAGGCAAATTGTGCACAATTGCTACACTGAAAAAGGGATTTCATACAGAAAGCTGGCAAAACGGTTTAAATTTAGTGTAAATGGTAAAAAAGTATTATAATAAAGTTCAATGAAACCTATTCTCTTAATGATGTATCAAAAAGTTGGCGAAAAAAGGCCCTAGTGATCCAAATCTTGAAGCAAAGGTGTTGGCCATAATAAACCAAAACAGACATTGGTCTGTGCGCGATTTGGCGAAAAAAGCTAAAACATACGAAAAATTGACTCAAGAACATTACCAGGTTCCCAATTCTATACGAAACCAAAAGATGGTACTGTCGACCAGTCAGTGTCAACAATTTAAATAGAAAAATTTGGCGAGAAAATACTCATCTGGCAGGCTATTTGATCTTCCGGCCTTAAGACCTCTCCATTTTTCAGAATGGGTACTATATCGGCCGACAATTATAAGAAGGTGTATCTAAACCGTCACCTAATACCATTTTATAAAAAACACATAGTGTCAACATTATTTTGGCCCGATTTAGCCACTGTGCACTACGCTCACTCCACTTTCGCTTTGTTGAAGGATAACAATGTCAATTTTGTTAAAAAAGAGGAGAACCCTCCAAACGCTCCAGAACTTCTTCCGATAGAGAAGTATTAGGCAATTTTCAAGCAAAACTTGAAAAAGGATCATCGAGTTGCCGAAAACGACGGCGAATTAAAAAAAACTGGCTCAAGGCAAGTACAGATGTTATAAAAGAAGGTGTGCTGAATTTAACGAAGGGAATTAAAGGAAAAATTCGGCATAAATTAAGAGAATATTTTTTTTACTAGTTTTAAATAAAATTGGATAAAAACTCTTCTATTTGTTATTAAAAAAAGTTATAAGCAAAAAATAATAAAATCCGTTACGTTACAAATAAAACATTGTGTACAGTTTCTTTTCGGTACAGTCCTTTTTTGATGATTGCTGTATAAAACCACTGATCGCGACACTTAAAACTCACATCAGGGGTTGAGCAGGGATTAATTCTTGGCCCAGAAGTCAGTTACAATAGCATAAAAGGCTCGATATTCCCGACGACGCTAAACTATTTGCCTACGCAGACAACAGGAAGTTAAACAAGTTGATGATCGGAGCAGAATTTGAAAAATTGGATAGTCACTATAATCAGGCACATCTTTGTCAGCCCCCTAAATGTGAACAGCATCAAAACTGTCATACTTCAAAACGAGCAAAACCTGAAGAACCCGAAGAATTACATTAAAACGTACTGCGGGTAACAAAACAGACCTGCAGGCAGTTAATATGAGAAATATGGAACGCCAACCCAAAGTAATGCGAAGGCAGTCTTAGGTTGGGTTAGAGCTCTGACGACGCAATTATGATGCGGAAGGTATTTTTCTTAACCTCCCCCCGAAAAAAATGTTTAACTTCTTTCAATACTTTTTGGCAGATTACGCGTGAGTCGTGTCGAGCTGTCATATTATTTTTGTTCAGTATTTCTTAGCATTTCATCATGGAAAAACGTACACCTAAACAACGTTTCCTAAACGTTCAACTTTATTATGAAAATTTCCGTTCTGTAAAGAATACTTCGCTCAACTTGCAGCCAACCTAAGCGGCCGACTGAACGTACTATTCGCAACCCCATCACTTATCTTGAGACCAGTACCGAGCTGAGAGTTTACACAAAGACCGTGGAGAGTCGACTGAGCGCTGTTCGCAGTAACCCGGACTGACGCGTGGAACGACTCGTTAAATTTATGAACTCTTGAAAAGTTTCAATAAGATCCGACGTTTTTGAGCCAATTTTTGTTCAACGATGAGGCCCATTTGTCGCTCAATGAACATGTAAACAAGCAAAATTGCTGCATTTGGGACGAAGAGCAACCTGAAGAGATTCAAAAGCTGCCATTTCATACAAAAAAAGCAACGGTTTGATTTGGTTTGTGGACCAGTGGAAGCATGGATCTATATTTCTTCAAAAATGATGACGGTGAAAACGTAACCGTCAATGGTAACCGTTATAGCGACATAGTAATCGACTATTTGATGCTTGAAATTGAAGTTTGTGATCTCGGTGACATTTGATTTCAGCCAGACCGAGCCACTTTCCATACATCGCATCAATCAATGGATTTATTGAGAGAACACTTCATTGAGCAGATAATTTCACGTTTTGGGCCGGTCGATTGGCCGCCAAGATCGTGTGATATCACGTCGTTAGACTTTTTAGTGTATTGTTATGTAAAGTCTAAAGTCTATGAGGACAATCCCGCTTCAATTCATGCCTTGGAGCAAAACAACACGCGTATCATTCGCCAGTTATCAGTCGAAATGCTTGAACGAGTCGACGAAAATTGGATTCAACGTATGAACCATCTGAGTCGTAGCCGCAGCTAACATTTGAAAGAGATAATCCAAAAAAAATAAATGCCAAAGAATGTTCCTTCGATTGCTAATAAATATTCTCCATTAAATTTTAAGTTAAGAGCCTCGAAATCGATCACCCTTTATATATTTTTAGTGTGCCCTTAATTATAGAATCAAAACTAATATTGAGTTAAATTTTTTTCCTACAAAAAAAGTAATATTATACAATAATTTTGCATAATGCTGCGTTCGAATTTGTGTTAAAAGTGTAATTTCAAAATTTTCAATCAAAAACCAGTATTGAATTAAATTTTTTCTAAATAATATTTACAAAAAAACTTGAAATTTGTTTTAAAAAAATTAATTTTACCTCAAAATTGTTATTTTAATTTTTTTTTTAATATTTTTTCATATGCAATATTGTAAATGTGTGTGTAAATGAGGATATAAGTTGTTTAATCTTTTTATCGCTAACCGAAGCATTATAAATTTCATGTCAAAATTTCGATTTAACAACTTACCATATTTGTTTATAAATAAGATTGTGTATATGTATGCATGTATATATTTAATTGTTATTGATATGCTACGCTATATAATTCGCTAGTGAGTCTACAATTTACTTTCTTAAAACTACTTTGCTTTTCCCTTTTCATAACTACATACAATATATTTAATATAATATTGTTTATGCATGTGTGGCTCTTAACTGTTATTTTGTATAGCGCTTGCACCCAACAAATTATTGTTATTATTATGTTTTTCATAAAATATTGCAGGACTTAGCCATTGACTTGTTTTTGCTTTTGTTATTTTTTCAATTCTTTGTACCATCTGCTAATCGACTAAAACTGTTGCAGTTGTATTTTCATATTTTTCTGCTCAATGTTGCTAGGTTTTAAAATTTTTCATGTATATATGTATGTGTGTATATGCAGTGCCATGCAATAAAACAACATTAATAACACATTTGATTTGCTTAATATTTAATCGCTACTTTTATTTTTATTCAGTTTCTTTACGATCACAAAATATTGTGATTGATTTGATTCATATATAATGCAGTTATTTGTTTTCTTTTGATAAAATTAATTACTCATATGCTACAATAATTTATCCGCAGATCCATATTTCACAGCACAAAATTTCATTGACAAAGTATGCTTGCATTCCATTTAAGACTTCTTGAATTTCAATTGATTTCTGTTAATGTATTTGTGTCATGTGTCGTGTATTTGAATGTGTGTGTTTTTTTTATTTTGTTTAAATTAAAAAGTAAATTATGTTTCCAGCCAAATCTTAACAACATAACTCAATATAAAGCTCAATTAACAAATTTTCTAATTTTTGGAATATTTACTCACAGAATAACGAAGTATTCGATTTTTCTCTGAAGTGTGGAGTTGTAAAACATTTACGCTCAAAATGAACAGTAAAATAATTTTCTCTGTTAGGTTTACTGCCCTCAAAATTGCCAATTATGCGATTTTCCCTTCAGAGAACAGTTCAAAGTACGCTCACAAAGATCAATTGTCAGAATATGCTCAATTGTCAGATTTTTCTCGCCCAATTCAAGTTTCACACATTAAGTTGATAGCTTGGAAGCATTATAAAGATTGTTTATTACTAGCAGTAATGCGCTTACGATTACTTTTTTCGTTGGAGTCAAAATAAATTAATTTCTAGAATTTTGAATTTTGTCAAAAATTCTGAAAACCTCTTTTAGCCCATATACATAATTATAATCGAGCCTGCGCACTAAGCAAGCCCATAAATTTTACTAAAAATTAATAAAAAAATGAAATGATAATAAAAATTCTTTACAATATAAGTAAATATATAACAAATGTAAAGATTTAGTGCTTAAAAATTTATAATAGTATGGAGTGTCAAAAATTAAAATAACTATAAGGGTATAAATATTTCAGGAAATCTGATTAAAAATAATAAAATACGAAAAAATAGAGAATAATAATAATAATAATAGAGATTATCGAAAATTTTAAAATAAACAAAACAATTTAAATAAAAAAAAAATTAAAAAAGAGTTAAAATAGGCACACAGTAATCATGATAACTTATTTCGCATAATTTACAGCCATTTTTAATTTTTAACTTTACAATTTTGCTAAACGTTTTCTCGCGTAATTTTAGGTTCAGTTCAATATAAGTTTGTTTCAAATATATTTTTTGCGACTTTGCCTAGTTATTAAATTGGCGCACTGCTAAAAGAGCTGAGATTCCAACTGAACTATTGTTTTCATATACATTAGGTTCTTATAATTACTTTTTTTATTTAACAAAATGTTGTTTGCATTTTAAATTATTTGTATTAAATTTAGGGAATTTTAATTAAAAGAATTATTTGCATTAAATTTAAAGAATATTTAATTAAAAAATTATTATCATTAAATTTAAGGAATATTTATTTAAGAAAATTGTATTTCATTTAATTGCACATTATTTAATTTATTAGTAATAATATTATGTTTATTTATTAATTTTTTATTATTTTTTAACAAATTAATATTTGTGTGCCTCCAATATTTAACTTTTGTTGCGTTAATATTATGATTATTTATTAGTTTTTTATTTTTTTTAATAATTTTAATTAATATTTTTCGCATTTAATATTATTCCTTAATATCAAAATTATTTAAAATAATTATTATTGTATTTTTTTTAATATTTTTATTATTTTCATTAGTTTTAATTTATTTCATATTCAATTGAAATTATTTTCTGTAACTATTTAATATTATATTACTTCAGTACGTGACTTATTAATTTTTATATGATTTTAACATATTATATTTTTTATTAGAATTTTATTAAAACATTAAATTTATTTATTATTATAAACTGAATAGACTACATTAAGTTTGCCACGAAGTTCTAACACCCAGAAGAAAATGTCGGAGACGCCAATTTTTATAGAACTCATCGCTACATACATAGCTGGCATACAAACTGAGCGATTAAAATCAAGTTCTTGTATGGAAACAATTTTATTTGACAAGAGTTCATTACGCAACTATTGTTGACTATTGTTGTTCCGAAAATTTTTTTATTTGACATGATATCTTCACGAAACTTGGCATGTATTATTATCCAAGTCAACATTACAATTTTTTTTACAAATTATTCAGAGAGAACCCCTATAGCTGGCATACAAACTGAACGATCAAATTCAAGCACTTGAAAAAACCTTTTTATTTGACAAGACATCTTCACAAAAATTTGGATAAAATATTTTCAAAGGCAAAGAAATTTTCAAGATCGAACTAGTATGGCCTATTGCACTCATATAAACTCACGGATCAAAATCGAATTTTTGGCAAACTTTTTCATTTGACAAGTTATCTACACGAAATTTGGCATGAATTTTTGCTAAAGAAGAGGATAGAATATCTGTAGAAATTTTCAAAATGAAACTAATTTAGCATATCGCTGTAATACAAAACAAAACGCTAAAAATCAAATTTTATGAAAAACTTTTTTTGTCAAGAGATTTTCGCGAAATTTAGAATCGGTTATTGTCGAAGACAAGTATAATATCTCCAAACAAATTTTGCAAATCATATTACTAGAGCATACAGCTGCAGTATAAAATAACCGATCAAAATGTTGTTGTAGCGGCAACAACAACAACCGATCAAAAACAAGTTTTTGATTGAAGGGTATTATAGTTTCGTATAACTGCTTTTACTTGTTATTTTTTTATTTAAAATAATTTATAATCAACTTTTATTAAACTTGTTAGTTGCTCATATTTAATTTTTTTATATTTCATTAATTTTTATTTCATTTGTTATATGTTATTAATTTTACCGTTATTACTTCTTACATAATTTATTCAGTTTATCTGTACATATATATTTTTTTAATTTTATCTTTAATATTTGTAACTCATTCTATATTAAATATTATTATGATTTTATTGGATTTTTATTATTATTTTTATTTGCTCTATTTTAATTTATTTCCTTTTGTTTCATTTTATTATTAATTATTTTAAATTTATTTGTTAAAAATAATATAATAATATATAATATTAAATACTATTATGATTTTATTTTATTTTACTTTATTTCATTTCTTTTTAGTATTAATTTAGTTATTTTTTTATTTATTTTGTTTTAATTATTTAATTTAATTTTATTTATTTTATTTTACTTTACTTAATTTTTAATATTTGTTATATATATTTTTTTTGTGATAATTAGATGTCGTTACTGCGTTCTCTGACTACTTTTTTCTTAATATACTTAAAATAAATGAATATATGCATGTAAATATTTCATTAAAATCCTAATTAGCGATATAGTTTTTCATTCAAATATTGTATGTGTGTTTGCACATATGCATGTAGGTGTAAAAATGTTTGTGTATGTGTGTGTAAATGTAGAAATATTTAAAATTACAATCAGTTTTCTTCATCATAATATTAATTAAATTCATTTTATTCAGCAAATTGAAACATTTTATTTCTATATACACATACAAGTCTGTATATATATTTTTTATATTTTCGCTTATAAATAAACTTAGGTCTGTACATACTATGTATACGTATTTACATACATACATATATGTATGGATGTACCAAGTCACTTCAACACATTTTCGAATATTCAAAATCAATTAGAACTCTAATACTGCCATGCGGTCTAAAGTGGCGGCATATTTTATGATACACGTTTTTTTATATCTATATTTTTTAAATATATGTGACCTGGTCTACGGAAAGGGGGCTTAGGTGTCAAAAAATCAATTTTCACGAGAAACTGACGAAACGAGTTGTTTATTTTTAACAGCTGTTTCCCAGAAAACTAGTTTTCGCACGTTAGCTCCCTTTTCGTAGACCAGGTCACATATAAAGAATTGAAACCTAACTTTTATTAATCGTTCTAAACATAATGGTGCACAGTGAGAGTCGAAGAAAACGTAATAACCGTAGTTAAAATCCGCTTTTTGTTAGATGTTCAATTACAAAATGTTTTCAAAAACACATTTTAAGGTTAGAAATGAATTTTGTTTACAAATCTACGGTTTAATTTATTTATTACATTATTTAACGCGCATCATAATAAATATTAACTAATTATTTATACGAACACATGCATAAGTCATGAGTTTTAATAAGAAATTCAATTGTTTTCTATTCTCTAAAGGCAGCCGGCAAACTCAAATTAACGAAATTGTTTATTTTTATAAATACATATAAATATTTATATAGTTAGAAATAATAAATTTTATTTCTTTTTTTTGCTTTAATTTTACATTAACATTTTTTCTATGCACTATTTTATTCTACATATATGGTATATACAAATACAAATAAGTTGTTGCGTACGAAATTATTATTATTTTTGCCCTTCAAAATAGGATTTACCAACATTTTGCTTCTACAGTTTTATACAAGTAAATAAAAATGTATTGAATTTCTATAAAAATCGCTTGGCGATACCTAAAATACATTGCATAATTGAATATTGTATACACGAGTATGTATGTATATGTACTTGTAGGCGTCCAGTGTTGCACGTTAAATGAAATAATTTAAGTACGCTTTTGTAGACATTACATTTTAGGACAACAGAAATTATGAAATAATCCGGAGCTTTTATGGAATGACTTAACCGAGACGCGAGCGCGCATGCATTTTGCGCGTGACCTAGCAAAGTTAAACGATAAGTGCAGTTTGATATCAGTTTGCGCGTTCATCCATACATTAGCATTAACTTGCGCAAATTGCTTGGCTAAAAAAATGCGTTTTAGTGCCATGTGTCCGAAGAACTACTCACTGTACTGCGTTACTGCTAATATTGTAGGCTTGCTCAGTGCTCTCCATCAGCTCAACGCAATGATTCGATATCCTTGCGGTTTGCCGCGCCTGTAGCAGTGGATGTGTCATTTTGCGCTTCCTCCGCATTAGAGTCGTCCTCATCGTCGCGCGCCGAACTGATCAACTCGTTGCGCTCATCGTCGATTTGTATTTTGTGATGGGAGGCCTTGCGCGCATGTGCATGCTTCAAGTGCAAAACGGCTGCCGCACCGCCACCGCTGCCATGTGCTGGCGTGGACGCATTGCTGCTGCAGGCCGTGCTGCTGCCCAGGTCATTGCGTTCGCTGCCGGTGCAGAGCGTGTAATTTAAGTCTTTGGAATTGGTGCGCCGATGGCGTAGTATGTTTAAGGCCGCCTCGGCGACATTGTGTGCCGCGCCCACAACAACGGCGCCGGCTCCGCCACCCACAGCCGCGCCACCTATACACGCTGGTGTTGTTGCATTGGAATTATTGCTTGCTGTTGTGGCCGCTGTGCGTGTATTCAAGTCCTTAGAATTATTGCGTGAGTGTCCGCGTGAACTGACCGCCGTTGCTGCCAACGCTGCTGCTGCCGCCGCCTCTGTTTCATTTGAGTTCTTCACACGATTCTCATCTCTATTCATTACGTTCTTCAGCACATTCACATTCTTGTTCTTGTTATTGTGATGATTGCGAAAGAAGTCGGCATCGAAACGTATATTATTGGGCATATAAATCTGATCGTAGGAATGATTGCGCGCATGCTTTTTCACGAAATGTCCACAGCCGGTTGTCAACTCATCGTCGTCCTCCTCATCCTCTTGCGGTTTGAGCTGATTTTGTATATAACGTATATTGAGCGCACCGGCGTCATCGCGTGAATTTGTGCGTGAATGTGTGAGTTTGTGTCGGAAATCGCTGTTTAAATCACTAGAATTGTTGCGGGAATGTGTTTGAAACCGTTTTAAGCTCTTGATTTTAATTGGCTCATGCATGCCGCCGTCCGTTGAAGTCGTGCCAGGCGCTATATTTTGGTCTTTCGAGAAGCTACGTATCATCTTGACGTCACACGATGCGCTACGGAAATGTTTCTTTGATTTCGTTTGCGGCGTCGACAGACCCGACGAGTTGATAGCATTATTACACTTGTCATAGCTGCAAGGAAGAGTGACGAAATATACTTTATGTAGAAAAAAACTGTATATTAAAAGTAATACTAACCCATATTCTAACTGTATGGTGCGTGAATCATTTCTCGAATGTCGCAATGCGTCCGAAGTCAGTATTATCTCACCATTACTGCCGTATTGTGGATTCGTGTCGTTAGTCGTCAGTTTTTCCTCAAAGACTGCATGGAAAACAAAACAAAAATATAAAATTATTTATTTACATTGTACGAGTAATATTTCCCGAAATACTTACGTTTATCCAAACTTATAATGGAACCGATGATCGGATCGTTTGCGTTAATAGGCTTCAATTTCTCTAATTGCTTTCTCCTTCTTACCAACCACCAGTCAGCAATAAATATGGCGAGCGCCACGATTTTCACAGTGGCGCAGAGTCCCACATATCTACATAAAATGTAATAGAATATTTTGTTTAGTAAAACAAAATTGATTTTCTGTATAATATTCCGACTAAGTCAGTACCTTACATACATATTTATTATGCCAAGCAAATGAACCACTTATGTATACAGTATCACAAGTAGGAGAATCACAAAAATCTCAAAACTAGTCAAGGACTGCAAAACCTCGTTAACAATAACATCAAGCTTTTGCCATATTAAACTTGTATGGGCCTCTGGCCACAGCGGAATCGCCAAAAACTTCAAAACCAATGAGCTTACTAGTAATGCCACCCTTACCCCAATTTCATCCGATTGGAAGCGAGTCGGCTTCCCGATGTCATGTGACCTTCAGTGAGCTCGGCAGGCGCTGGTCAACAACCAGAAGTTATGCGACTGCGAGTTCCTTCTCGCACAGAGTGGACTTTATGAGGTTGTCCGAACTATATACATAGTCAAACTCACCGCAATTGTAAGTGTAGTGATTGGAAAATGTCTAATAGATACAGAAGTGCTGCGACTAAATATTTTGTAGGACGATATTTGCCAAAGATTACCGTCTACCCAAAACCCGCCTTTTGCTAGACTGAGATCGAAAGATCTGGCTAGACACACCTTCGGCGAACCTAGCGAAGTAGTTTGAATTTATATTAACCGTCTAAACAAATTAGTAGTAAGCTCAAAACGCTTCGTCGATCTATGAAGATCTGGTAATCCATAAAGAACGAGTTTCTAACCAAGTGAGATCCATCAATTAATATGAACCCTACGACTTAACCCTAACCTTTGTGTATCGCAAGCCAGTTTTTATCTATCTTTAACTAAATGTCTGTCCTTAAGTAAAAAGAAAGCAGCTAATTGAAATTCAGAACTGTGATGGCGATCACAGGATCTCAAATTGAGTTTGATAGCATCGAAACATAGACGGTTCGTTTCATGTACTTCGTGCAGTAGCGAAAATTTTGAGGTCATTACAACTTACGACTTTAAATCTGAGACTAACCATTCAACAGATATGAAAATGAGCAACGAAGTTCAAGGTGATTTATTCAAAATTGAGTTAACTACCATCCCATCAGCACAGAGCTTGAAGGCTTCGTTCATACTTACTTGTATCTAAATTTCTCAATGTCATAGATCAAACAGCGGCCACCCTTTTCGCCACATGTCGATTTCCACAGCAAACACGTCGAATCGATTAAGTTACCAAAAAGTATGGGCGCCGGTATGTAGCCGAACAAACGGAATATAACGAATTGCATGCCGAGCGCAAACGAACGCTCCTCCTCAGACACTGAACGCAAGACAATCATCAGCAATGGCATTTGCGTCGAAGCCACAATAAATGTCATGAAGAAGAGCAATATGAGGAAGGGATAGATGGTGCGACAGGGTGTGGCACATGGACCGGCAGTGGCAACAGGAACCACAGTAACTTCGGCGAAATCTTCGTTGGCGTTTAACGCTTGAGCTTGACTGCCGCCAGCACCCATATAAATGCTGCTCGATATATTTGAGTGAACACCTGTAAATGGTGGAAATAATATAGCATAAAACCATTGAAATTTAAAGAGACTACAAAAAAACACAGTTAGATAAAATACGCACAAGCACAATTGGTGTAGTTTGATGTGGATGAGAATGCGGTGCAGCCTGCATGACAGGGACTGAAGTATGTCAAACCATTATTGCCGCACACCGGCTCCACATCTGTGGTCAGGCATTCACAGCCGAAATTACAGGCAGCCGTTAGATTGACTTGGAATGGTTCGATGACGCCATGCTTGGCGCTGCGATAGTATGGTATTGTGGTGCCAGCCATTTTCAGATTATCGCAACCGAGGAAAAACAGCATCGCATAGAGCGCAAGGCATATTGCGTTCGAGATGATAACAAACTGTACGGCGCCTTTTGGTTTCAGCTGAAAACGTTTCAATATGCAGCCGCCGATGAAGATACCAATACAAGCGCCCGGCACAGCTATCGAACCAGTAAAGACGCTCGCTTGACTTTTGCCCACACTGAATTGAGTCTCCAAATATTTTGGTAGGAACACCACAAAGCCAGACACTATCCACAGTTCCATACAGGCGCCCAAACAAGTGACAATATACACGGGGTTTGTCACGAGACGTAACATCGATTGTGGTATATCTGCAAAGAGTTGAAGATTGAACATACATAAATCGCACGTGAATTATTGAAATCTAGTTCGTACGCACCTTTAATGTCTTTGCCATAACCGGTATCCACGCGCGGTTCATCGTCTTCTTTCGCACTTACCGCCACTATTTCCTTTTTCACTTTACCGGCTGGATCGGTGCCGCGTGGAAGACTATTGGAATTGTTAGGCACAGCTGGTTGTATAACGGAGCTCTTCCGTATCTTTTTCTTCTCGGTGGTGAGTACCTGCGGTGATAAAAGTAATATTAAGTAAATTCGGGCTACTTACTATTGAGAGTGTATGGTTACCTTTGGAAAGGAGAAGAACGGCACAGCCACGATAAGCAGCAAAACGCCGCAAAGTAGGAAACCACCCCACCACATGCCAACCCAGCGACGATCACCCGGATCTGGAAATGAAGTCAAATTACATTAGCAAATTCACTTAAAATTCCGGCATCTCACATACTTATCGATATAATTGTGGACGAAAGTGAGTCCATGTGAAAGGACAACAGGTAGGCGCCGAGCAGAAATCCCAGCACCGGTCCAAATGCCGCCATACTATACATACAACCTATGTACATTGACGAGCTCTCCGTCTTGACATGATCATCCACATAGGTGGTGCCGAGCGTGAAGAGCGGACTACCACCGCAACCGAGCAGTAACTGTGCAATCACAAAAAGTAAAACCGGTCCGAATGTTGACAATTTGCCTTCGAGGCAATTATCTTCGCGTAAGGTATGCGGCGCCAATGGTGGATTGGAGAGACCACTCGATAGTCTGCCTAAGTCCATATCTTGATCACGTACCAGTGCACTACGACATATGTTATCACTTGAATCATTCATAATGGTGACGCCGGGATTCGGTTCGCCGGTAAAGTGTGGCACCATGAAAACCAGTGAGCCAATGCCCATAATGGCGGCGCCTGAAAAGTAATAATTGTAAATTAATATAGCATATTATTGTAAATGTAGGAAGCATAATCGTTTCTTTCGAGATTAAGAATTGTGTTTTAAAAGAAACCTAAAAACCAAATATTAAAGATTAAAAATTATCTGCTGATAGGCTCGATTGCCCGAAGGCAAAGCACACTTAAGTTCCAATCGTTGGGCATGCTTTCGTCCGGCCATATTTTACAAAGAAGCTGATGCATGCTCCTTATCAGTTCTTCGCCGCCGTGTTTGAATAGCTTGGCCGGCAGTCCATCGGTCCCCACCGCTTTGTTGTTCTTCAGACGGGTAATTGCTATTCGAACTTCTTCATGGTTGGGCAATGGAACATCTGCTCCATCGCCATCGATTAAGGAATCGGGTTCGCCTTCTCCTGGTGTTGCCATTCACTGGGCTGGAGAAGTGTTCCTTCCATAACTTAAGTATGCTCTGGGCATCGGTGACTAGATCACCTTTGGGGGTTCTACAAGAGTATGCTCCGGTCTTGAAACCTTCTGTAAGCCGCCGCATTTTTTCGTAGAATTTTCGAGCATTACCCCTGTCGGCCATTTCGGCCTCTTTCTTTTCTGCAAATGCGTCTCGCTTCTCTCTTCAACTCTCGGTATCTATCCCATCCCGCACGTGTTGTGGTCGATCGTTACGTTGCGCGGTAGGCAGTCTGTTTTCTCTCCGCTGCGACACGGCACTCCATTACTTTCCTCAAATTACTTTTTAGGAGCTTTACTTGTGTGCTTGGGATCATCGCCCTGCTGGAACGTCCAAGCAAGCGGCACTTTTTCACTGGCATACGAGAGCATGGTTTTCTGGAGTATTTCGACATATGGATCACCAGTCATGTTTTCCTTAATTTTATAAATAGGTATTACACCTTGCCAAGAGAAGCATGCCCAAACCATGATGCTTGAACCTTCATGTTTTATCCTTTTTGTTGTATATTTCGGCTGGTATTCGGTATTGGGTGGACGTCTTACATATTGACGCGATCCCTTTCCGCCATATTTAACAATTTTCGATTCGTCCGACCACAAAAAGTTACGCCATTATGTCGTAAACCTATTTAAATGTTCTTTGGCAAATCGAAGTCTTTTTTCAACATGCTTTTTAGATAATAAGGGCACTTTTCTTGGACTCTGCGCACTCAAGTCGTGGTCCTGAAAACGTCGGCGTACAGTTTCAGTACTTGCAGCTACATTCAAGGCATCTTTTATCTCTGTAGCAGCCGCAAATGGAAGCTGCTTTGAGTATCTGACAATGGAATTGACTTTTCTCGCTGACATTGCTGGCTTCCGTCCAAGTTTTTTATTACTTAGTTGGTACCTGATAGCGTTACGTACCATTGTGGGTGAGCAATCAATAATATAGCGAACTTCGACATAAGTTTTGACCTCAGAAATCTATTTTGACACGCCGAAAATGCTTTGCAAATAAAGGTTCTTGCAATTGTAACAAAAACAACAAGCGAAGCAAAACTAGTCGTTGCATGTTTTTATGTCAACATCTGAAGCTAACGGATTTTAAAGTGATTCCCACAAAAAAGATAATAGAAAGTATGATATTATATACATATGTGACCTTGTCTACGAAAAGGGGGCTTAGGTGTCAAAAAAAAGGAGAACAATTAATGAGATAACGAGAAACTGACGATTATTTTTAACACCTTTTCCCAGAAAACTAGTTTTCGCACGTTAGCCTCCTTTTCGGAGACCAGGTCACATATATTAAAAGAATACCTAGCACTACTATGAATTTGATCGTAACTGTTTGTAGCCTGAACTTATGTTGAGCACTCATTAAGTCAACTAGGATTTGCAGTCCCTATTTATTAGGAATGCTCAAATTATTGATTCCAATTTTATGTATCGTCCTTATGGACCCCAAGTACTAGTATGGTAGTAGGGCGCGATTGAGACACCCAGGGTTTGCAGTTCCTATTCATTAAAAATTATCAACGAATTGATACTCCAAATTTCTCCCAAAAATCCCTTGATGTTACGAACCTATCATATTTAGGCTTAGAGAAGCAATGTTCTTTTCCCGGTCTGACCAATTAGGCAAGTCCGCCTCCCATCATAGTCAGAACTTTAGGTCTGCCAGCAAACTGAACCCAAAGATTGTTTACTCGGCAGTATTTCTAAACACTTTTTGGCAAGTTGTAAATGAATTCTCCGGATCTTCCAATTGTTACGTAATTCAATACTTAAAAAAAATTAATACTAACCTATAATAAAAAAATAATACTAACCTATAATAAAAAAATAATACTAACCTATACCAATCCAAACGGGTATGTGACGTCGGCTACCCAAATAGCTCACAAATATGACTGTTATCACATTGCCAATCTCATAACTGGACGCTATCAGACCCGAATAACTCGAAGGTATTTCGAAGCGTTTCTCAATCGTCGTTATAACGGAATTTATATAACCGGAACTCAGTGCCTGCTGCAATGTGACTAGAATCGACAGTAGCAGCACGAATACTTTGATGCGTGCAAATTTCTGTATACGACCGGGCCGATAATTGAGAATACCACAATCACGTGACTGCAATTCGTCATCATCATCATACTCCGATTCGTACAGCATAGCAGCCGGCGTCGTCGTCGCATTATTATTTGTAACGGCGCCACCAACATTGCCTGCTCCCACAGCAATACTCGCCGATGGCTGACGGCTGTGACTTTTCGCCAGAATCTCATTGCAACAACCGCTGCACACCGCTGGTTGTTGGCAATTGTTATGGCCATGATGTGGGTGATGCAGATGATTGTGCTGATGATGCGTTGCTGGGTGATGATAATGCTGGTTGTGGCAGTTGCAGGTGGCACGTGACGCTACGTTGGCGCACATATTATTAATGTTAGGCGCCGTAGCGGCGCTGCAACTGACCAGTTCGCCCAAATTGACCTGAGAGTCTTGTGTGGCAGCGTCAACGCTGCTATCATCACCGCTCGTATTCGTCTCCGAGTAGAGGCCCGTCATCTGGTACATGGACTCCTGGCGTCTGGAAGAAAAGAATGAAACATTTAGATATAAATTTGTATGGAAACAAATATGTGTGGGGAGTGGGTGGATGGTGGCTGGGAGTATGTGGGTGCTTCTGCAAATTGTTATTTCATCGGAAAGTAATCATTATACCGTTGCATGCGATAATCCATTTTCGTGTTAATGTGCGGCTGTTATTAGTAATTCCAATGGTGTTATGCGCATTTAGCCGGGCATAAAAAACATTTGAATTTTATGCAAATTCACGTATTGATTATTTTCTAAAACACTTTAATGATTTTGATATTTCAAGATGACATGTACCAGTTTACAATTGAGTGATGGGGCAGGTGTACAGGGTTCACAAAAATAGTATAAGTGAAAAGTATAAGGTGCATATAATTTAATGAAAAATAAAATATATGAATAACGGTTGCTTAAGTGCAATTGTACTGTGGAAAAAGTATTGTCATGTTCCCACGGCCTAAACGTGCCTCGAGCTAGCCAGCCTGCCCGCTTGTTTATTTATTTATGTAAGTACTTTTTTAAACCCCCCCCCCATTTACTTCGCGTCGACTGCTTTTGTTTCTTACAAAAACATATGTGTTCGCTTGTCAGCTTGTGGCCGTATTGGAAAACGATTACTGGCAGGCCTTTACCGAAGGATATTGACAAAAAAAACTCTCTCCAAAAACAATTGTAAATAGAAAAGGCACGATACTTGAAAAAGAGGCAAGGCAAAGGCCGTTGAAGGACACGTGTGAACGTATGTAGATTTATGAGTGCATTCGCTCGAAACTATATTTTCGCACAGTAACTCCAAAAATTAATCGATTAATTTAAATTTTTTGACAACAAGTATTTTGAAAGTCGATAGACGATTTAGATTCATTAGTTTGGGGTTGGAGTCATGACGATTTAGATTCATCAGTTTGGGGTTGCTGTCAAGAGAAGTTCTCTATTTTCAGGGCTGTACCAATGTGCGACCAACTGTAGAGCTATCTAAACACAGTAGATCCAACCAAGAATAGAAACAAGCCTTAAACACTAAATCTAACGTATATATGTAAGTAGGTAGTTAGAGTGAATGTCTGACGACGCATCTGGGCCTTTAAGATGACTTTTTGAAACCACCGAACTAAAATGTATAGTGACTTTGTGTTTTTCCTGAACCACCTCGTGTTTCTGAGTAAGTTCATCAATACAAAACATCGACAAGAAACCGTCGTACGTAACTGCAAGTATTTTCCTATACAAGATATTTTACAGTCTCCTCTTTTAATTCCTGACAGATTCTGCAGTAGTCAGTGTGTAGTGTTTCCAGTCTATTGGCATTTCTGCCAATTGGTCATTGACCTGTTAGCACTCCAGCTAGAGTTTTTATGTAATTTCTTTTGAATTTTAGTAGTCGGCATATGCGGCCCATATTCCATTCACGCCACGTGTGCCTGCTTGCAGAGCAAGTTAGGGTCTGTCTCCAGCGAGACTCAGCTATATACAACATATAGCATGTGTGTCGATTAAATATTTACAAGTAACCAGAAGCAACTCCCTCTTTTCTGCAGTCTTATGTGTGGTGCCTGCTCCGGCTAGTTCATCTGCTTCACAGTTACCAGGAATATTACGACGTCCTGAACTCACTGCAGGTTTACCGTGAAAAAGAATGTTAGATCCACCGAGAGTTCAAGGCATTCTTTCATTACCTTCGAGGAAAACCTAAGAGACTTTGGTAAATCCAAGACCGCTTGGCTATCTTTATATAGAAATATATGTATTCCGTGTTCTGAGCAAACTACTTGTCAGTGATCTGGTAGATGTTAGTCGATTTTGGATATTACTTTAATTGAAATTGAAGCTCCCAAACCATTAAAGTCGAATTATGGTTGTGTTTAAAGAGTCAGAGACTTCAGTTCTAATGTTCGACATGTCTGTTAAATTAAGAAAAAACGTATCCAAATATTCTATATCATCTTCAGCTTTTCTTCTCTTTTATAGAAAACTTTACCAATCGAACGCTCATATAAATATATGCAAATACAGTTTGTGAGGACTTCTTGAAAGAAAACTTTCTTCTTAATTGGCGTAGACACCGCTTACGCAATTATAGCCGAGAGTTGAGTCATGTGTAGAAGTTCACGCAAGTGAGGAAAGTTCTCTGATCGTCATTCACTTGGGAGTGGCCAGAAATGATTCTTTTACACATGACTCAAGCAGCTCACTACTTCCGGTCTTTGACCAAGTATCCTCTGGGTAGCCTAAGAACATCCGTTCGAAGGCGAGCTAAAGTGAGAAGGCGAAACATCCCCTGCATAGGGTTGTGCGCTGAATTTGGGACCCGCCACGTAAAAAGCCTACCCCAATGAAAAATGACAAACAGCCTCGGATGAAAGGAAACTTTAGATGGCGATTAATATGCAGTATTCATCGAGCTTCTCCAAAGCCAAGTTTTTGTGTAAATTATTCTGTCGACAACTCTTCTCGGAATGACGTCCGCCGAGGTGTAGAAGTTTATAATTTTCGGAAAGAATCGTCGGCCCGGCCGTCGGTCTGTATCATATATCCGCGAACTAGTCCCTCAGTTTCTTTAAAGAGCTTGTTTAGATCGGACAACTATAACATATTAGATACCATACAACTGGCCGATAAAACTCAAGCCCTTATATGGAAAGAGTCTTAGTTTTGGCAAGGTATCTTCACAAAATTTGGCATGGATTATTATCCACGACTTGTCTACAAGCTCCGAAGAAATTGTTCACATCGGACAACTATAAAATACAGCTGCCATACAATTGACCGATCAAACTGAAGTTCTCGTATGGAAAGCTCTATTGAAAACATAGCTAAAATATCCGAAGAAATTTTTCAGATCGGACAACCATAGGATATGTGTAGTTGCGATAGAAACTGGTCAATCAAAATCAGAATGAAGGTCTTTTTATACCCTTTTATTTCATTAAAAGTTCCGTGCAACCGATATTAACGTTTTTTGTTGTTTTATATTTCATTCACATTCTCTTCCCACTTATATTATTTTTAAATGTAAATATTTGTGGTCACTGTAGGCGATACACATACATATACATATGCTTATAATGTGGCTGCCTGTGTGTGCGGTAACTCCCCGTGAGGTCAAACGTCATGTCAACCGAAGGCCAAAGTGTCAAGTTCATTTCTTAACGGTTTCAACAGTATGGCACTGGCATGACAACGGCATCCGTGATTCCATAACCATTAAAGGATACGTTTTGAAAGCCAAAACACCAATGCATGTGCTACATATATACTAAAAGTATATATTTACAATTATTTGTCTGATTTATGATATGCTTTCCAACTCACTCTTTCACTCACTGACTAAATGACTTACTTGCACGATGCTCTAACATTTCAGCGTTCAAGCCATTGGCGTCCGCAGCCTTCGCAAAGTCACACTAGCACTTGGTCATTATTTGCAACTTAAGCGCTCTTATTCGAAATAATAAACGAACATATTCATGAACTCGCGCAAAAACAACACAGAGGCACCATGAAGATATTACAAGAATATAAAGTTCAAACAGAAATCATTAACCGCATATTTCAATTTCCATAAAGGCTAAAAAATAAACAATTACTATGTTTGTTCTTTTGTGTCCTATTCAACCGGAGCCAACTTGGTAGCACGTGGAACTCTTGCAACTCGCACGGCCGATACTCATTTGCTAACTAAATCAATGAAGCGCCTCGAGTTGGCTCGCTAACTGGTTGAGTATAGTTGGTTGGTTGGCTGGTGTTGCTACGTCGTCTACGACGTCTGTTCGCCTGTCTGTTAGTCGGCTGAAGACTCGTCTGTCTTGCTTGGTAGCCCATTCACTAGCCTCCAAAGCACCTGCCTTGCAGTTGAAGCACGTGTGGCATGTTTATTCTACCTTCTCATCTTTTATTCACCATTTTCTTTGTTTCATTCAACCGTGCAAGGTATTCATGTAATTGGAGTTCGAATGTAGTGGTCCAATGAGCTTAATGTCGCACAGTGATTCATTGTTGTATAAAAATTAAGTTGACAAACTATAATCTTAGAAGAAAACATATCAACTACCAGAAGAAAGATCATACTTTAAAGTACCTCATAATTGGAATATCTTTCTGCAGATTTCGTTCAGCAAATAGGGTTAGGATTCAGCTCAAACATGATATTTGTTAAGGTCATCTGAACAATTGAAATGTTGGTCTTTTGTGAGGGCAAAAAAACCCAAGATATGAAGTTTTACGAAGAAGGACTTTAAACCGTTGAGTCAACTGACCGACGGTAGGACATCAATATTTTTCAATCTGAATCTTCTTCTTCAATATTAGCATAGGCAGCTTGCGCGGTTCTAGCCGAGCTTACAACAGCGCGCCAATCGTTTTTCTGTTTCGCAGTTTTGCGCCAATTTGAAATTCCAAGTGTAGCCAACTGATGTTTCCAATAGAGTGGAGGTTTTCCTCTTCTTCTGCTTCCCTAGGCGGGAATGGCGTCGAATACTCTCAGAGCCGGAGTGTTTTCATCCATTCGGACGATGTGACCTAGCCAGCGTATCCGCTGTCTCTTAAGTCGCTGAACTATGTCAATGTCATCGTATATCTCACACATCTAATCGTTCCTTCGACTACGATTTTCATCGTGGCCAATGCGCAAAAGACCATACATCTTCCGCAGAATCTTTCTCTCGAAAATTCGTAACGCCGACTCATCAGATATTGTCATCGTTCATACCTTTGTACCATAGAGCAGGACGGAGATGATGAGTGGACTTGTAGAATTTAGTCTTTTTTCGTCGAGAGAGGACTTTACTTCTCAATTGCTTACTCAGTCCTGGATTTCGAAACTGACGTTGTTTTTGTCTAAAACCTTGTTTGGTAATCAACGGCTCGGTGAGTCCTTCCCGAACCTGATGGAGGTTTTGGTATTGCTCAACGTCAGTTTACACAGCTGTATTAGTTTTGCGGGAATACCAAATTCAGTTATAGCGGCATAAAGGCACCTGTCAAAAGCAGCTTTGAAATCGACGAAGAGATGGTGTTTGTCGATCCTTTTTTCATAAGTATTTTCTAAGATTTGGCACTTGATATCTGGTCAATTATTGATTTTCCAGGCTTAAAGCCACACTTATAAAATATAATCAGTTTTTTGACGGTGGGCTTTAATCTTTCACACAATATGCTCCATAGCACCTTATATGCGATGTTGAGGACTTCTATCTCACGGTAGTTGACGCATATTGTGGGGTCTCACTTTTGTGGATTGAAACAACCTGAGTCCACCGAAAGTTGAATGAAACGCCAAGAAGAAACTGATGATTTTGACTCAAATCAAACGGGACATATGTATATTCCTACAAGAAATGAGCCTGAACTAACTTCTGCGTCAGAAAACTATAATTTTAATATAAGTTATTCACATAAAACAGTCCACTGTCTACTGTGGTCTATCGTGACGAGCGGTGTTCGTCATAAAACGGCAAACACTGTTCCTTTGGTGCTGTAAAGATGTAGGTAATAACACTAAAAAGCGAACTATATACAAACATGCATAAATATTTAGGTTTGTATGGAGGCATGTGACTGCTTTTGGAATGGTAATCGATGACTCTTACAAACATAACTTAGTTGAAGTAAAAGCGAAAAGGCATTGAAATAATACGGAAATCGCGCTGCGCTTTACAACTCCTCTATATAGTCGTAGTGTGTATTTATACATACATACATACATATTTATGTACGACTATGTTTATAGCTGGATATAGGCTTTTAAATCTGCCGCATTCTAGTGCTGGCAAGTTCTTAAATCGATGTGCTTTTATTACATATCAAAACACAAACTACATATGCATACAAGCATATATGCACAAAAATATATGCATATAAATAACAGTGTATACACATACATACTATATTTATAAAATACTTTCACTCTCGTCTTGTCCATATCGTTACTTAAATGTTATTAAAGTGAAGTAAAGTAATTTAATCGATTTTTTTCTTTACAACCATCTTGCTGTTGTTGTTGTACATAAGTATATGAATGAGTTGTATGTACACTCCTTATTTATAGTTAAATCAATGATTGGTACTTTGGATTGATTAATGAGATGATTGATGAAAGGCAATTTTATTTTTCGAGATTAAAACTTCTGTTTCAAAGCTCGAAGAAACAAGATCTAGACGGAATCTTTTAATAAAGTTCCACACTTTATCATCGAAGAGCTGCAACTGGAGGGAAGAAAACTTAATTTTAGATGGAAACCTCCAACAAATTCACTTAGCCATTATACCATTGATACAGAGAACCGCCGCGTAGTAGGCCTGCAGAGTGGCCTGCAAAGATTTTGTTATGTGATTTAGCACCACTGCACTAGTGGGGTTATGCGAAGTGACTTGTCTACATAGATAAGAATTCTGAAACAACTAACATCTTGGAAGAGAATATTCGGCGCGATATTGCTGGCATACAGCCCCAATTGCGATCGGAGATCACTTGTCCGAAATTATTTTTAAATCATAATTTCAAACTCTTATCTGTAGAAAAAATTCTTGGGATAAATTTTCAATTTATCGGAGATATTTTTTTAAATTTAAACTTTTTTAACTGTTAACTGAAGTCTAGACACTTATATTCGATGGAGGTTCGTAATAGCATTGACAGACGGCAGCGTTAAACCAGATTAATTGCATTTTTCGGGATTATTTCAGGAGTTACCACAGCTAACTCCGTTGCTGAATCCAAAAATAACTCTCAAAATTTTAGGGAGTCTGTGAGATTTTCGTTGGCAACATTGTTAAAAACGGCCAATTTTCATCTATTGTGAATGAAATACAAGCAACCCTGACAGCTGTTTATCAAATTCTCAATATAATATCAATAAAACTTCTATGTTATGATGCAGTTTTAAAAATAATGTGTTGATATGCTTTTGTAATAAAAAATGGTTTGGTAATAATTGGTCGGCTAACAACCGTAATGTTTATCTTCTATCAATTTTCATTGAAAATATTATAAAAAGGACAATGAGCTGTTTATCAGAGTTTCAAACTCGCATAACTGCCGTCTGTCACCTACAAATTTGGATCTGATTAAGTGCGCAGTTAATCCGGATTAACGCTGCCGTCTGTCAAGGCTATAAGAGGTAAGCAGAATAACAGTCAGGCAAAGTAGTTCCGACTATTTTAAAAACAAACTCTGTATTTCTTTAGCAAAATTAGGTTAATGATTCATTTATTTGGAGCACGAATATATAAGCTAATTTAAAAAGCTTTATGTCGCAAAGTGGTATAAATTCAAAGGAGTTTGATAATTTATATCCATAAGGCGTTCTTCGATTGTCATGGACAAAGACAAAGGGTATCCAAGGCATAAGTAGCATAAAAGCGATAACTGGTAAAAGGTTAGAGGCGCATGCTTCATTTATAACGGGTTATTCAAGTAGAGGTTATTTTTTCAATAACTTTTTCTTGACAGATTACGCGTGATTCCTGTCAAGCTGTCATGTTATTATTGTTCAGTATAGTTCATCATGGAAAGCCTGAACAACGTTTACGAATCGTTCAACTTTATTATGAAAATTCACGTTCTGTAAAAATTTTGTTTCGCGCGTTTCGCTCAGCTTATGATCAACATACTGGGCTTACTAAGCGTACTATTCGCAACCCCATCACCCTCTTGAGACCCAGCATTCCCTATTGGATAATATTCGAACGAACAGACCACGTCCAGCAGCAGTGAAGAAAATATAGCAGCCGTAGCTGATAGTGTACACGAAGACCGTGGAGCGTCGATTCGGCACCGATCGCAGCAACTCGGATATATGGAACGACTCGCGTATTTTACGTCGAGATCTTAAATTGAAAGCGTATAAAATACAGCTTGTGAATGAACTGAAGTCGCTAGAACTTCCACAGCGACATTGCTTCGCTCTAATGGGTTCTTGAAAAGTTTCAAGAAGAGCCGACGTTTTCGTGCCGAATGCGTGCGATGAGGCCCATTTCTGAACAGCTTCAAGAGCTGCCATTTCATCAAAAAAACAACGGTTTGGGGGTTTGTGGATTTGTGGGTCAGTGGAATCATCTGTCGGTCGCTTGGCCCCCAAGATCGTTTGATGTCATACCGTTAGACTTTTTCCTGTGCGCTTCGATTCAGACCTGGGAACAAAATAACACGCATGTCATTACCAGTCGAAATGCTCGAGCGAGCCATTGAAAAGTGGACTCAACGGATGGTCCATCTGAGACGTAGCCGCAGCCAACATTTGAAATAGATAATCTTCAAAAATTTAATGCCAAAGAATATTCTTTCGAATGATTATTTAAAATAGTAGGTAACCTATAGGACAGTTCTGCAAAATGACGTGCTCTTAACTTTTTACTTAATGCTCGAGCGAGCCATTGAAAAGTGGACTCAACGTTTGGTCCATCTGAGACGTAGCCGCAGCCAACATTTGAAATAGATAATCTTCAAAAAACGAATATTCTTTCGAATGATTATTTAAAATAGTAGGTAACCTATAGGACAGTTCTGCAAAATGGCGTGCTCTTAACTTTTTATCGGCCGATCTGGCCGGTTCTGAAAATTTAGCAATATAATATCAAAATGCACCTACGCATTAAATTTCTTTCGAATATTTTTTTTTAGAATCCCGAAACCGGTTTAAGACCCATAGTTTTTAGACAAAGTTGTTAAGAATGATCCGTTGAATATTTCCAAAATTTCTATTCGTTTTTTGCGTTTTTTTCCCCTGGAAATCAACCTGCCATGTGCCTTTTGAAGGTTAGATCTAATTACATAACATAATCATACAATTTATGTGGCAAACTCGCCTAGAAATGATACCAATTTTGTAGTCCGCCTCGTATATTGCTTTTGCATAACATCAAATTATAATTTATGTTAATGAAATTAAAAACAAAACAAGTGAGTTTCCACTTCACTTTCCTGACCTTACACACCTTTACTAACAACGCAAGGGAAAAACAAATAAATTATTTTGATATTTTACATTTTATCACGCCACTTTACATGACATTTCAATACTTCACAGCCACGCTTGACCAACATTAGGTAAATGGTTAATTATTATTTTGCGTGAAATTCACATGACAAGCCTATATTCGCCACGCATCTCTTGAACGCCCCACACATACGCCATAATTCGCCAAATTTAGGCGAAATTCACTCACCTGTGACCGCGACGATGCGTTGTTGAGCTCGCACTGCTGTGATTACGACACACACCCTCGCCAACGCCGACGCCAACATGCGTGCAGTTGCCCTCAGCACCGGTGTTTGCTGTCGTACCACCGTAGCGGCTGGCGCAATGCTCCACTTCATCGTAGCCGGCGCTGGCGTTACAAGCTAAAGTGTTCGCCGACGACGGCATATTGGCATTTGGCGTGTTTGTTGGATTTGTTGTGTTTGTGTATTGTTGATGTGACAGTTGTTGCTGCTGCTGCTGCTGTTCCGCCAACCTTTCTTCGGTTTGCGTTGCTGGTCGATTGGCTGTCATACTCGTAGTTGTTGTCGCCTTTGTTGAAATGTTGCATTCATCGAAAAACGTAGAAGTCGAGTGGGGAAAAAAATTAAAATGCGAAATGCGAAGCAGCAGGTTTTGTTGACTCTTTTTATTTACATTCTTGCCGTCTACAGTCCAATTGCTATACTCTGCTCACAATTGCGTTATTCTGCGCCTGTAATGAATAGTTGAGAGCTGAAAAAAAAAACAGAAAAATTTAGTGCAAATTGTAGGAAATGTTACAAATTACGATTAATCTGTGTCGTTTTTATTGAGTGCACTTTAAGTTGTTTCAAGATTTACATTCATATCTGCTGTTTTTTTTTTCTTCACACTTATCCTATTGTGTTGAGTTTTGTAGGAGTTTATTGCAATGATTTACATAATATTTATCTTTTACAATTGCGTGTATGTACAGGGTGCAACTGCTAATGTGGAGCTAGAGAAATTTAATTAATATCTCTTTCACGCTATTAGTGCCGACATCCGGGGCTTAATGTTAACTTACAGCTGTTCATTAGAAAAAATTCTCAATACTTTTCAAAAATGCATTTCGATAGCGGACAAGGATATAAAAAGGTCTTTATCATGATTTTAATCGATCAGTTCACATGGCAGCTACATACATATATGCCATATTGATTGGATCTGAACAATGTATTTAGAGATTGTAGCGCTGCTTTAGATAAAAATATGTGCCAAATCGCATAAAGATATCTTGTTAAATATATGTAAAAGTTTCCATACAAGAACTTAATTTTGATCTCTCAGTTTGTATGATAGCTAACGGGTGATCCAAGTAGAGGCACTTTTTCAATAGTACTTTTTTGACAAATCAAGCGTGATTCCTGTCAAGCTTTCATGTTATTATTGTTCAGTATAGTTTGGCATTTCATCATGGAAAGCCTGAACAACGTTTACAAATCGTTCAACTTTATTATGAAAATTTCTCGTTTTATAAAGGTTATGATTCGCGCGCTTCGATCAACTTATAGTCAACATAATCGGCCAACTGAGCGCACTATTCGCAACACCATCACTCATCTTGAGATTCAGCATTTATTATTGGATAATATTCGAATAGACCATGTCCAGCACATAGTGGAGAAAATACAGCGGCCGCAGCTGAAATTGTAGACGAAGACCGGAGGGAATCGATTCGGCGCTGTTCGCAACAACTCGGACTGACGTATGGAACGACTTGGTGCATTTTACGTCGATATCTTAAATTAAAAGCGTACAAAATAGGTCCTTTTCTGGCATTTGGGACGAATAGCAACATTAATAGATTAAAAATCTGCCATTCCATCCAAAAAAAAAAGCGGTTTGGTGGTATGTGGTATGTGGGCCAGTGAAATCATCGGTCCATATTTCTTCAAAAATGATGCCGGTGAGAACGTAACCGTTAATACGTCATGATAACTGACTATGCCGCTTCGATTCAGGACTTGAAGCGAAATATCACACGTGTCATTCGCCAGTTACCAGTCGAAATGCTCGACGAAGTCATTGAAAATTGGACTCAAGAGATGGACCATCTGAGTCGTAACCGCGACCAAATACCTAAAAAATAAATACCAAAGAATGTTCTTTCGAATAATAATAAACATTTCCTATTAAATTTGATGTTTCTGTGTTTTTTTTTAAGTAGGGAACCTCGAAATGGATCACCCTTTACATGCTAAAGTGGTCCGGTCGGCTGTTCTAATAAATGATTAACTTTTTGGGTAGAAGGGATGTACGCATGTTTGAACCGACTCAGCTCATCCCGGCAAGCCTATTTTAAATTGAGAGTGATTTCTTTTCATTGCTTTTTTTGAGTTGTTTTGACGGAAATCTAATAAAAGCGCGAATTAAGAAATATGAGGTAAAACCTTCGAAAAACTATTGGATGACAAGAGTCTTAAAGTTGTGAGTTTTATCAAATAGTGTTTTAGATCTGAACTGAATTTATCTACAGTCACCCGATAAAGTCTACATACCCCCCCGAAAAGATCAGTTCTGTGTCACCTATGCACAATGGAAACACAAAATGCATATCAAACGAACTCTTATTAAGAGCAAAAAGATATTTTGACTATATTCCTTTTGTAGAGGTTATTCTAAGAGTAAAATATAAAGATCTTGACTTAAGCTTTCACCCATCTACATCTACTGAAGACGACGTTATCGAAAATTTGGTGGAAACTGCGCAAAAGCATCATAACATTTAGGAAATAATAGAGGCTCTCAAGAGTATTAATATTATTTTAATTTTTTTTGTATTTAAAAACTGAAGACAAAAATCAGTTATACATAGTTTATAGAAAATATAACTAAGGGGTTGCTAAGTCAATACATATACAAATAAAGTGTGAGGCAATGCTTTCGACTAGCCGACTCGTAATTTTAGGGCAATGGAACCAAACGGCTAAATTTATAGTATATATTCACCAACGGAACAAAGAGTGTAATAGGAACAGAAGAGCGCTTCTTCTATAGTAATCCACACTCAGAAGGTAGTTTTAAGCTAAGTGACTACAATTCAGTATGCCAGGCCGAAATTGTGCGCATAACAGAAAGTGCCACTTAGACTTTTAATCTAACTAACATTCCAAAACCCTTGTTAATGCTATCCGTAGCGTCAGAACTAAGTCGCACAAAATTCTCCTGAGCTGCCTCAGACCATTAAGATCCTTCAAGGGTTGTTTGAAGCAAAGGATTCTATATAAATACTACAAGTCTTGGAACAGTAGCAAGACTGGGCATACCACAATGTTACTTTGGGGTAGTACTGATAGTGGTCAGACCAAAATGCTCCTACTTCTAGGCAAAAGGGAACTTACTAATATTGAAGGGGTTCTGTCACGGCACCAACTCTAAGATTCCACCTTCAAAAATTGGTAAAGTGGATTCGATGGAATATAGAGTATGCTAATAGGACGGGATATATTCCACAGCCAATGTTTTAAGAAACATTGGCCAGGCTGGTGTGGAAAAAATCGGAGTTGCTGGACAACGCTCAATTTGGTTACCACTCAGCAGCACAAAGGGCCTAATTATGACCTATGTGCGGTTGTCTGCCAACTTCCATCTAACAAAGAATGTTAAAAGTGGAGATTTGGAATGTTTTTACAGAAAAAAATATTGATACAGTCGTGAACGGGAGATGTCGATGACTTTGTTTACGATTATTATGACGTTCGTTTCGTAACGTTTCAAGTTGCAGTCCTCTCTGTATTCCAGTGTTATGACGTTGTCTTATTATTGATTCCATCCTACATCCTCTTTGGTACAGAGGGCTACTTATATGTACACAATATGGCAACTTCAGTTGCATTGTAATTTTACATATCTAGCAACATGGTCATACATTTCCTCTTACTAACTTTTATTTAAACTATAACAGAATGACAGCACCCTGTAACACCACATATTGTAATCCGAACTCATATGCACGTAAATATTTTGTATTGTTTGAATTACTGTTTGCTTGTTGACTTACTTGCAAATTTTGTTGTCTTATCTCACACGTAGACACGTAGACTACATTTTCATTCATAAGCAAATACGCAAAATCCAGCGATTGTACAAAACAAGAATGCTGTCTGACTTTGCTATCAACTCGAATATAGAGGCATATTTATGTACATATGTATGTATATACATTCCTATCTTTAGTTGTAACTTGGACCCACTTAGAAGTGGAAAAACACTGCGTAGCGGCAATAAATACAAATGAGAAGGAAAACTGAGCATATGAGTATACATATGTACTTCTACCTAAACGATTATGTAAAGCTTTAAACTAATTAAGAATACTGCGAGGTGCTAAGGACAACATGCCAAAAGCAAGTAGTAGAGTCGTTTTCCAATTATTAACTCGCCTTATAACGGTTATTATAAAGGTTATACATTAATGTCTCAGAAATATTATTCGCCTGTATCACTGACACAAAGGCCTGCAGGCAGAGCTCAATAAGCGGGTGTTGTATAAAATATACCACGTACACAGACTGATCAAAACTGACTAATAGAGTGGATGTCACAATATATAGCTCGGAGCTGGATCTTAGGCGACCCTTCACGCTTCCGAAAATCTACAGCATCTTCCAGGCGAATGTCCTTGCGATCAAAAAAACGGCTGAGCTAGCTAACAACGGAGGAAACAACAAAACGAAAATCTATGGTAACAACTCTCATTGCATTACGTAGATAATTTTCTTAGAAGCAGGGAAGCAGTAGACATACTGCGCTCCAGGCCACAAAGGAATTATGGGAAACGAAATACTGGACAGACAGTTGAGAGTGAGATGGAGTGCCCTAAAAACATACAGGATCGCAAAGATCACCTGCAAGAACCCTAAAAAGAAACGCACATGCGTGCTACTCACATATAAAGGAATTCCTGGAAACGAAATTGATGATTAGATTGCCAAAGTGCCATCCGTCTGGCTATCGAACCAGCACAGAAAATACGTACGTCACTATCAAGACGGACGGCATCACTTGCGAGCCGGATGATCAGAAGTAGTGACGATACATACAGAGCGTGCAGGAAAGTCGACATAAGAGCGTAGCTTAAACACCCGCTATTCTTCTGTCCTCTCTTCTGAATCCTCAACATCCATTGTGTGAAAGATTAAGGCCCACCGCAATCAAACTGATTGTGATCGAAAAATACTCATACTTATTACTCATACGGTCTCTAAAGGACTGTGCTAAAGGATGGTTGTTGATCTAATGACAGATCACAAGCTACTAGCATCATATGAAAAGAGGATCGACACACACCACCTCTTTGTCGATTTCAAAGCTCCTCGAAAAGGAGCTGCCTTTATGCCGCTATGACTGAATTTGGTATTCCCACAAAACTAATAGAACTGTTTAAACTGACATTAAGCAATACTTAAACACCCGCTATTCTTCTGTCCAGCCTTATATAGGACTAGTCTTATATATCAAGGAACTTCGCAGTTTAAGGGACTAGACGAAGTATCAAATATTGATATCTAATATAAAGTTGTTCGCCGCCAAAAGCATTGGCACCCTTCATGACGAATACTTCGGGTCAAATTGAACTCTAGAATTACTAAGGATCAGTAGGTCTATGTATGGTATGACCTCACATAGTGATCAGCGTGAAAGCCGAGTCTGTTTATCAATGTTCGTTCATCTATCCATCTGCATATACGGGAACTAGTTTTCAGTTTTTGAAATATCTTTTGCTCATTTGCCAGAATTGCCGATATTAGACCACAGTAGCATATAGCTGCCATATAAACTGAACTAACATAGTTTCAAGTTCACTAAATATGAGATAAAACATTTTCTAAAAGGTCTATTCTGGATCGAAACATTTAGCGGGACTTTTATAATTGCTTTCCATGAGGTTGCACAGTTTCAAAAAATTTTTCACCTAACCTTTGAGTATTTAGTAGAATCAAAAATCTGCAAACTATTTCGAACTCCTCTTCAAACTAAGTCTCTGGCATATCAATAAAGCAGTAAAAATATACATAGCACATACATATGTACATATAAGTAGTACATACATACATGTTGGCTTGGAGACACTTTCCGCTTATTATGGCCGAGACGTTACATTTAATGCAATTTTAATATTTTATATTGCTGTATGGTAAATGTATTACGTTCTTTATGCTTCTTACATAAATACTGCAAACATATCACATCTCCATATGTACATGCATACACTCCCATATATAAATACATATGTATATGTATGAATGTACTTATGTGAATAGTGTTTGCATGACAGTATGGCAACATTATTGTGAAGTAGAGCGTCAATTTTGGATCACTTTACCAGCCATCTTACTGTACCGGTAGGTAAAAATGATTAGGCACTTATTTGTAATTTAAGCTATACCGTTACAGAGCGAAATTGCGTTGAGCTGAGGAGAGCTGATTAAAAATACTTATTACGTACTGCCGGTAACGGTAGGAGGCAGTGAAATAGAAAATGAAGTGAAGGCCTATTATGATACAGCTACAACAACAAAACCTATAGTACATATGATGCTATTAATACATATTCACCTTAATGCACACGCATACTTATACGGATATGAGTACAGAGAACACTTGGGAGACATGACAGATTGTGTAAAAATAACACCAGTTGACATGTGTTGCCAACTAGTACCTGGAGTTGCAGTTCAGCGCAGACTCCAAAAGACCGTTAATTTCGGTTGAACCGATGCCAAACTTGCACAAATATAAAAGATTCCTTACAAGAGCTCGATTTTGATCATTCAGTTTGTATGACGGTTATAAATTATGGTGGCTACACCTGAACAATTTTTTCGCAGATTGCACCATTATCTTAGATAATAACCAATGTCAAATTTGGTGAAAATAACTCGTCAAATGAAAAAGTTTTCCATATGAGCACTTGATTCGAATCGTTTAGTTTGTATGACAGCTATATGCTATAGTGACTCGATCTGAATAATTTCTTCGGAGATTGTACCATAGTCTCAGACAATAATCCTTTTCAAATTTAGTGAACACATCTTCTCAAATGAAAATGTCTTTCATAAGAGCATTCCATTGCCGTCCTTCAGTTTGTATGAGAAATGATCCAACTCATGCCCTATTAATAATGTAAATCTCAGATCGTCTATTAAGACTGTTAGTTGATGAAGCCCATCATGAAACTAACTATAACAAGTAAGGAAGGGCTAAGTTCGGGTGTCACCGAACATTTTATACTCTCGCATAATAAAGTGATAATCGAGATTTCATTATCAGTCATTTACATATTTTTCAAATACCGTATTTGTGTAAAGTTTTACTCCGCTATCATCATTGGTTCCTAATGTATGTATATACTATACAGAGAAGGCATCAGATGGAATTCAAAATATTGTTATATTGGAAGAAGGCGTGGTTGTGAACCGATTTCACCCATATCCATCACCCGTACATGTCATCAGGGTGTTAAGAAAATATTATATACCGAATTTCATTGAAATCGGTCTAGTAGTTCCTGAGATATGGTTTTTGGTTCATAAGTGGGCGACGCCACGCCCATTTTCAATTTTTAAAAAAAGCCTGGGTGCAGCTTCCTTCTGCAATTTCTTCCGTAAAATTTAGTGTTTCTGACGTTTTTTGTTCTTCGGTTAACGCACTTTTAGTGATTTTCAACATAACTTTTGTATGGGAGGTGGGCGCGGCTATTATCCGATTTCTTCCATTTTTGAACTGTATATGGAAATGTCTAAAGGAAACGACTCTATAGAGTTTGGTTGACATAGCTATAGTAGTTTCCGAGATATGTATGTACAAAAAACTTAATAGGGGGCGGGGCCACGACCACTTTTCCAAAAAACTTACGTCCGAATATGCCCCTCCCTAATGCGATCCTTTGTGCCAAATTTCACTTCAATATCTTTATTTATGGCTTAGTTATGACACTTTATAGGTTTTCGGTTTCCGCCATTTTGTGGGCGTGGCAGTGGGCCGATTTTGCCCATCTTCGAACTTAACCTTCTTATGGAGCCGAGAAATACGTGTACCAAGTTTCATCATGGTATCTCAAGTTTTACTTAAGTTACAGCTTGCACGGACGGACAGACAGACATCCGGATTTCAACTCTACTCGTCACCCTGATCACTTTGGTATATATAACGCTATATCTGACTCTTTCAGTTTAGGACTTACAAACAACCGTTATGTGAACAAAACTATAATACTCTCCTTAGCAACTTTGTTGCGAGAGTATAATACGAGTAAAACGAAAACTACCTTTGTAATACGATTTATTTCTTGTCTAAGAAAGGTCTCAGTCTCGGCAATAACTTTGACGCGACCATTTTAGTGAAGTCTCAGAACAGCAAAATTTCGCTGTAAGCCAGGCCCGAAAAGTTTGTTGGTGCAGAAGCTATGCGAAGTCATTTTCTTATCATTTCACAGGACTTTGTGCCGCTTATGAGCTCACGTTGAACCCTCTTTGCACAGAGCTTTACAGAGCATACCCAAAATATTTATGAACAATATGTTTAACACGTAGTTTTGATATTTGTAGTGAATTTGGTGTCCTCATTATTTTATTTTACGATCAAACCAAATAATTCAGTAGATTTGTTGATGCTTTCGTTTATAATTTTTTAAACGTCATCTGAACGTTTAGTGAATCTTTTTCAAAAGATAGACCCAATTTCAGCTTCTTTGTAGAATATTGTCGAACGAGAGCATGCCTGACGGTTGGAATTCTAGTGTGCTTTGCTCAATCCACAAAACGGGAGACCCCACAATCTGCGCCAACTGTTATCTCCTCAATATCGCATATACGGTTTTACGGTGAAAGATTAAAGCCCACCGCAATCAAACTGATTGGACCTTATCTGTATGGATTTAGGCCTAGAAAATCAACAACTGACCGGATATTCACCATGCGCCAAATCTCCCGTGAAAACAGGATTGACACACACCACCTCTTCGTCGTTTCAAAGCTACTTTTGACCGCTCGAAAAGGAGCTGCCTTTATGCCGCGATGTCTGAATTTGGTATACCTGCTAAACTAATACGGCTGTGTAAACTGACATTGAGCAATTCCAAAATCTCCCTTAGGAAACGAGGTTTAAGACAAGGCGACTCCCTATCGTGCGTCTTCTTCAATTTGCTGCTGGAGAAAATAATTCGAACTGCAGAACTTAATCGCGCAGATACAAACTTCTATACGACTACTGCCGTACGCTGATGATATTGATATCATTGGCTTCAACATCCGCGCCGTTAGTTCTACTTTCTCCAGACTGGATAAGGAAGCAAAGCAAACGAGTTTGGTAGTGAACGGAGGTAAGACGAAATATCTCTTGTCATCAAACAAACAGTCGTCGCACTCGCGACTAGGCTCCTACGTCACTGTTGACCGTCATAACTTCGAAGTCGTATGTAGATAATTTAATTTATCTTGGAACCAGTACTAACACAAACAACAATATCAGCCTCGAAATCCAACGCAGAATACTTCTTACCAACAGATGCTCTCGACGAACAAAAACCAAACTCTATGAGTCACCCATTATTCCCGTCCTGCTATATGGCGCAGAGACATGGACGTTAACAACATCTGATCGATGTTTTGGCCGGTCAAAAAGGCGCTGGTTTGAGCCGATGTGTGAGAGCTCGCATTGTTATGGTGCACAATGATTCGTCTTCTCTTGTTCGTTTTTCGAATTTCTCCGAAGACTTCAGGCAACCAAATGGTGGTGTACCACTCAGAATTGACCGTCCTACGTTGCTCAAGCGGAACAGTCACCACACGACCAGTTTTGCCGAAGAAACAGACAACCATTTGCTTCGAAGTGCTTCTTTCACGAACAACTTTCGTTGAATTTGGCTCGTCTTGGAAGACCCACACGGTCGATTGCTGTTTTGATTCGGGCTCATACCCATAGATCCATGATTCGTCACCTGTGATGATCTTATAAACGTCTTTTAAAGCACCGCGATCGTATTTTTTCAGCATTTCTTTACACCAATCCACACGAGCCTATTTTTGAGCGATTGTCAAATTGTGCGGGATCCAACGAGAACAAACCTTTTTTACGGCCAGGTGTTCATGCAATATCGAATGTATGCTGGTGGCAAAAATGCATAGGCATGCCTCTATCTGAAGGTATGTTACATGACGGTCTTGCATTATCAGTTAACGTACGGCATCGATGTTTTCTGGCACAACGGCTGTTCTTGGACGACCTTCACGGAATTCGTCTTTGAGCGAGCGTCGGCCACGATTCAATTCGTTGTACCACTTTTTCACAGTGCTATAGGATGGTACTTCATAGCCATACAAAGATTTTAGTCCATCGATGCACTCTTGTCGTGATAATCCACGTCGAAAGTTGTGAAAAATGATCGCACGAAAATGTTCACGAGTTAATTCCATTTTTTGGCCGAGATGAATTTTTTAATGCTAAAAAATGTCAAACTTTTTAATGGAAATGTCAGATTGCACCTGGCAACACTTAGTGTGACCTAGGCCATAAATATATATAGCAGCCTCCGTATAATAAAATTTATATAGATTTAGGTAGACAAAAGTAATTTCTACCCTTCGGAATTTAAAAATGAAATATGACGTATGTACTTCATATTGACAAGTGCTTTAATTTGGTAAACGGCAGCACTGAAGTACCTCTATGCATAGTCATGTATTTTATTTTCATCACACAAGGCTATTTGCATAAGACATGGCTCTTTCCTAGTATATGCATATGTAAGCAGTTATAATATGAAATATGTGAATGACATGCGTTCTTTGTAGGCGCGATGATGCCGAATCACACGTGAGGATGCACCACGAGTCTGAATAGTTTACATTTTCCGAATACATATATGTAGATAAGTATGTATGTGTACTGTAGTTCCAATATGAAAGAAGCAGATAAAAATATATACGAATACGTATGTACATATGAGTAACGACAAGCACATGTAAACAAAGTACTGGTGAATGTGATTACGAAGCGGCCGTGGAAAACTATTTACATAAAAAACATATGTAGTATGTATGTAAGTACATACATATACACTGTATGCTAACCGTATTTTAAGCCGGCTGCTACCGGCAAGTTAACTGGTGAGGAAGTCCTTGGTGATGACTTTGTCATAATGCACTTCGGTCAAGTTCAACGAAGCAGACACTGAGCACTCTAAAGGTAACTGCGAAGTTTCGGCGAAGGACCTTACAAGTACGGCAAGTAGCTTTAATATGAATGAAACAGTTACAAAAATATGTTGGAAAGAGAGGTAGAGAGAGAGAGAGAGAGAGAGAGATATAAAAGTACATATAGAGTGAGTAAAGAGTATGATTTTAATACAATATCAATAGATGATGGCGCCAATTTGAAATGAGCGGAATACCACACAAAATTGAAGAAATTATCTTACTAAGAGAGCTCTTTGTTATCAATTCTAATGAGAGCGGTTGGGGTAGTTCATCAACGTATCCGTTAGGTAAATTAGATGAAGAAACTTGAGCAGAATTGCGAAAGATGGAATCTCAAGCTTCTGACATGCAAAGCTTTCACAAATCGAATATATGTACGTACTTATATCGCAATATTTGACATTTTTTGACCCGGCACGGTTTTATGGTCGCGCACAAATCAAGCACGCTCTAACCTAGAAAACAATTTAGACATCGTATTAGTAAAGGTCCAAAAAATATAATTATGAAGTGGACTGGGATATCAGCCACAAAGTCGGCGAGAGAAAATTCTGTTATTACCGACGGGCATAGCGATTTGACAAGCTGTGGCGCCAGTGCTCACACCTCATCTGCAACGGGTGCAGATTGCGGCGATGGTAGCACTACCGCCAAGCCATCTCTACAGCGTATGGGTGCTACAGTCCATGTAGGCTTGGAGCAAGAAAGCGCTACAGCATTAACACGAAAAAATAAGAAGAGCTTCTGTGCTCTCCTGAGCAGGTGAATGTGAGCTCCAAATATGGCAACAAGAGAAAACCCCGGAAAAAGCCAAGCATAGTTCCTCCATGCGTTACAAGGCATGGTGATGAAAAACGACCGGATACATTTCGCCACATGCATTCGCATAGAACAGCACATCGCTAAAAAGAGGCAGCGACAGAGACCGAACCGAAGGCATAAATAGTGATCCGATCAGCACAGGAGGTTGTTGTTTTTATACTCTCGCAACAAAGTTGCTAAGGAGAGTATTATAGTTTTGTTCACTTATCGGTTGTTTGTAAGTCCTAAAACTAAAAGAGTCAGATATAGGGTTATATATACCAAAGTGATCAGGGTGACGAGTAGAGTTGAAATCCGGATGTCTGTCTGTCCGTCCGTCTGTCCGTGCAAGCTGTAACTTGAGTAAAAATTGAGATATCATGATGAAACTTGGTACACGTATTTCTTGGCTCCATAAGAAGGTTAAGTTCGAGATGGGCAAACTCGGCCCACTGCCACGCTCACAAAATGGCGAAAACCGAAAACATATAAAGTGTCATAACTAAGCCTTAAATAAAGATATTAAAGTGAAATTTGGCACAAAAGCTCGCATTAGAGAGGGGCATATTTGAACGTCATTTTTTTGGAAAAGTGGGCGTGGCCCCGCCCCCTACTAAGTTTTTTGTACATATCTCGGAAACTGCTATAGCTATGTCAACCAAACTCTATAGAGTCGTTTCCTTCAGGCACTTCCATATACAGTTCAAAAATGGAAGAAATCGGATAATAACCACGCCCACCTCCCATACAAAGGTTATGTTGAAAATCACTAAAAGTGCGTTAACCGACTAACAAAAAACGTCAGAAACACTAAATTTTACGGAAGAAATTGCAGAAGGAAGCTTCACCCAGGCTTTTTTTAAAAATTGAAAATGGGCGTGGCCTCGCCCACTTATGGACCAAAAACCATATCTCAGGAACTACTCAACCGATTTCAATGAAATTCGGTATATAATATTTTCTTAACACCCTGATGCCATGTACGAAATATGGGTGAAATCGGTTCACAACCACGCCTTCTTCCAATATAACGCTAATTTGAATTCCATCTGATGCCTTCTCTGTATAATATATACATACTACATTAGGAACCAATGATGATAGCGGAATAAAACTTTACACAAATACGGTATTTGAAAAATATGTAAATGACGGATAATTAAATCTCGATTATCACTTTCATGCTGCGAGAGTATAAAATGTTCGGTGACACCCGAACTTAGCCCTTCCTTACTTGTTTTACATTAATCTTTGTCAAATTTCGTGAAGATATTTTGAGTGTCTAACCTGGATTAAAGTTTCTTAAACATATTTGATCGATGCGAAACATACTAGGGGTATTCAGACCGAACCCTGTTAATTTGGTAATTCGTTAGTTGATGCTTCGTTAAAAGGCTTAACTGTGAACATACTTTTTGTTCTACCTCTGTAGTATGATGAATCTTATTCCGAAACAGCTGATTCAATTTTATTAAAGAGTAAAAATGCCTCATTAAAGTGCGAAATAAAAATTTTCAGTCATTTAATTGAAAATTATGTGGAGCAGATCAAATTTATTACTGGTAAGTACTTTAAATTGATGTACAGAGGAGCAGGAGAACAGCTGATGTGATAATACCGAGTAACGAAACAATTATCAAGCTTGCCAGATGGATAGTTCGTTACCCGGTAGTCTGTTAATTTTTCAAAAACAAAATACTACCGAATAACGACTAACGAATGAACAAGGCTGGTCTGAATACTCCTATTGAAAATATGAAAAAAAATTTATTTGAAAAAATTTAATACTTTATTACTATTATTATTGTCACTCGAAGTTGAAACCTGAAAAAAATGCACGTGGGTGGCCCGAGTGATTTTGGCTCTTGATGTTATCTGAAATGAAATATTCTTGATTATTCTTAATCTATAGATATGTCATTCTGGTCGGAACTACTGAAGTTAAATTTCAAGGGTAAATAACAAAATGGCGGACTTTGAAAAAAAGTCCTTTTATTTTAGCAAAGAAAGCGTTGTAAAATAAAAAGTTAGGGGTGAAAAAAATGCTCGTTTACGAGCGACGAGAACTGTAAGTGTGTAGAACAGCCTGTTCAAATTTTAAAGCAATCGGTTCAGTAGAAAAAAAGTTGGGACCTGGGCCGACCAGAAAAACAATCTTTTGAGAAAAACGCGTTTAAAGTTCGGTCGACCTAAAAAGTTGGACTCCGAGGCGCTATAGGAAACTCCTTATAACTGCCGAAATATTTCGAATTTCTGTCTGAAATTCTCACAGTATATTCTCAAGACATTGTACTTTCAAACTAAGCAAAAAAAAATTTCAATTTTTTGAACCCAAGTTATCAGACTACTACCTTAAGGTTTACCTTAGTAAATACACTTAACCATTTATGTAACCAAAGATAGGAAACTAATATTTGCCAGCATTTTCAATGACCCAATTTATTACCCAAACTACATAAATTGAAGAGAATATTGAATTGTAGGCCACCAACTTATATAAGTACATACTTATGTACATAAGTATGTGTGTATGTGTATACATAACTACTTTAATAACTTACATATTGTGAATGGCACGTAAAACCTTAGTAAAAGCGGCAAATTCCTCTTCAATTGAGGGCGTTGTAATATCCAACAACAACACGTAGCACTTTTTGAACACCATTCAACAAACAATTTATGAGTAGTGCGAGCATATTTCAAACAAATCCACTCAATTTAATTCAATTAAATTGATTGGCGATACCGGTGAAATACACGTAAAACACAACCTTTTGTTGATATATCTACATAAGTATGTATGTATAGATATACTTAGCTATATTTGTTTAGTAGTTGAGTGCGAATGTTTATAGCTTGTTGAAATGTATCGACTGCAACGCGTTGTGCTGTGCAATTTATTATACGGTATTAGTTTGTGACTCGTGCCACAAGCCAACCGACGTACTAGTCAACCAGACGCCCGACTTCGTAATTTCCCATTGTGGTCCAGCATTGGCAGTTGCCAGAGCGCGTTGTCACAGAGTAAATAAATTATTTATCTGTATAAATAAATGTCTTATACTACAGTATGATATGAAGTGTGCTTACATACATACGTATGTATATAAATATGTACGAGTAAATGGACGCCTACGCAGCCGTAAACCCGTACACATGGATGTAATAAAACTGTAGTTTGCGGTTTATGCTTGGCCCACATTCTCTTACAGTGTCAGAGTAATATCTCTGCGTACAATACACTATCAGATGGCTTTAAAAAGCTTGAGATTTGAACATAGCGGTACAATGAGACATGCCGGAAATCGGTTGTAACTTCTCATATCAAAACACATTTTCAAATCTTACGAAGTTAAGATAGTTACACAAAAATAAGAACTCTGAAGGCCTTACGACATGATAATCGTGGCATAGCCCATTAGTCCCAATCTATGAGTAATACTGACTTTTACCATGTTAAAGCTGTTCAACTAGTTAAGACAATTAAGATGCTGATTGGCCCATCCGGTTTGGTATTCCCACTTAATTTTTCTTCAATAATTAGTATGTGACATCTGTCAAATAATACTTTGTTTTTGTTATATTCCTTTTAATTGGTAGGTAAATAACACTAACGAGTTTATAATGCAATTTTATTGTATTAATTTACCGCAGAAGGTAATAATAATATACATAACGTGTTGATCCAAGTAGAGGTACTTTTTATACCCTGAACAGGATATAATAAGTTTGTCACGATGTTTATAACACCCAGACAGAAGCGTCGGAAACCCTATAAAGTATATAAATAAATTATCAGTATGTTGAGCTGAGTCGATTTAACCATGTCCGTCTGTCTGTCTGTATATATACGAACTAGTCCCTCTGTTTTTAAGATATCCTTTTGAAATTTTGTAAACGTCGTTTTCTCTTCAAGAAGCTGCTCATTTGTCGAAACGGCCGATATCGGACCACTACAACATATAGCTGTCATATAAACTGAACGATCGGAATCAAGTTCTTGTATGGAAAACTTTCACATTTGACAATGTATCTTCACCAAATTTAGTATAGATTATTTTTTAAGGCAACAATGTAATCTCCGTAGAAATTATTTAGATCGGTTAACTATAGCATATATCTACCATACAAACTGAACGATCGGAATCAAAATCTTGTATGGAAAACTTTCACATTTGGCAATGTATCTCCACCAAATTTGGCATAGATTATTTTCCATAGAAACAATGTAATCTCCAAAGAAATGGGTCGGATCGGTTAACTATAGCATATAGCTACCATACAAACTGAACGATCGGAATCAAGTTCTTGTATGGAAAACTTTTACATTTGACAATGTATCTTCACCAAATTTGGTATAGATTATTTTCTAAAGCAACAATGTAATCTCCGAAGAAATGGGTCAGATCGGTTAACTATAGCATATAGCTACCATACAAACTGAACGATCGGAATCAAAATCTTGTATGGAAAACTTTCACATTTGACAATGTATCTCCACCAAATTTGGCATAGATTATTTTCCATAGAAACAATGTACATAATCTCCGAAGAAATGGGTCGGATCGGTTAACTATAGCATATAGCTACCATACAAACTGAACGATCGGAATCAAGTTCTTGTATGGAAACCTTGCACATTTGACAATGTATCTTCACCAAATTTGGTATAGATTATTTTCTAAAGCAACAATGTAATCTCCGAAGAAATGGATCAGATCGGTTAACTATAGCATATAGCTACCATACAAACTGAACGATCGGAATTAAAATCTTGTATGGAAAACTTTCACATTTGGCAATGTATCTCCACCAAATTTGGCATAGATTATTTTCCATAGAAACAATGTAATCTCCAAAGAAATGGGTCGGATCGGTTAACTATAGCATATAGCTACCATACAAACTGAACGATCGGAATCAAGTTCTTGTATGGAAAACTTTCACATTTGACAATGTATCTTCACCAAATTTGGTATAGATTATTTTCTAAAGCAACAATGTAATCTCCGAAGAAATGGGTCAGATCGGTTAACTATAGCATATAGCTACCATACAAACTGAACGATCGGAATCAAGTTCTTGTATGGAAAACTTTCACATTTGACAATGTATCTTCACCAAATTTGGCACAGATTATTTTCTAAAGCAACAATGTAATCTCCGAAGAAATGGGTCAGATCGGTTAACTATAGCATATAGCTACCATACAAACTGAACGATCGGAATCAAGCTACCATACAAACTGAACGATCGATGTATTTCTGGGGAATCAAGTTCATTTGAGAAGGAAAAGTAACCTGAAGAAATTGAACTCCCATTTCATTCAGAAAAAAAACAGTTTGGTGTGGTTTGTGGGCCGATGGAATCATCGGTATTTACATATTTCATCAAAATAATGCCGGTGAGAAAGCAACAGCAATTTGTTGCCTGAAAGTGGAAGCTCATAATCTCGGCGACATTTGGTTTCAACAAGATGGAGCGACTTCCACACATCACACCAATCAATTGATTTATTGAGAGAATTATTCGGTGAGCAGATAATTTTATGTTTTAGGTCGGTCGATTGGCCACCAAAGATCCTTGAGACTTTCCTGTGGCCATATGTAAAGTTTAAAAGTCTATGCGGACAATCCCGCTTTTGATTCAGGACTTAAGAGCAAGCCATCACCGTTATTAATCACCAGTGACAAGTCGAAATACTCGAACGAGTCAGCGAAAAGTGGACGCAACGGTTCATCTGAGACGTTGTCCCGGCCAACATTTGAAAGAGATAATCCTCAAATAAAAAATGCTAAAAATGTTCTTTCCAACGATAATAAACATTTCCCATTAAATTGGAAGTTTATATGTATGTTTTCTTTACAAAAGTAGGGAACCTCGAAATAGTTCACCCTATAGCTGTCATACAAAAACCGACTGACAATCTGCGAATAAATTGTTTAAATCGGTTTCCTATAACGTAATGTATGTACATACATACTTATGTAACTTCCATAAAATTTAACGATCCAAATCAAGTTATTGTATGGTGAACTGTTTTTTATTTGATAAAGTTTTTATTTGTGAAGGATATCATAACTTGTCTCGTCTATTCATACCTCAAAAGTCTTCCTGACATACTTACATAAATATGTACATACATACATAAGTACATAAATATCCACAGAACATATTACAAAATACATTCATATGTACATACATATGTATGTATATGTCTACTATAATAGATAATGGATGGAGTTAAGCAGATTAGGATGAGTTTGCGCATGCAAATTGCTTTCCTCACAATCAATAAATTGCGCATCTCATCATCCCATTTCAATATACACTGTACACACATTTATCTCTATTCATTTACTTACTCATTCACATAGCGACATTTAAGTAAATCTATTATGTGACGTAAATTCTATAATATAGGCATATCAATTATCGGCATTAAATAATAATGAAGTTATAAAAAATATACGCGTACATATACATAACTACAATGAGTATATGTACTAGGAAGGGTCGTATTTTTTGAAATTAAAAAAAAAATTGTTTGACCTATTTCTTTCCCGTTAACTTTTAGGAAGGTTCTTTGAATTGCGGTAAAAAATTTCCTGAGACGACGACAATGTTAAAAAGCCAATATAAAATGCTAACAATAGTAATGTGGCACAGATAAATTAGTAAAAGTAAGTCGAAGATATGATCAGTAGAGGTATGCTATGGTGAATTAGAAGTCAGTCTGTTGATCTAGTGATTCTGTGCTTAATTCTTTAAACATAGTTGTACTCCAGTTATTGGATTGAAACGGTTTAAATTTATTGCAGACTAATTTTAGCTAGTATTTTTTTATTAATTTTAAGCCCGTGAAGCATAATAAAGCGACTTGAAAACAGTTATTTAATATACGAACACTTCAGCAATCATCTCTCAAATCGAGTGACTAAAGTAAGTTTGGGGAACAATAAAAAGTCAAAGTGTCTCCACGAATGAAAATTACACAGAACAAATCAATGCATTCAACTTTATATGACATAAAAATGTAACTTAGGCTCTAAATGGAACTAATTGCAACCTAAGCTCTGCGATGATGCATAACCTGAAAGTTGAAGGCATAGACTGAATATGAATTTATATAAGCTGGCAGTATTTGCTTTTAGTAATAAGAAAATCTAACTGAACACTCGAAAAGCCTCACTCCCTTTGACTTCGTACTGGATCACTTGGACCATGGACCGCCAACCGAACTATGGCGGCTCTTTCTCTACCCATATAATGGCGAGAGAGTTGTGGGGTGGGAAGAAGCCGATGAAGGAGAGGGGCAGTGAGCTTCTTAATAGATGGGTCATAGCTTGGGGGGAAGGTTAATGGAGGGGTTTACTCTATCAACTCCAGCTGCAGACTTCCTGACTATTGCAGTGTCTTCCAGTCCGAGGCTGCAGCCATTAAAGTAGCAGTCGATTTACTGCTCCGAAGTGCAGTCTCCTTCAGAGAAGGAAGAAACTTGGCCAAGGCTGGACCATCATCGATACATACGCTGTACCAAAGCCTTTTGGTCCAAGATCGATCGCAAGAGATATAGTCATCTTTGTACCCTCAGTAAGGCTAGATTTTGGGCTTTTAACAGGCCTTTGCCCTATTGGCGTTCACGCAGTAAGACTAGTAGTTCTACCAGTCGCCATCTGCAGAAGCTGTATGGAAGATGATGAGATGGAAACAACTCAACACTTCCTTCTTTTGGGAGGTCAAGACTTAAATATTTGGGAGCGCATACCTTCAGGCATTGAAAAGAAGAGAAAGCCGCTTGACTTTTCTTTCACAACCATCTGATCAAAATTGACTGTGCCCACAAATCGAAACTATAAAACAAATTTCCTTGATTGGTGAAAGATGTCGCGGAGGATTTCAACGTTTCTTAGGGATCGTTGCAACATATTACGGTTATGGTTTTAGCAAAAAACCTGTAATTACATTCATTCAAAGCATCATAAGTGTTTGTCTGGAGATTTTTAACAAGTAAAAAAATTTAACAACGAGTTCGCTGGAAATTTTTTGTGTTCCAATTGAATCATTGCTACGAAATGATTGAAAATCTTTCAGATGTGATTTAAAGAGTCTACTTTATCACAAAAAAAGTATTTGAGTGGCACACAACATTCAGGAAAGGTCATGAAGTCATTAAATACAAGAAACAAGCAAGTCGTTAATCATGCTCTGGAATATATTGCAAAGTTTTGTTTCTTTGGGGACTCGGGCAGGCTTTTCTAACATTATAAAAATATTATCAAGAGGTCTTTCCTTTTCTCCATATACATACATACATACATGTTTGGATTTATTGTTCCTGTATTGCTGCATTTATGTTTCATTCTAACAATGAAATGATTTCAGCATCTGATTTCCGTTGCTCTTACAAAAACAAATGAACTACCCTAATGTGCATATATGAAGTCAGTCACATTCAATGGCAGCCGAAAAAGCTTATCGTTCAATTGTATAAATTTTATTATTTATTATATTGAATCAGGAAATCGTTAGCATATTCCAAATAAAAATATATGTTTAAATTAAAAATATTTATACAAACTTCTACATGTATATATAACGGAGCATTTAAGAATGCATTCTGACACATACAGGTACCGTTATCACATATTTATACTTTATGTATCTTCACGGAAGCAAACGAAGCAGAATTAATTCAATTAACAAATTTCAGAGTCATCACATGTTTCGGAGTTTGCTGAACTTCGCTTATTTAATTATGAAATTCATCATAAAACAACAAAAAATACATAGTGTTATCGGGTTACTGCATGTACATACAAGGTCTGTCGCAAAAGAAATAGGACTGTTAAAAAAAAACAACAAAAAATTAATATTTTTCAAAAGCTATATGTTTTTATTCAAAGTAGTTTCCTTGTGCTTCGATACAGCGTTTAGCTCGGTCAATTAGCATTTCAAATGAGTGTTTAAGGTCATTTTTCGGAATGCTCTTGAGAATATCGGTCGTCGCCTTTTGGATAGCTGAAATGTCCTGAAACCAGTGTCCTTTCTTGGGCAATGAAGTTTTCCAAATAGGTAAAAATCACAGGATGACAGATCAGGTGAGTAGGGTGAGTGATTATTGATTAATATGGAGCTTTTTGTCAAAAAATCGGTGACAAGTGTCGACCGATGACACGGCGCACTATCGTGCAACAGGCGCCAGGACCCTGCCTCATGGTATTGTGGTCGAGCACGACGAATGCGTGACAAAAGACGCTTCATAACACCAAGGTAAAACACAGCATTAATCGTTTGGCCAGGTGGCACGAACTCTCGGTGTACAATATCCTCGGAATCGTAAAAACAAATCAGCATTGTCTTTATTTTTGACTTCTGAAGGCGACCGACTTCTGATCGTCACAGAGGTCCTCACGACCTTCTTGGAATCGCTTAAACTACTCATGCACATTACTACGGGATATGCACTGATCACCATAAACTTTTTTCATCCTTTGAAATGTTTCAGTAAACGTTTTCCCAAGTTTAAAACAAAATTTAATATTTGCTCTTTGCATTTTACGACCGATGACCAAAAGCTGCTGTCACTTTTTGATCGATAACATCGATTGTAGTTATCCAATTATCTCAAAATTTTCACGAAATGTCAACAAGAGATCAAACTTTTGATTTCATATACCCACCAATAGGTGGCGCCACCAGAAACAGTTATATTTAAAAAGTTCTGTTTCTTTTGCGACAGACCTTGTATAGTACGTAATATCAATTGGCAATAAAATTAGTATGCATAGTGGGCATTCACATGTGTGAACATACATACATGTACATATATATGTATGTATGTACATACAGCTGCACTATAAGAAGTTTTGCACGCATCTGAGTAATCAATAAATGCATTTTTATGACGTTTCCCCACGCTCCTTCGAAAATATTAAGAAAACGAAATAATATTAAAAATATTTGTATCAACATTTCAATGCATACTAAGACAAAATTCTTTAATTCCTTGATTCTTATTTTTTTTGGCAAAAAAGTAAGTCGGAGTTCGTAAATGGGCGTAATCAACCACAGCCACGACCGCAAAACGTCATTAACAGAGAATGTACATATAAAGTGCTATAACTAAGCACTAAAATAAGATACAGAACTCTTATTTGGCAAAGGGGATCGAAGTAGGTAAGAGGACCTCTGGGCTAATTTTTTTTAAAAAGTGAGCGTAACCTCGCCCTATAAAAGGTTTAATGTACATAGCGCCTAAACCATTAAAGCCACAAAAGCCAAATCCACTCAGGATAAATCCCTAAAGGCCCCCTAGAACACTAAAATGAATGATGGTTGAAATCGGAAGTGGTAATCGTCCACTCCCCATAAAACGGTACTGTTAAAAACACATTTGGTAGTAATATGTAAATCAATGACGAAATATGCCGGAGAAACTTTTACCCCCGATATGGTATGAGAGAGCTTAATGGGGCAAAAGTTTAACGATAGGCGTGACGCCCCCCTTTTAATTAAAATTTCGGGAGCCGAACGTCCGATTTCAACTAAACTTGGTGTGACACATTTTTCTCACATTCTTATATTATAGTGCAAAAATTAACGAAATTGGACTACGGCGTAGTTGTACTTCTCGTATAGCACTATTCTAAATTTCAGTACACTTTCCTGTACACAAATCAAGAAGCAATTGATATGACAAGATTAAACTTTCCACTAATAATTTCTTTAAGGTATGCCACCTTATGACCAAAAATTGTCCAAATCCAACAAAAAGTGTTCAAGCCCCAAATACCTGAATTGTGGACTCCACTATCTGTAGTTGACTTTTGATCGAAATTATCGGTGAATGTATCGGATATACAAAAAAATTCAGACAAAATTGTCTACTGCTAATAATATTACTGTATATTAAAAATGGGTTAAATCGGGTCAATAATTCCATGAGCCCCCATATTTTTAATATAAAAATTTACGAACTTTCGGATAACTTTATTCTGGATATATCGGCAAATATCTGAGAAGAGAGAGAGTGTTTTATTCGTAATAGTGTATCTACATATGTATGTATGTACATATATGTATGTATGTATCCTCAAAATTTTCGAATATCTGCGTGACTTTAATCCATATTTTCCTGAAGGAATTTCTCGGACTTTGAGTCTTGCAAGTTGCAAGAGTATAAAATCTTCGCTTACATCCGAACTTAGCCCTTCCTTACTTGTTTACAAAATAATCGAGCATCCTAGGCCTTCAAAGAGTTTAGAACGTAGAAAATTTTATGTATCTCTCAGTGATATAATTATATCATTATCTGAAAGAAAGCTTCAATAAATTAGGAAGTGGTTCAAAATTTCGTTCGTTCGAATTTGACATGAGGAATTGACCGCATCGCAACATGAACAAGAAAGTAACACTATTGTAGGTATTTTTATATGGTATTTTCGAATGATTGAGGAATTACAACACAAGCCATTATTACAACAGATCTTTTCTGTATGCGTCATCTGTAGCTTAAGGCTTCAAAATTTCGACAGAAAACTTCTAGAAATCTTACATATAAATTAATCCAGTGCAAAGAGAAGCTGGCATTTGATGAGGAGAAATGCAAAAATCCAACAATTAAATATTAGAAAGTTATTGCTCTAAAATGGAAGGTATGGACAAATAGTATATTTATTCAGTACAAGAGAACTGAAGGGGAAGATAGTACTGTTGTTTGTTGTTTTAGAAACAAAAAACATACTTAAAGTAACTAGCTCGACAAACGTGGGAATATGCATAGTGCTAATTAAGAAGTATGGCATTGAGAACCTAGAACTGGTATAGTTGAGATCTACTATTACAGGAACTTTATAAGAGATTATTGATGTTCAAGCAATCAATAAAAAAAAAAAATATATGCATTTAAAATACCGAATGTGGCATAAATTATATCAAACGAATATACTTTTTCATCACTTTACCATACCTTAGAATAGTTTATATGTATAAGTATCAGTAAAAGATATTCAAATAAATATTTACCCACCTTATTGTTCATACATCTATTTAATAATACATGTATCGACGTATAAACCACCAGGATGAGCTAGAAATTATGAACAAGGTTTCACTTTTCTGCAAGAAAACGGAAAAAATTATTAATATACATACATATATATTTTATTTAAAAACTGAATGATCAAAATAAGTTCTTGTATGGAAACACTTTTTATTTGAGAAAATATCTTGACGAAATTTGGCATAGATTGCTCAAGGCAGCGCTACAATCCTGCTTTTTTCTCTCCAAGCAGCTGCTTACATCATTTTCACCCAAGAAGCTGCTCATTTGTCGAAACCGCCGACATCGGACTACTATAGCATAGCTAAATATAGCTATCATACAAATGAACGATCGGAATAAAGTTTTTGTATGAAAAGCTTTTTCATTTCATTTTAGATTTAGCGAGATATCTTCATAAAATTTGACATGAGTTGTTGTTGCAATGACATTGTTGTAATCTCTGAATAAATTGTTCAGATTAGACTACGAAAGGATAGCATCTGTAGAAGTTCTCTGATCGCCATTCCCTTGGGAGTGGCCAGAAACGATTCTTTTACACATGGCTCAAGCAGCTCACTACTTCCGGTCTTTGACCAAGTATCCTCTGGGTAGCCTAAGAACATCCGTTTGAAGGCGAGCTAAAGTGAGAAGGCGAAATATCCCTAGCATAGAGTTGTGCGCTGGGTTTGGGACCTGCCACGTAAAAAAAACACCCCCAGTGAATAGGTATAAACAGCCTCGGATGAGAGACACCATATCCTTCACGTTTTTATACTCTCGCAACAATGTTGCTAAGGAGATTATTATAGTTTTGTTCACATAACGGTTGTTTGTAAGTCCTAAAACTAAAAGAGTCAGATATAGGGTTATATATACCAAAGTGATCAGGGTGACGAGTAGAGTTGAAATCCGGATGTCTGTCTGTCCGTCCGTCCGTCTGTCCGTCCGTCTGTGCAAGCTGTAACTTGAGATATCATGATGAAACTTGGTACACGTATTTCTTGGCTCCATAAGAAGGTTAAGTTCGAAGATGGACAAAATCGGCCCACTGCCACGCCCACAAAATGGCGGAAACCGAAAACCTATAAAGTGTCATAACTAAGCCATAAATAAAGATATTAAAGTGAGATTTGGCACATAGGATCGAATTAGGAGGGGGCATTTTTTGGAAAAGTGGGCGTGGCCCCGCCCCCTACTAAGTTTTTTGTACGTATCTCGGAAACTACTATAGCTATGTCAACCAAACTCTACAGAATCGTTTTCTTCAGGCATTTCCATATACAGTTCAAAAATGGAAGAAATCGGATAATAACCACGCCCACCTCCCATACAAAGGTTATGTTGAAAATCCCTAAAAGTGCGTTAACCGACTAACAAAAAACGTCAGAAACACAAAATTTTACAGAAGAAATGGCAGAAGGAAGCTCCACTCAGGCTTTTTTTTTAATTGAAAATGGGCGTGGCCTCGCCCACTTATGGACCAAAAACCGTATCTCAGGAACTACTACACCGATTTCAATGAAATTCGGTATATAATATTTTCCTAACACCCTGATGACATGTACGAAATATGGGTGAAATCGGTTCACAACCACGCCTTCTTCCAATATAACGCTATTTTGAATTCCATCTGATGCCTTCTCTGTATAATATATACATACATTAGGAACCAATGATGATAGCGGAATAAAACTTTACACAAATACGGTATTTGAAAAATATGTAAATGACGGATAATGAAATCTCGATTATCACTTTATCATGCGAGAGTATAAAATGTTCGGTGACACCCGAACTTAGCCCTTCCTTACTTGTTAATATTTGCATTAGTTGAAGAGGTCGAATGTCGTCCAGAACGAAACATGTCTCTAACGATCTCTTGACCGTCTTTGAGGGCTTTGTACCACTCGTAGGCTTGCGTTTTTGATAATACTGAATGAACGTAAGACTTTTCCAACATTCACAACGATTCCGCACACGAAAATTGGCTAGAAATACAAAATTTGAGACAAATTCTTTATTCGATATTTTTATTCACTGAGGTGTACCGGCTTAAGCAGCTGCTGTAAACAAATTGGTTGACAGATCGCCGTCATATTTGGCATAGCAATTAAGGACAGTCCTACCCACTTAGCAAAATAACCGACCGATCAAAATACAGTTCCTGTACGAAATAAACCTTCTTTATTTGTTACCGAAATTATTTTTATTTCTTTTTTTTTTATTTCATTTTATTTTTTTTCAATTATTTTATTTTATTTTGGGAGCTTGAGAACAGGTGTAACGTCATCCAAAATTCATTAATGGCCACAAATCGTTGCTTAAGTGCAAGCCAATGAGACGTTTCTTTAATTTTTTTCGATTGTTATTAAAGTTCTTTTTGTTATGTTGTGTGTTTGCACATCATTTTTAACCTGTTTCTGCTGTATTGTTTACGAGCGTGTGGCAAAAACGGGTTTTTCGAAAGAAAAATTTGTAAAAATTAACGAAACAAATAGATACTGTAATAAAATCATTAATAACTGTAATAAAACTAAATACAAAGCAGGCGAAAATCTAAATAATGTGTGAAGATCATTTATTGCTGCAGCAGAACGCCAAACGGCAATCAATGTTTTGCTAATAAACGAGGCGTAAAGTTAGAGAGTGTGGGATGCCAGCGCTAAAACTTAACAAAAAAGAAGAAAAACAAGAAATTCAAAAAAAGAAAACACGCGTGTAAAAGTTGGATATGAAAATAAATACGAAAACACAAATAAACAAAAATGTTGCCTTTTGAACAAATATTGCGCACTTCGCCACATCTGCATGCAAATTAGAGTTTAAGCTATTTTTCATGTGCTAATTCGCTTAGGAAAATATGGTGGCTGCAGGAAAAGCTCGTGAACCACAAAATGCCTACAATGCAATACACTTACTACACAATTCTTCTTGTCCAAGCAAATGTGCATGCAAATGAGTTTATAATGAGCCGTTCGCACTTGCGAAAAAGCAACAAAAACACAAAGTGACAAGTCTTATTTGTTGAAGCGCGACGGACTCTATACAAGTGTGGATGTACTGTATGTCTACAGCTAATTTGCAAAAATCTCACAAGTTATCGCATTTGAAAGGTTTCCACACATGACAAGGCATTCGGAAAAATATAAAACCCTGTGCAAAGAGGCTTGCAAGCCTGCTTTTAACTTATGCAAATAAGAAATATTAGAAATACATACATATGTATGTGGGTACAGGGGAGAAATGGAGCGTGTTTGAAGCGCTGAAAACAAAACAAACAAAATGGTCGCTTGAAAAAGGCGTATTGTAACTGTGAAATACGAGGATTTGCACCGTAAAAATACAAAGAATACAAAGCATTTGAGTTCGATGGCCGGATTGTTGGAGGACGACATTACATTGTTATACTTAACTGATAAGATGAAAAAAAAAACAACAACTAAAAATAATTTAATGGTGAATCCTACAGTTAGCATACTTATTGAAATTTATTTATGTTCATTATGGGGGGACGCCACATAACACTCAAATAGTATTCCTTGTTGACAGTTTGCCGGGTCGGAAGGAATTCGCACTGTACCACACCTCGATAATCGAAGAAAACTATCAATATGACCTTAATTTTTGACCTGCTTTGGCATGGTTTTTCGGCATCGCCTATGCCACGATATTTGGCCGATTGATCGGCTGTATTAATACATTTTATGACATCCCGGTAGTCGGAAAGCATTGTTACACAGACGTTAACGCGACGCTTTTTTTTCGAAAAAATTTAGTGATTTTGGAACCAATCGTATTTTCACTTTTCTTAGGCCCAAATGATATTTCACAATAGTTTTCACTGATCCTTCCGATTTTCCAACTATGCCAGTAAGATCTCTGATTGTTAATCGTCGATTTGCAAGCACTAATTATTTTATTTTATTGACATGTTGATCATCAGTTGATGTTGATGGCAGTCCTGGACGTATTTAGTTCGTCGTCAACGAGTTCTCGACCCTCTTTGGGTAATTTGTAGCAATCAAAAACAGTTGCTCGCGACAAACAATTATCACCAAAGGCCTTTTTCAACATTCTGAACGCTACTTGGACAGAGAACGGTTGAAAATTTTCAGAATGATATCTCAAAAGCTAAGACAACAAGACAAGTTCGCGAATATACAAACAGACGGACAGACACGCGAACATGTCTAAATCGACTCAGCTCGTCATGCTGAGAGTTCATGTGTATTTTTGAAAGGTCTCCAACGTTTCCTTCTGGGTGTTCCAAACTTTGTGGCAAACTGTTCAGTGTGTAATTATAACAAAGGGTGACACGGCATGAACAATTGTCAATTTGAGCAAAAATTTATATGTGACACTTTCACCTGTGGAATTACAGATTGAAAAAATTTTTCATTTTATTTTTTTAAGCACAGCCAATGTAAAAAATTAAATCATATATATTTCACTCGATTACTCAACAGAATAAGTACAGAAGCTAAACTTTTTGTAATACCGTTTATAAATTTACCGTTTCAATACCACAAGATCAGCTGTTTATAGAAATAACAGTACTTATTTTGAAGAGTTAAACTTATGACGGCAGCAAATCAATAGTTTCTAGAAACTACAGCCTTGCAATTCTTTTCTCCAAAATTTTTTCTAAAATATAATTTGTGAAAAGTCATTATTTTAGTAGAAAAAAATTATACTAATATGACATAACCTAACTTTACATAGCCACATTGACGATATACTGAAGTTTGACAATTACTAACGATGACATTTCATTTGCTTTTGGCGGATATTAAGAAAATACAATTTCGCAAATGGCGATAAAGATCAAAAACAGCGGCACAAAAGTTACGTCATCATGAAAAAGCGAAGAAAATGTGTATTAATATTATAAGAGCTCGTCAGCATAAATTCCAATGTGGTTGCATAAATTTTAGTAATGGTCGTAAGAGGACAAATTTAGAACAGTAAACCTCATTATGAAAGCATTAGAAAGAAATTAAGAGAATATACATAAAACAAAAATTAAAAAAAAAATTGAGACTGGAAACATTCACAAAGTTTTTACTTGAGCTAGAAAACGACAAATGGAAATAGAAATCACCGAACAATTGGATGAAAATTCATCCAAATTTTTTTTTTTTAAATCCCGCATGTCGTTCAAATTAATAATTCACCACATGAACTCGAAAAATATTCAAATCAAAGGATCGCAATTTGAGGATTGCTTAGAGTCGGTTAGGTCCTTATGTTCTAAGGAGTCTTTATGTGATGGAGGACTCTAGAAAAGACCGCACCTGCAAAGAAACTCGAAAGCGTTCAACGGTCGGGGGTTCATCAGCAGGTCCACTCCAACCATGACACTTAACTCCATCTAGCACATAGTGCCCGTAGACATAGTCGGAAGGTGTATGGCTGCGAAAGTTGCTATCAGACTCAGAGAATCTGGGTTCTTAAAAGAACACGTATCTGAATACTCGGATATCATCACACACTTTGGACTTGATACCGGATCACTTGGATTATGGATTCGCCAAACCGAACTCTTACTCTGCCCATATATCGACAAGGGTTTTGTGGGTAGGAAGAAGCCTTTGGAGGAAATGGGCTGTGAGCTTATTTACGGATGGTTCAAAGCTTGGAGCGATTATTGGTGGAGGAGTTTGCTATCAGGAGCACTCATTTAATCCAACTTCAGACTTCCTGACTATTGCAATGTCTTCCAAGCCGAGGTTGTAGCCATTAAAGTGTTCCAGAGTGCGTGCTCCTTAAGAGAACCATTCACTCAGATAGCATAGCGGCGATACTAGCCTTGAACTCATTAACAGTGCGTTCAGGATTGGTCGTGGAATGCCTGACCTCGCTATTAATAGCATCGAGTGTTTTTGTGTTAAGAGTGGTATGGGTGCCAGCTCGTAGCGGAATCACAGGAAAATGCAAAGCTGATGAGCTAGACAGGAAAGACACCCCAGCACCAGGTCTAGGAAGGGTCAGTGCTCGCGTATCCTCTTTTGATCTACTACTTGAAAGCTGAGCTTCGCGGAAGCTTAGTCAGCGCTGTGTCACCATCGGTACATGCGCTGTCGCAAAAGCCTTTGACCCAGGATCGATTGCAAGAGATCTAGTGAACTTTTTGCCCTCATTAAAGCTAGCCTTTCCCTAGTTGTGGGGCTTTAAGCAGGCAGCCATGCTGAATGGTTGGGAATCTTACCAGACGCCATCTGCAGACTGTCCCGCGTTTGGAAGGTTAAGACTTAAACACTTAGGAGCGCATACATTCAGACATCTTACCGAACTGACGGGAATGGAAATTAAACGCCTGTGCAAATTTTTATTGGCTACTAAGTGTTTTTCTAATTTATAAGTTCGAACACAAAAGTACTTCTTTTCTATTGCTTCACAAAGATCCACATATAGCAGTCCACGTGCTACCTTTGATCAGCCATCTAACCTAACCTAGGGTCGGCTAAGTTATACTAGCCGCTCGTCACACCATACATAGATCTACTGGTCTTTAGTAATGCCAGATGGAGCTTTAGTTAAATTTGAACTAAAGTATTAGTCATATAGGAAATTAACACTTTTCGCGAACTTCAATAGTGGCGTGATATCTACTTCTGATACTTTATCTAGTCCCTTGAACTGCGCAGCTCCTAGATATCTAAACGAGTTCTAAATTAAATTGGTCAGAAGCGTAGGAGGTGTTGCAGCGTCTCTCTCATGCCTACTTCCTTGTTACTAACGCCCATCAGGTTCGCTTCTGCTGTCAGTAGGTTGTGACCTGTCATTAAAACAACAACCGTCCAACAGTCCTTTAGAGGCCGTGTGATGATTGTTTTACTTCGCGGCTCTTGCACATGATCTTGGCGATCTTCAATATCTTTAAGGCATTACATTTCCCCCTGATCCGTCTGTCAGGCGTTCCGAAAATTTCGTTGTTTATCGTTTTTCATGACATACATTACATTAACTGTACTGATTCGGTAGCAAGACGCATGGCATTTTGACAATCTCATCAGCTTTTCGTTTTCCAGAATTCCTTTGTCGTTATGGTTAATAACATTATTTATTTATCGTTCGTCAATATCCAATGTGACAATTGCGGCTGTCAACATAGTTTTTCGCTGCTAGATAATTTTAACTTTAATTCCATATAAATGCCAAATGTGGATTTGACGTAGATATTTACAAATAAAATACGATAATGGAATAAATTTTTGAACCTTAATCAACTCTTCAAATATTATTCATGCATACATACTTACATATATAACAAGTAAGGAAGGGCTAAGTTCGGGTGTCACCGAACATTTTATACTCTCGCATGATAAAGTGATAATCGAGATTTCATTATCCGCCATTTACATATTTTTTTATTTTGCTGTAAAATTAATTAGATTAGATCAATTTGTGTACTTTGAGTATTGAATTGTATTTTCATTTCCTATTGTATATACATACTATGTATACTGAGAAGGCATCAGATGGAATTCAAATTATATTATTATTATATTATAGTATTGGAAGAAGGCGTGGTTGTGAACCGATTTCACCCATATTTCGTACATGTCATCAGCGTGTTCAGAAAATAATTTTGCTGTAAAATTAATTAGATTAGATCAATTTGTGTACTTTGAGTATTGAATTGTATTTTCATTTCCTATTGTATATACATACTATGTATACTGAGAAGGCATCAGATGGAATTCAAATTATATTATTATTACTTTTGTTGATACATTTATGAATTTTTAAAAAAAGCCTGGCTGCAGCTTCTTTCTGCAATTTCTTCCGTGTAAAATTGAAGTGTTTCTGACGTTTTTTGTTAGTCGGTTAACGCACTTTTAGTGATTTTCAACATAACCTTTGTATGGGAGGTGGGCGTGGTTATTATCGATTTCTTCCGTTTTTTGAACTGTATATGGAAGTGCCTGAAGGAAACGACTCTATAGATTGTTTGGTTGACATAGCTTATAGTAGTTTCGAGATATGTACAGAAAAGCTGGTAGTAGAAAGGCGGGGCCACGCCCACTTTTCAAAATATGCCCCTCTAATGCGATCCTTTGTTACCAAATTTCGACTTTAATATCTTTATTTATGGCTTAGTACTTATAGGTTTTCGGTTTCGCCATTTTGTGGGCGTGGCAGTGGGCCGATTTCTCCCATCTTCGAATTTAAACTTCTTATGGAACCAAGAAATACGTGTACCAAGTTTCATCATGATATCTCAATTTTTACTCAAGTTACAGCTTGCACGGACGGACGGACACACAGACAGACATCCGGATTTCAACTCTACTCGTCACCCTGATCACTTTGGTATATATAACCCAATATCTGACTCTTTTAGTTTTAGGACTTACAAACAACCGTTATGTGAACAAAACTATAATATGTACTCTCCTTAGCAACTTTGTTGCGAGAGTATAAAAATGTGTGTAAAGTACCACGAAAAAGAGCTTTAAACGAGAATTCTCTTGGACATTTTTTTCGCAAATACAAAACGCACATAAAAGTCTTTACTTTTGTTGATACATTTATGTGGATACATATGTATACATACATATGTACATATGTAGATGTCCACATCCAGGTAGATAGAAACCGTAACGAAATATACCATATCTATGTATATATAGTTGAATATTTGGCTGTATGCATATACTATGGTAGTTGTCTGTATACAACGGCTAGAGACGAGGTTAATACTCTCTGGGTCACATAAGAAATCAATAAATCAGTGGTCTATAGAAAATTTACCGCATTAGCGATATTGTATATATAAATATGGATGTATGTATGTACACATGCAAATAATACATGGTTATAATATTTGTAGAAAAGTGGCAGATATCACTGCCTATAAAAATGTTATCAATATCAGAGCAAAATATGCACTAACAGATATATGTACATTATACATAAGTATAAATAAATATGTGCATATGTATACATCGTACATATATGACATACACATACATAGGTGTCTACTATTTTGCATATAATATTTGTGGAATTGTACCGCAATAAAAATATCCCCCCTGTCTACATATGCACATACATATACACAAAGCCTTAGCTGAAATTCTATAAAGTATGTACCAAAGTGACTTTTTATGTTTGTTGTCACACAGTTTACACAGTTATTTGCACATCTCTATGTTTGCACACTTAGTGCGTCGCATCTATACAAAAATCGCCTTCAATTCTTTCATATGCCCGCAACGTTATCAGTTGGTGCTTTTGCAAACTTTATACAATATTTATATGTATATGCCGAAATTATACGCTCTCCGCAGTCAAAACAATGAAGCCGAGGGCACAGATTCAAAATGAGGGTCTCAGCCGGCATGATACAATCAATTTCCGACATTGTTGTTGTTTGGCAATGCTGCGGCTAGTGGCCTCCATAAAAAATATGTTATGTACATATAGTAAAGGGTGATCCATTTCATTTTTTTAAAGAAAAAACACAGAAACTTCAAATTTAATGAGGAATGTTTATTATCATTCATTTTTGGCATTTATTTTTTAAAGATTATCTCTGTTGGCCGCGGCTACATCTCAGATGGTCAATTCGTTGAGTGCAGTTTTTCGAGCATTTCGCGGGATGTTTTGCTCCAAGATCAGAATCGAAGCGGGATTGTCCGCACAGACTTTAGACTTTACACACCCTCCAGGAAAAAGTCTAACGGTGTAATCTCGGTTGCCAATTGTCCAGCCCAAAACTTGAAAGTATCTGCTCACCGAAGTGTTCTCTCACTAAATAAATTGATTGATGAGATGTGTGGAAGGTGGTGCCGTCTTGTTGAAACCAATTATCGCCAAGAGCTTCAATTTCATCAAATAGTCGGTTATCATGGCGCGATAACGATCGCCATTGGCGGTTACGTTCTCACCGACGTAATTTTTGAAGAAATGTGGAAAGTTGATTCCACCGACCCACAAACCACACCAAACCGTAGTTTTTTGATGAAATAGCAGCTCTTGAATATCTTTAGGTTGCTCTTCGTTCCAAATGCGGCGTATTTTGCCTGTTTACATACCCATTGAGCTAGAAATGGACTCATAGCTAAAAAAAAACATATGGCTCAAAAACGACGGATCTTTATAGAACTTTCCAAGAGCCCATAGAGCGCTGCGATGTCGATTGGGTAGGTCGAGCGGCCGCAGTTCTTTCCCAAGCTGTATTTTGTACGCTTTCAATTTAAGATCTCGACTTAAAATGCTATAAGTCGTCGCCTAATCGACTCTCCATGGTCTTCGTGTACAACAGCATTCAGCAACGGCTGTTATAATTTCTTCACTGCGTGTTGGACGTGGTCTACTCGGTCGAATATTATTCAATAATGAATGGTGGGCAAGTATAAGTTGAGCAAAGTGCGCGAAACTCATTCATAACAGAACGTGAATTTTCGTAATAAAATTTAACGATTTATGAACGTTGTTGAGGCGTAAGTTTTTATACGATAAAAACAATACTGCACAAAAGTAACATGATAGCTTGATACGACTCACACGTGACCTGTCAAAAAATGTTACCAGCTGTTTACAAAGTGGGATTTCTCCGAAAAATGCAACTTAGGGGATCAGGTGCCAATTCAAGGGTTTGATTTATGGAAGTAAATTTCTATCACAGAGTTCAAGAGTTCGAGTTATGGAACGAAATTTGTGTAAAATTTTACTTCAAAACTTCTTCTTCCTCTTAATTGGCGTAGACACCGCTTCCGCGATTATAGCCCAGTTAACAACAGCGCGCCAGTCGTTTCTTATTTTCGCTACGTGGCGCCAATTGGATATTCCAAGCGTAGCCAGGTCTTTCTCCATTTGGTCCTTCCAACGGAGTGGAGGTCTTCCTTTCCCTCTGCTTCCCCCGGCGGGTACTGCGTCGAATACTTTCAGAGCTGGAGTGTTTTCGTCCATCCGTACAACATGACCTAGCCAGCGCAGCCACTGTCTTTTAATTCGCTGAACTATGTCAATGTTGTCGTATATCTCGTACAGCTCATCGTTCCATCGAATGCGATATTCGCCGTGGCCAATGCGCAAAGGACCATAAATCTTTCGCAGAACCTTCCTCTCGAAAACTCGTAACGTCGACTCATCGGTTGCTGTTATCGTCCAAGCCTCTGCACAATATAGCAGGACGGGAATTATGAGCGACTTATAGAGTTTGGCTTTTGTTCGTCGAGAGAGGACTTTACTTTTCAATTGCCTACTCAGTCCGAAGTAGGACCTGTTGGCAAGAGCAATCCTGCGTTGGATTTTCAGGCTGACATTGTTGGTGGTGTTAATACTGGTTCCTAAATAGACGAAACTATCTACAACTTTAAAACACTATTGTCAATTTAAGTATTCGATTTATGGAGAACTTCGAGTTATAGACGTTGAACTGTATTTAGATCGATACACTATAGCATGTAGCTACCAGGCAAACTGCAAAGACCAGACTAGCCCTTCGCGATGCCAGATGAAGTGCCGAATTAGCACGAATTAATTCATTGAAAGACGTAATTTTCAATAGGTTCCAAGGCATCAAACACGATATCACAGCAGTATCTCATAGCATTCGTCCAGGACAAATGCACAAGGTATGCTCCATTCCTACTCTAGTGCCTTGCTCTTGACATTTCCTGCAGCCATCGAAATCTGTCAGTCCATCCTTCAGTCGTGTGCCGCCTCCAGCCTGTGAGCAGTGACTATTCCAATCATGCTCTTTCTTTCAACAGTGATTAGGAACTTTGTATATTTTATTTTTGGCCTTCTTTGCCTTGCACCTGTCCAGATCGTTGTAAATACAATGCGCATGTGGCACTCAGTAGAAGTGAAGTCGCTAGTTCCTGATAACACATTATACTGCTGCCCTGCTTCCTGCTTCCCAAGACATTTCGTTTCGATATGCGAAATGAAGTTATGGCTTTGGCTGTCTACATATGTAGATTTTAACCCCGGAGTTGCTTGCTGATGCATTGGAGACCAGCTCCGCGGCTTTCCCAATAGCAAAAACCTTTGCTTAAAATATACTGCTATGATCCGACAGCATAAAAGGCCGCATTATGTTTAGTTCCGGACAGTATATTTCCGCACTAGTTCCTTCCTTAGCGTGTTTCACACAGTTGCCATGCCTTTACAACAACCTCCTCTCTCTAAACTTACTTCCCGGGATTTAAAAATGCTATTGTAATTTTAATTTTTTTTTTTCAAAAATCTAACAAACATATATTGTGGATATATTTTTGCACAATATTATTTCATCCAATTACTTAATTTATTTGCTTTTTGTTCGTGTTTATCCATATTTCGTTTCTTTTGGGTCATTTCTATTAATGTAAGCAATCGCAATGAACTCGTTTCGTTTGAGCCAAATTTTTAAGGCGATTACAAATACAATACAAAAACACACATTCTTCTCACTACTACTATATAGCATGACAATTCGTCACTTGACGACCTTAATACAATACAATCGTGAAAAAAATATTACCAAAAGAAGAGAAGAAACATTGCAATAAACTCAACATACAAACTTAAAATTCATGAATTTAGCTTTAAAACGTGAAATGAGAATAAATCAAGAAATACTGTTTTAAACTATATACATATGTATGTACATATGAATGTGTATGTGCAAAAAATGGGCTAGCTAACATCAGCAACTTTAATTAGTTGAAGCACTCGGCTAAAATACACGAACCGAATAGCAGTCTAAAGGGAGTTGGCGTGCTTAATGTGGCTTTCCGCAGCAAGTCTGTCAGTTCCATTGATCAGTCTGCAGCTGAGTCAGCGGATCAACGATCAAAAGTATACATAGATACGTAAGTATATACAAATGAAGACAAAGAATAATCAAAACTGCGAAGTAAAAGTACAGTTTAAAGCAGCTAAAGAAAATATAATAGCCGACTAGCGGAGAACTGGTTTTGGCGAGTTCAGTGAGCACCTGCGCAAGGTACTCGTGGGTCATTTCTTTAATTTTTTTTCTAAAACTGCGCCATAGTCCAAACAAAATTAATTGAGCGCTCGCTTTGCAAAAGTTGGTAACGGTACATTAAAATTATGATGGACAAAGAAATTAGAATTTAATAAAAGAAGACCAAATAGTAGGAAAGCAAGTAAGAACCGTCAAAATCATCAAATATTTGATGGATGGAAAAGCTATAAACTGATGTACATGAACTGAATGTGGTTTTAAGAGTAATGATAGAACGATAGGAGTGCTGAGTATGGGGTGTCTATACTTTCATCGATAATTCACTACAACCATCGAGCTCAATGTCAGTATAGCCGGTCGGATATCCTGAGTGAATACACACTGCTCTGAAGGAAATTGCACTTCGGACAGTACACCTACTGCTGCCTTTATAGCTGCCACTGCCGCTAAAATACGCTGTATTGACCTGGTGGTCTGAAATTAGAGTTGACGGTGAGTTGTCGACAGCAGTTTCCATCTCACACTCTCTCTCTTAGCATCGATTCTCTAACGGCTTCTTCTTCTTTACTGGCGTAGACACCGCTGACGCGGTTATAGCAGAGTTAACAATAGTGCGCCAGTCGTTTCTCCTTTTCGCAATTTGGCGCCAATTCGAGATACCAGCCCGGTCTTCTCCACCTGATCTCTCCAACGGAGTGGAGGTCTTCCACTTCCTTTGTTTACCCCGGCGGATACTGTGTCGAATACTTTCTGAACTGAAGTGTCTTCATCCATACGGACGACATGGCCTAGCCAGCGTAGCCAAAAGCTTGTAACGTTGACTCATCAGAGGTTGTCATCGTCCTTGCCTCTGCACCATATAATAGGACGGAAATAATGGGCGACTTTTAGAGTTTGGTTTTTGTTCGTCGAGAGAGAACTTTACTTCTCAATTGTCTACTCCGTCCGAAGAAGCACCTGTTGGCAAAAGTCGTTCTGCGCTGAATTTCGAGACTGACATTGTTATTGGTGTTAATACTGATTCCAAGATAAATGAAATTATCTACACGCGACTTCAAAGTTATGACGGTCAACAGTGACTTAGGAGCCTAGTCGCGAGTACGACGACTGTTTATTTGATGGCAGGAGATATTTCGTCTTGCCCTCGTTCACTACCAGACCCATTTGCTTCGCTTCTTTATCTAGTCTGGAGAAAACAGAACTAACGGCGCGGCTGTTGAGGCCAATGATATCAATATCATCGGCATACGTCAGCAGCTGTACGCTCTTATAAAAGATTGTACCTGCTCGATTAAGTTGTACAGCTCGAATTATTTTCTCCAGCAATAGATTGAAGAAGTCGCACGATATGGAGTCACCTTGTTTGAAGCCTCGCTTGATATTAAACGGCTCGGAGAGGTCCTTCTGGATCATGACGGAGCTTTTGGTATTGCTCAATGTCAGTTTACACAGCCGTATTAGTTCTGCGGGGATACCAAATTCAGACATATCGCCATAAAGTCAGCTTCTTTTTGTGCTGTCAAAAGCAGCTTTGAAATCGACGAACAGGTGGTGTGTATCGATCTTTGCTCAGTTTATATGGCAGCTATCTGTTCTACTGGTCCGATATCGGCGGTGCCGGAAATGAATAGCTTCTTGGAGAGGAAAATCGATAACTAAAAAAGTGGAGTAATTCGCTCAAATACAGGCAGACGGACACAACTAAATCAACTCAGCTCGTCCTGCTTCTCATTTTTTATAATTTATAGACGCTCCGTCATTTTTTTCTGGGTGCTACAAACTTTATTTTCCAATTAACACTCTTCGCATATTAAGATATGCCAGAATTTAGTTGAAGTTAATTTCTTTAAGCAAAGTGCAAACAATTTGTGTAAAACACATATTTTTTTCAAAAAAAAAGGGTAGAAATATCAAGGTTTATTTTTGTGAAGACTACTCTAGTTAATTTTAGCTCTCAGATTTTCGAGTCAGCTCTAGAGCAGAAAAATACACATACCTTCATACATGCATACATCGCAATAAACCCTCAAATTGCAAAAAAAAACTGGCTTTGAAACCGGAACAGAGCGTGTCACTTCCAACGCGATTTTTTTCTGTTTTTATTTCTTGGTGGGCGCGCAACAGCTGTTGAATTTCAGAAGTCCACTCACACGCCGCACTCGGACATGACCACGTGTCCGCTGACAAAACTCATACCGACAAATGATAAAATTGCAAAGCTATACCAAAAACAACAAAAATATGTGTTAACAAAGGCAATAAAATTGACATTTGTCTTAAGTTTTAACGACAGCATTTGGCTAAATACGGCAAAAATCGCTGACAGCACACGTTAGACATTAAACAAACATGATGGGCGAAAACTAATAAAAAATCATAAATATAATACAAAGTTTGATGTGTCGTAAGTAGCAAAAAGTGACAAAGAAACGAAACAGAAGCCTTGACTTCTCAAATAGGCGGACGTTGTACGCTATTTTGTCAGATAAAAGGTGATTAAATCGGTGTACTTTGCGCTGCTGCTTTTTTCGTTACATAAATGTTAATTAATGTTCCTTTCAAGATCATATAAAAAATGACTCTAAAGTTTAATTATTTTGGGTTGCGTTTAAAAATGCATAACGTAGTTAGCGTTGACAAAAAATTAGTATTAATCGATTAACACATGATTGAACGATGTGATTATAAAAATAAACGGATACGAGGATTTCTGTATATTTTTTCGTTATAAACGGAAATTGGGGCCGTGGTGCCCAATATTCACTACGAAGTCGTCAATCGTCTTGGTCTTGTCTACGTAGACAAGGGGATTCACATAACCCCCAAAAAAAAAGTTCAGCGGTATTAAAAGGCATAATCTTGCAGACCAAGCCACAGGTCCACGATGAGAGATAATGCACCCAACAAAATATTTCTTCAATAAATTGTTTGTTTCGTTGACTGTATGCCATGTAGAGTCAATTTCTTAGAACCAAAGATTATTCACATCAACATCCTCTAAATCGGACATGAAAAGGTCAGTAATCATGGCTCTTTAACGTGCCCCATCGACAGAAACAGTAAGGTCGGCTTCATTTTTGAATAAATGTGGACTAGAGAGCGCACCAAACAGTGACTTTTTGAGGTTGTTGCGCCGTCTCAACAATGGCTTGTGGACTATCATCGTTCCAAATGCACCGAACTGCACGAGTTGGATTTCGTTAGCCCGCAAAGCAAGATCCCTTAACTAAATTTTCCATAAAGTGATAGTGCTACAGCTCCAATTATGGTATTGCGCGAGATTTCGAATGTACTCATTCGTGTCTTCTTCGATACTCTGCTCCACAGCAGCAATAGCGTCTTTGGTGCTGACTATCTGGCGCCAGGTAGGACGCGCATTATCTACGTGGTGCAAAACCGATTCATGGTTGCTTGAATTACCGACTCTGCTGGATGATTGTGTCGACCGAATACTGGTCGTATGCGCCGCGTAAACCGAACCAATATATTGGTATTAAGTTTGCACGATTTGTAAACATTGCTCCGGAGTAAGTATGTTCATTATTAAAAAAAAAAACATCCGTTATAAGAAGGAAGTTGATATAAATGTAGACTGTTTACAAAACATCTTTGTGTCCTGTTTCGACCAATTTATTACCTAATAGTTACCTTATTTCACAATGGGCTTCCTAAAGGCCTAGGTGCGCTGTGGGACAGTCACTCTGCCTATCTACCTACCTCAAGGGAGAGAGAAGACTTAGGTCCATTCCACCAATTTTGGTACCGACACTCTCCCTGTATTTTCATCTACAGCAGAAAATTAAATCGAAAAACTAAATATTTTGTCTCTTAGTTGAATTTATGCATTTCGTATGGCATAAAAGAGTATAAAATCGTTTTGATTTTGATTTCGATCGATCAGTTTATATGGCAGTTTTATCCAATAGTGGTTCGATAACTGCAGTTTTGTCAAATAAGTAGCTTCTTAGAGGAAAAGGGTTGTAGGCAATATATCGGTATCTCAAAAGGATAGGGACAATCCTGTTCAGGGTTCGAAAGAATCATCGGTCCTTAGTTCTTCAAAAATGCTGCCGGTGAGAACGTAACTGTCAATGGCGATCTTTATCGCACGATAACGGACTACTTGATGCCTGAAATTGAAGCGCGTGATCTCGGCGACTTTTGTTTTCAACAAGACGGCACCACTTCACACACATCGCATCAATCAATGGATTTGATGAGACAACACTTTGGTGAGCAGATAATTTGACGTTTTAGGCCGGTCAATTGCCCACCCAAAACGCATGATATCACACCGTTAGACATTTTCCTGTGGGGATATGTAAAGTCTAAAGTATACGTCCCGCTTCGGATGAGGCCTTGCAACAAAACATCACGAGTGTTATTCGCCAATTACTACAAGTCGAAATGGTCGAACGAGTCATCGAAAATTGGACTCAACGGATGGACCATGTGAAACGTAGCCGTAGCCTTATTTGAAAGCGATAATCTTCAAAAAATAAATGCCAAAGAATGTTCTTTCGAATAATAACAAACATTCCCCATTAAATTTGAAGTTTCTAAGTTTTCTATAAAAAAGTAAATAACCTCGAAATTGATTTATTAGCGCTCACACTAAAATTTATTACATATATTTAAAAATTAGATATTTAAATATTTATTCGATAATAAGTGTAATAGTGAACAAGTAAGGAAGGGCTAAGTTCGGGTGTCACCGAACATTTTATACTCTCGCATGATAAAATGATAATCGAGATTTCATTATACGTCATTTACATATTTTTCAAATACCGTATTTTTGTAAAGTTTTATTCCGCTATCATCATTGGTTCCTAATGTATCGGGTGATTTTTTAAGAGCTTGATAACTTTTTTTAAAAAAAAAACGCATAAGATTTGCAAAATCTCATCGGTTCTTTATTTGAAACGTTAGATTGGTTCATGACATTTACTTTTTGAAGATAATTTCATTTAAATGTTGACCGCGGCTGCGTCTTAGGTGGTCCATTCGGAAAGTCCAATTTTGGGCAACTTTTTCGAGCATTTCGGCCGGAATAGCCCGAATTTCTTCGGAAATGTTGTCTTAGAAAGCTGGAATAGAAAAAATACGGTCAATAAGTTCCACCAGCGTACAAACCACACCAAACAGTGCATTTTTCGGGATGCATGGGCAGTTGGCCACCAAGATCATGCGATTTAACGCCTTTAGACTATTTTTTGTGGGGCTACGTCAAGTCTAAAGTCTACAGAAATAAGCCAGCAACTATTCCAGCTTTGGAAGACAACATTTCCGAAGAAATTCGGGCTATTCCGGCCGAAATGCTCGAAAAAGTTGCCCAAAATTGGACTTTTCGAATGGACCACCTAAGACGCAGCCGCGGTCAACATTTAAATGAAATTATCTTCAAAAAGTAAATGTCATGAACCAATCTAACGTTTCAAATAAAGAACCGATGAGATTTTGCAAATCTTATGCGTTTTTTAAAAAAGTTATCAAGCTCTTAAAAAATCAGTCCCGATATATCGTATTATACAGAAAAGGCGTCAGATGGAATTCAAATTAGCGTTATATTGGAAGAAGGCGCGGTTGTGAACCGATTTCACCCATTTTTCGTACATGTCATCAAGGTATTAAGAAAATATTATATACCGAATTTCATTGAAATCGGTCGAGTAGTTCCTGAGATATGGTTTTTGGTCCATAAGTGGGCGAGGCCACGCCCATTTTCAATTTTTAAAAAAAGCCTGGGTGCAGCTTCCTTCTGCCATTTCTTCCGTAAAATTTAGTGTTTCTGACGTTTTTTTTAGTCGGTTAACGCACTTTTAGTGATTTTCAACATAACCTTTGTATGGGAGGTCGGCGTGGTTATTATCCGATTTCTTCCATTTTTAAACTGTATATGGAAATGCCTGAAGAAAACGACTCTGTAGAGCTTGGTTGACATAGCTATAGTAGTTTCCGAGATATGTACAAAAAACTTAGTAGGGGGCGGGGCCACGCCCACTTTTCCAAAACAATTGCGTCCAAATATGCCCCTCCCTAATGCGATCCTTTGTGCCAAATTTCACTTTAATTTATGGCTTAGTTATGACACTTTATAGGTTTTCGGTTTCCGCCATTTTGTGGGCGTAGCAGTGGGCGGATTTTGCCAAGAAATACATACGTGTACCAAGTTTCATCATGATATCTCAATTTTTACTCAAGTTACAGCTTGCACGGACGGACGGACGGACAGACAGACATCCGAATTTCAACTCTACTCGTCACCCTGATCACTTTGGCATATATAACCCTATATCTGACTCTTTAAGTTTTAGGACTTACAAACAACGGTTATGTGAACGAAACTATAATACTATCCTTAGCAACATTGTTGCGAGAGTATAAAAATATATAATACGTAGGCAAGCAGTAGTTTCCATACATACCTGCATAAATGTATGTTCATTGCACTTGACAGCTCGATTTTTTTCGAAACCACTCAAGTCGACTTTTTAAACACATTCAAGATGGAAAACTCACTTCTATACTTACAAACACATGCAACCAATTATTTATTATCATTGATCTCTTTCCAATTTATCCGCACATTTTTAATATGCGACAATGCTTCGCACTTAATTAATGCGCTCTTGAGTAAATTGCTTGTTTCAATTTAACTGTTGAAAATTCTATGAAAATTATGGGAAAATCAGATATTACTTTTCCTGCTAAAAACCACATATGTACATATATATACTGGTGTTTGTATATATATACATAAGTATCTATAATTAATTAGAGGAATATCATTTGAATTCAAAAGAGGACAATAGTAATTTTTTTGTGCTTCAATTGAGTTCCGACAGCCAAGTTTAGCAGCAATAAACAAAAGGGGCATCTTGTAGAAGTTCCACCTACAAATGCATTTTACGTGCACACATCCATGCATATGTAAATATACTGTATGTGTGAAATAGAACAATAAACAGCAAAGATAATCAGTTTACAAATATTTTCCCGAAATAATACTCATGCAAATAGTAAAATTACAAATAATGAGCGCATAAGCGCACACAGGTGCAATTGTTTACACAAATACACAGATACATACACATACATACAATATGCATTTACGAATGTCTATATAAATGAAATTGCTTAATCGTTATAAAAAGATTTCCAAGTTTACTTAATTAACAAACTAGCAAAAAATCGAGCGATAATAAAGTTTATATGCATATTTAAATACCCAGTAGGAAAAATATACAATAGGACATATGTGAAACTAAACAAGAAATAAATAACTTGAACTGCACCGAAACTATAATACCCTTCGTAGGTGCATTTTTTAAAGCATAAAACGCATAATAGGATATAACAAGTAAGGAAGGGCTAAGTTCGGATGTCACCGAACATTTTATACTCTCGCATGACAAAGTGATAATCGAGATTTCATTGTCCGCCATTTACATATTTTTTTATTTTGCTCAATTTGATCAATTTGTATACTATACTGAGAAGGCATCAGATGGAATTCCAAATAGCGTTATATTGGAAGAAGGCGTGGTTGTGAACCGACTTCACCCATATTTCGTACATGTCATCAGGATGTTAAGAAAATATTATATACCGAATTTCATTGAAATCGGTAGAGTAGTTCCTGAGATATGGTTTTCGGTCCATAAGTGGGCGAGGCCACGCCCATTTTCAATTTTTAAAAAAAGCCTGGGAGCAGCTTCTTTCTGCCACTTCTCCCGTAAAATTTAGTGTTTCTGACGTTTTTCGTTAGTCGGTTAGCGCACTTTTAGTGATTCTCAACATAACCTTTGTATGGGAGGTGGGCGTGGTTATTATCCGATTTCTTCCATTTTTGAATTGTATATGGAACTGCCTGAAGGAAACGACTCCATAGAGTTTGGTTGACATAGCTATGATAGTTTCCGAGATATGTACAAAAAACTTAGTAAGGGGCGGGGCCACGCCCACTTTTCCAAAAACATTACGTCCAAATATGCCCCTCCCTAATACGATGCTTTGTGTCAAATCTCACTTTAATATCTTTATTTATTGTGGGTGTGGCAGTGGACCGATTTTGCCCATCTTCGAACTTAACCTTCTTATGGAACCAAGGAATACGTGAACCAAGTTTCATCATGATATCTCAATTTTTACTCAAGTTACAGCTTGCACGGACGAACGGACGGACAGACAGACATCCGGATTTCAACTCTACTCGTCATTCTGATCACTTTGGTATATATGTATAACCCTATATCTGACTCTTTTAGTTTTAGGACTTACAAACAACCGTTATGTGAACAAAACTATAATACTCTCCTTAGCAACTTTGTTGCAAGAGTATAAAAAGTATTTATCTTGATTTGCATGGGTGAGTTTATATGGCACCTACATACATACATATATGCTATAGTGGTCCAAATTAAACCATTTCTTCAGAGATGTAGCGATGAATTTAATAATAATCTATCACAAATTTCGTGAAAATAGCTCGCCAAATAAAAAAGTGTACCATGCAAGCCTTGATTCCGATAGTTCAGTTTATATTGCAGCAATATACTATAGTGATCCGATCTAAACAATTTCTTGAGAGTTAATATCATTTTCGAAAACTAATGCCAAGCATATCTTGCAGATATCTCGAAATTAAAAGGCTTGACTTGATTGCGATCATTCAGTTATACGCTAAAGCAGTTCGATATCCGCGGTTCCGTCAAATAAACAGATTCTTGGTGAGAGGAGGAAGTGTGCAAAATTTCTAAAAAACTGAAGGAGAACTTTACATATATATAATCGATGTATAAGTGCAATCGGGTTACAAAATATGGCGTTAGAAAGATAAGGTTTCATGCTGAACAATCTTTTCAGACAGTTCTGTGATTGCTTGATTTCGTATTGTGTGAGCACTCCTCCAGATGGACACCAGCAAATGAAAATGTGAATAGTCTTTATGGATCTTATGCGTAACAGCAAATCACGCGCCAAGATGTACCACGCTCTAGAAGGCCAAATATTGAAAATATCGATAGGTCAATGGAAATCTACGATTTCGACTACCTCATAAGCGCTCGATTGCCGAGGATCTAAACTTTGCATATACAATCGTTCGGAATAATTTAAATAAAACTGGTTACAAAAAGAAGCCAGTTGTATGGGTACCTCCCGAGTTAATAGATAATGGACCGCGATCTAACTGCGATCCCATGCTGAATCGGAAATAAATCGATTAATTTCTGAAACGGTTGGTCGTTAGTGCTGAAAAATGGTCTCACTTACGACAATGTGAAGCGATAATGGTTATGGTAAGCCGCAACAAATGGTAGCCAATCTAGGATTGACTGTCAGATAGGGTTACCTGTATGTTTGGTACTAACTATTGTAAGGAAATCAACTATTATTAGCCGCTCCCTACAAACAAACTTTGATTTTCCAAACTCGTAATCCTGACGTATATTGTCATTAATTGGATCGTCTGAAGGAAGTAATTGGAAAGGGATTGTGTTTCATCACGACAATGGCGTATGCCCTGCGTTAATAGTAAGCTCCAGAACCTTGATTGGGATGCTCATATGCATTTACCTAACCTACATCGGTTCCTATGACGAATCATTTTTCTTGTGAAAACCGATCCCAACTTCAATTTTACGAAATCTATCCAGATCCAAAAATGCCAAGATGATTCTACATCTTATAAACAACTTAGATTTGTGGCCACCGGCATAATTTTCTGTCACGAATAGCTAAGACCTCTTAGGATCTATTAAGACCAACAATCCAGTATCAAACGGTGTGAAGACAGCGGGGTTTCAACCCGTTCCCAACCTACTATTAAAACGAGAATAAGGTCACCATTGCTGCTCTGTTATCGGAGTTAAAGTAAATTTGATTTTCCAAAGGGTTGCAGTTACGACTTCACACAACAAAACAAACCTATGTGTATAAGTATATATTTGCATAGGTATTTAGATACATATGTAATCGTATGTATGTAAGCTTGTAAATTATTTGTGCTGTTTCGCTGTCAGTAAATTAAATATGAAAGCAGAAATAACAGCAAAAACTACTTTTATGAATTAACATTTCAAACCATTATCTCTTTTTTTGAGCGTAATAAAATGCAGAGATTATAAACTTGTATGTAAACAACTATGAAAGCTTTATTGCGTTCCCAAAATTCCGTATAAATTATTACTTGAAACAAGTAAGGAAGAGCTAAGTTCGTGTGCAACCGAACATTTCATACTTTTGCTACATGCAAGGATTAAAACCAGGGGAGTGCCTCAAGTACATAAGGATTCTTAGTTATAAGGAGTCTAGGGTGATTTCTACCCAATTTTATTCATTGAGATATGTGAATCCACCTAAAAGTGGGCCGCGCCACGCCTATGGTCCGATTTTGGCCCGGCTCCATCAAAGCCCTCTCATCCGTATTTCATCTCGTCTCGTCATCCTGATCTTTTATATACATACAAGTATATATATAACCCTATCTCGCTAGTTTTATGTGATACATACCACCGTTAGGTTAACAAAACTATTATACTCCGTAGCAACATGTTGCAGGATTATAAAAATGTGGAAGTGGAAATTACAGCGCGTTCTCGCAATCTACCGTAAATGGGATTCTTATCGGGCCCTTGTTTACATTTAAGCTAAGTTTTGAAATTTCCAATGATTAGCGAATACTATGCCGATAAGAATACGAGGACACAATGTAGAGCACAAGTGTTCTTTTTGCATTTCGGAAGCTATTAGACTGATAATGAAATTATTATTTATTATTTATTTGAATGTTTAGAGACACTTAGAACTAAAAACAGATAGAGTTTCGTACCTGCTAACTTCTAAATTAATATTTTTTAAAAATCTCTGTGTAACATTTCTTATGGGAAGGCTGTTTTAAAGGTTTTTTAAGATCCGCTGTATTTACTGTAATTTTTTTAAATAAGAAAATTCAACATCTTTAAATTTGCTCCCTTTCTTCGAATTAAGTTAAGTTAGGTTAGGTTAAGAGGCCGTTACTGATTTTTCGAGCTACTAAAGCAAAACCCTATCTTTATATGAGTACTAACGCGATTATTAGTAGCCAATATGCAACTGAATATAAAAATTTGTGTTATGCATAATTTGAGCAATGTTGCCTCTTAATTTAAACGGTGCTCTCAAAAATGTTAACTCTGGGTTATTAGCTGCGTTTTCCAGCATAGTGATATCAGTCGCCATTCTGCTTCTACTTTACTGGCGTAGACACCGCTTACGCGATTATAGCCGAGTTAACAACAGCGCGCCAGTCGTTTCTTCTTTTCGCTACGTGGCGCCAATTGGATATTCCAAGCGAAGCCAGGTCCTTCTCCACTTGGTCCTTCCAACGGAGTGGAGGTCTTCCTCTTCCTCTGCTTCCCCCGGCGGGTACTGCGTCGAATACTTTCAGAGCTGGAGTTTTTTCGTCCATCCGGACAACATGACCTAGCCAGCGTAGCCGCTGTCTTTTAATTCGCTGAACTACTTATGTCAATGTCGTCGTATATCTCGTACAGCTCATCGTTCCATCGAATGCGAATATCGACGTGGCCAATACGCAAAGGACCATAAATCTTTCGCAGAACTTTTCCCTCGAAAACTCTCAACGTCGACTCATCAGTTGATGTAATCGTCCAAACCTCTGCACCATATAGCAGGACGGGAATTATGAGTGACTTATAGAGTTTGGCTTTTGATCGACGAGAGAGGACTTTACTTTTCAATTGCCTACTCAGTCCGAAGTAGCACCTGATGTCAATATCATCGGCATACGCCAGCAGCTGTACACTCTTATAGAAGATGGTACCTTCTCTGTTTAGTTCTGCAGCTCGAACTATTTTCTCCAGAAGCAGGTTGAAGAAGTCGCACGATAGGGAGTCACCTTGTCTGAAACCTCGTTTGGTATCGAACGACTCGGAGAGGTCCTTCCTGATCCTGACGGAGCTTTTCGTGTTGCTCAACGTCAGTTTACACAGCCGTATTAGTTTTGCGGGGATACCAAACTCAGACAACTCGGCATAAAGGCAGCTCCTTTTCGTGCTGTCGAAAGCAGCTTTGAAATCGACGAAGAGGTGGTGTGTGTCGATTCTCAATTCACGGGTCTTTTCCAAGATTTGGCGCATGGTGAATATCTCGTCGGTTGTTGATTTGCCAGGTCTAAAGCCACACTGATAAGTTACAATCAGTTTGTTGACGGTGGGCTCTAATCTTTCACACAATACGCTCGATAGAACCTTATACGCGATGTTGAGGAGGCTTATCCCACGGTAGTTGGCGCATATTGTGGGGTCTCTCTTTTTGTGGATTGGGCAGAGCACGCTTAAATTCCAATCGTTGGGCATGCTTTCGTCCGACTATACTTTACAAAGAAGCTGATGCATGCTCCTTATCAGTTCTTTGCCGCCGTGTTTGAATAGCTCGGCCGGTAATCCATCGGTCCCCGCCGCTTTGTTGTTCTTCAGGCGGGTAATTGCTATTCGAACTTCTTCATGGTCGGGCAATGGAACGTCTGCTTCATCGTCATCGATTGAGGAATCGGGTTCGCCTTCTCCTGGCGTTGTACGTTCGCTGCCATTCAGCAGGCTGGAGAAGTATTCCGTTTATAATTTAAGTATGCTCTGGGCAGTCGCCCAACGTAATATAAAATTGTGATATAATTTTAAATCAAAATGGAAACTACTAACAAGTTGCCTTACACAATATTGGTATTAGCCTCATACTTCTTCAAGCTTTTGAAATAGCCATAATTGAAATTCCTTCCTGAATTGTACGTTGTAGTCTCCATAAGAAAAACTCATAGACATTCATACATATGTAGGATTTATCATGTTGTGTAAACTTGAATTTTTTATTAGAGAATTTTCCACTGTATACTTCTGTAAATGATTAAAACCATTTAGCCTGGCAGAAAGTTCGAAATTTATCACGACAAATTTGTCATACAAGCAACCGAAGTTCATTGTAAAACAGAATTGATGCTCTAAAACACCAAATAGTTACATACATATATATTAAGCGGACTGTTCTCTTGCGCTCCAATATTAGTTCTATAAATTTCTCTTGTGCGGCTATAAAATTCTTGCGGCCCAGAGTGGAACGCAAGTTGTCCTCTGAACTACTTGCCGCTATGGTAGGAGTTCTGAATACACAATACCTTCCTTGTCGTATGCAAATTACCTAAAAAGTATGCAGGAAGACGAGGTGGAATCAAACCCAAACCTAACGAACTGGCTGAGATTAATATTGACCGAGTTAACAAATTTGTGGTGGGGTCAAACGATTCATCGATATCAAGTAGTTTTGTCAATCAAAAAGACCCACCATTCATAGCTCTCCCAGTGAGACCCTGCGCTTCCTTTTTTGCCAGGAAAAACGATGATAAAGATTAATGTAACAACCATAAGTGGAGCTAAATATCTAGATATTTAGTATTAAATTCAACTTGACAACATGATTTCATTCATTTTTGTAAATTTTGGCAAGAGCGCAGAGTTATAACTAGCAGAGATATGGCGAATCGAAGGTGGCTAATATATGTATCTAATAATTCAGTATATTACAAGTTATAGGCCGCTCAGGTTGGCTATGTTATCTTATACGCAGTTCTTTCACGGCAAATCTGGTCTTAAACCCTAGCTGCTGAATTAACATTCCTTATATTATTTAATTTTTAAACATTTGCCCAAAATTTTTGTTCAAAATTTTTCCAAATACACTATTTTAATAATATAAGAAGTTAGTAATCTGTAGTTATTGGACTGGAAATGAAAACAGAGGCCTTCGAATGCCCGATCAGTAAGTAACATATTTGAAAACAATAATGACTAAAAATAACCTTACATCTTTCACGTAAATACGGGTAACAATTTAATGGTAGAGATCACTTCATAGTGTGAATGTAGGGCTGCTAAAAAGCAGCTCTGATCTTGAAAAAAACCATCAACCTCAAATTATTACCTTAATTATTTTTAATTTTCAAGTCTCTGCTCTGGTTAGATAAAACCAACATACCTAAAATACACAGAAACTAATTTGCATAATTTCTCACATAAATACTAACATCCGCACATACTTATAAACCATTTACTCCATTTAGAGACATAATTTCACTTCACTTTTTAATGCCGCATAAGCGAATGCCTTATAGTACGTATACACATCCACTTATTTGGCACACGCACCTCTTTTTTGGAAATTCTAACAGCGTTTGCCCAAATTTGTGCTCAGTAATTTATTTCGCGGGAGAAAGTTGCTTAACATGGCAACAAAACATTATTCATGTGAAATATTTTCGGGTAATTTGATTTTGCTGACTCTTTTGGTTTGACTTTTTTGGTTTAGTTGAAATATTTGCGAATTTCCTATTCGACTTTGTTGCTTTGTTTACGTTTTATGAGTCACATAAAATCTTTTGTGGCTAAGTATGTTCATACATATAACTATACAGACATATGTTTGTATGGAAATAGATAAATATTTGAAAAATGATTTCTCCCCGGTGTTATGATAACATGTATTTAAACTATCCAAAAACAGTTGACTTCTCAACAACAGCCAGTTTGTCTTTCAAAACACTAATTATCAGGCCTGTCTTTTGTATGTTTATACCCTTGCAACATTTTGCTACAGAGCATAATAGTTGTATTTACCTAACGGTTGTACGTATCACCTAAAATAACCGAGATAGATATAGGAATATCTATATAAATACATATATATGAACAGGATGACTAGAAAAATTTAAATCCGGTTGACTATCTGTCCGTGCAAGCTGTAACTTAAGTAAAAAGTCATCATCTTAATGAAACTTGGTATGCCGGTTTCTTGACAAAAAAAGTACGAGTTCGTAGATGAGCGTAATCGGACCACTGTCACGCCCACAAAACGTCATTAACCGAAAACTTATAAAGTATCAAAACTAAGCACTAAATTAGATATAAAACTGTAATTTCGCACAGGCGATCGCAATAGCAAGGAGCACATCTATTGTAGTTTTTTAACATTCCTCTCGACGAATCGACATAAGCCTCTTTTTTGCTTTGTGTTTTTATGAGCGAACGACAAATTGTATGGCATGCAACGTGAAAAAATTTTTCTACAATCAAATGTTCATTCAATATTGAATGCATGCTGGTCCCATCAATGTCTATAGCTGTCTCTATCTTACGATCTTGCAATATCAGTTTGCGCACCGCATCAATAGTTTTCAACAAGTGATTTTGGACGACCGTCACGAAATTCGTCTTGGAGGGATCCACGACCTCTATTCAATTCTCCATACCATCGTTAAACGATAATCGCGCGAAATTGTTGGGAATTTAATTCCATTTTTTGGCCGAGCTGAATATTTTAAGTTAGTGTAAACAACACAAATAGCGCTCGTATGTCAAAACTTTACGAAAGAGTTGATAGTTGCTGATTGCAACAATGGTGTTCTGCGCTCACACGATTCTAACAGAATCAAAATCTGTAAATTAATACTGATTCACAAAACATCTCGCTTTGTTTGACCACGTGCGACGACACAATTATTTGCAGTCTTTTACATCGAAAAACAAGTTAAAAAAAAGCACTTTTTTTCGCTGCCATATAAAAAACCTTGAAAAGCTCAAAAAAGCTCGTGGCTAAACATACTTGTACATACATAACTGGAGTTTTAAACACTACGCAAAAAAAATTGGTTTGAAGGACTTACACCTGAAATAATATATAATTCCAAGAAGTCAACAATATTCCACCGACAGTGGAACTTTCAAGGGCCCGTTAAAAGCAGCGTTTAAAAAAAAAAACGTATATTTCACAATTTAGGAACTATTCGTGAAATAAAAACATGTTTTGTAAAAATTATGTGTAGTAAACCCGACATTTAAAGGCAAACGACTACCCTAAATTGCATTCACCAAACCGAATTCAAGCTTTTATAACCAAAAGGTCAATGATGTTGTTATTCTTCACAGTTAATTTAACAAATTATTTTATATAAAAAAATGTTGAATTTTTTCCTACAAAAGAAACAGAACTTTTTAAATATAACTGTTTCTGGTGGCGCCACCTATTGGTGGGTATATGAAATAAAAAGTTTGATCTCTTGTTGACATTTCGTAAATATTTTAAGACAATTGGATAACTACAATCGATGTTATCGATCAAAAAGTGACAGCAGCTTTTGGTCATCTGTCGTAAATCGCATTTTGAACAAAGAGCAAATATTAAATTTTGTTTTAAACTTGGGAAAACGTTTACTGAAACATTTCAAATGATGAAAAAAGTTTATGGTGATCAGTGTCTATCCCGTAGTAATGTGCATGAGTAGTTTAAGCGATTCCAAGAAGGTCGTGAGGACCTCTGAGACGATCAGAAGTCGGTCGTCTTCAGAAGTCAAAAATAAAGACAATGCTGACTTGTTTTTCCGATTCCGAGGGTATTGTACACCGAGAGTTCGTCCCACCTGGCCAAACGATTAATGCTGTGTTTTACCTTGGTGTTATGACGCGTCTTTTGTCACGCATTCATCGTGCTTGACCACAATACCGTGAGGCAGGGTCCTGGCGCCTGTTGCACGATAATGCGCCGTGTCATCGGTCGACGATTGTCACTGATTTTTTGACAAAAAACTCCATATTAACCATTAATCACTCACCCTACTCACCTGATCTGGCACCCTGTGATTTTTACCTATTTGAAAAACTTCATTTGCCCATGAAAGGACACTGGTTTCAGGACATTTGAGCTATCCAAAAGGTGACGACCGATATTCTCAAGAGCATTCCGAAAAATGGTCTTAAACACTCATTTGAAATGCTAATTGACCGGGCTAAAAGCTGTATCGAAGCACAAGGAAACTATTTTGAATAAAAAAATATAACTTTTGAAAAATATTAATTTTTTGTTGTTTTTTTAACAGTCCTCTTTCTTTTGCGACAGACCTTGTAGATTAACTGTATTTAATTACTCTGCCAAATAAAAGCCAAAAAGTTTGTTTACAGCAGCTGCTTAAGTCGGTACACCTCAGTAGTGCGTTGTGACTTTTACATTGTATCAAACAAAGAATTTCTCTCAATTTTTTTGTTTGTAACCAAATTTCGTGACGGTCGAGAGATCGTTGACGACATCTTTCGTTTTAGACGACTGATGAAAATATTAGAAAAGTGAAGGATAGGGTACTTGAAAATCGCAAGTGTTAGAGAGATGGCAAGAGGCTCGACATCTCTCGCGAGTCCGTTCGAATGATTTTGGAGGTTATTTTTTTTAGGATTTGAACCGCGTCTAAAAGAGTACCGTAAACAGGTTTGTTTGGACATGCTTGATCTTACGAATTCTGATCCCATATTCATGGAGAGCATTTTAACTCCCGATGAGACATGGGTCTATGAGTTTGACATGCAAACAAATCAACAATCAACGCAATGAAAACCGTTTTCAGTCGATCGAAGAGATTGAAAAAAATTCGCTGAAGAAGCTGAAGGCAATCCCATGAAAAATGTTACGAGGACTGAAAAAATCCTTGGCATAACTGTATTACATCTGGTAGGGATTACTTTAAAGTCAACAATATAAATATTAATAAAAAATGAAATATTTTGCGTTTTATTTTCAATACTTTTTTGTCACAACTTATGTAAAAGTGGAGCAAAAAAATTGCGTGGATTAGTTTATTTACATTTTGCGTAATTTATTCCAAAAACTCTAGTTTTGTGCATTTATGACACATGCTTTTGAAGAACACGATTTCGCGATCTTTGTTTCAAAACGTCAACATTCCGCTTACACAATACAAATCGAAGGAATTTTGGTTGGTTAACTAACTAATTAGAAGAAACCAAGCATGAAGTTAGGAGAAAAACTTGTTCTGCGTTCATAACTAATTTTACTAATGTCTAACTAATAGGTGGAAATGGCATATTTACAAAAATTCAGAAATATTTAAATAAATGAAAGCATACAAGCAGAGGTACTTGTACCGTTTAGTTAAAATTTTAACATCTTTTAATGCCATCATTAATAAGTGAATTATTAAAGGCAGGTGCTTAAGCTCATTTTGAATTTGTAAACAGATAATTATTGAAATGAGAAAAGCAAAAACATACTACATGTACATATGTACATTTGTAATATACAAACATCTTAATTGTACACATAAAAGAAGCTACGAATAATGATATTTGAAAAAATTACAAAACTACATGAATTCATATACAGATCTGCTACTGAAGGTCCTGCGCAATTGCCGCTAACCAGAAATAAATTAAAAAAGCATTATTTTTATTTTTATAGAAATATTTATACATATGTACATACGAAGAACATCTAATACGTGTGTGTGTATATACGAGCACAGATTCACAGAGCTTCAAAAATTCACAAAATATGATCAATGTGCTAAGTTTTGAATGAAAACCACCATTTGGCCAACAGCAACACAACATTTACGGCTGTCAACGCTGCAGCAGAATACTATTCATGAAGACATGCTGTATGTGTAGGTACGTTTAGTGTACCCTGCAGAAAAAGCAATTGATGGGCAATGAAAAAAATTCTAAAGAAAGTTTCAGGTAACATTTAAGTCCTAACTTGGTGTAAAAAGATGTGTGGATGTGGAGGAGTCGCTGGAGAAGAGTTGCACTGAGCTTTTTCGCGCATGGTTCGAAGTTAGTAGGTAAAGATGGAAGGGTAGCTGAGCTGGCTAACTGTGCGCTCAAAGCTGGTCTGTTCTCAATAAAAGTATCACCAAGGTACTCCATAAGCAAACTCGTTTGGTTGATAATCATTGCGGAATTCCTGGAAACTGCAAAGCCGACGATCAAAAGAAGCTTACAATCGCACAGGAGAGGGTCGTCAATCAGAGCCTGCTAAGCGCACGCGAGGTTCATTGGTCCAGTGGTAGAACGCAAGATCTCAAGGAGATGAAACCTGAAAGTACCTGAAAATATCATTTTAAACCTTAACCCAGAGGATGGCGGTATTCTATTATTTATCGTTGTGAAGTGATTCGTCGTAATTGTATCTTAAACTCGTACACAAAAGCGGGCATCGGGTAAATGGCAACAGACGAAGTAGTGGGAACATTTATCTAAAAAGTTATCTATAGGCATCATCACGTACATAGGTCATCGCTTAGATAAATGCCATATAAATAGCTTGAGGTGAGTTTCTTAAAGATGGTATATCAAAGAACAAACCAACTAAGGAGAAAATACATTATTCGACCTCTAGACATTATTATAAAGGCTTCCAGAAAATTTCTTTTTTGACTTTGACTTAATGACGTTTTGAATTCTTTTCGTTTTGTGGAGAAACGATAACCTTGTATGTCAGATTTTCTAATTTTCCAGGCAGAGTATTAAAAAAAACAAGAAAAAACGATAACTTCGGTTGCACCGAAGGTAAATACCCTTCACAGGTGCATTTCTGTTAGTAACTATGTGTTCAGTTTGTATGGCAGCTATATGCTATAGTTAACCGATCTGATCAATTTCTTCGGAGATTACATTGTTGCTTTAGGAAATAATATGTACCAAATTTCGTGAATATATCTTATCAAATGTGAAAGTTGTCCATACAAGAGCTTGATTCCGATCGTTCAGTTTGTATGGCAGCTATATGTTAAAGTGGTCCGATATCGGCCGTTCCGACAAATGAGCAGCTTCTTGAAGAGAAAATGACGTTTGCAAAATTTCAAAACGATACCTTAAAAGCTGAGGGACTAGTTCGTATATATACAGACAGACGGACAGACAGACGGACAGACAGACGGACATGGCTAAATCGACTCAGCTCGACATACTGATCATTTATATATATACTTTATAGGGTCTCCGACGATTCCTTCTGAGTGTTACAAACTTCGTGACAAACTTAATATACCCTGTTCAGGGTATAATTAATTTACATAAATGGAAATATTTATCACACTTTTCTTGGAGTTTCGAGTACCAAATTTTCTGAATTGGCAATTAATTGTTTCCGAAAACTCACACTAGAACTCGTTCGGAAGCAAAAACTTTGAGAAATACATCGTTGTACGATTTTTCGGTTATGAAATTTTACGAAGCTATCAAACTGTATTCATACTTATATGTACAAATAAACCCATAGTGGTTCAGACGTACATATATTTTTTACTGATTATGTAACACTGTCATTGTGATTATTGTGAAGTCTATATACCTTGTGTTGTGGCGCTGTATAAATATTGTGTAAATATTGTAAATATATAACACGCACAAATGTCTGTATGTAAGTAAACATACATATATATATGTACACACATGTGTTATTTAGTACATGAAAACGAGGAAATGCTACAAATGCTACAATTTTTTCATATAACATGAAATTCTTGTCTGGCATTTTACTTTTAATAGCGATAGAAACCACAGCAACCGCCATCACCGCTGCAACCGTGACGACAAAGTCTATTAGCAAAGCATATCAAGAGGGAATGCGAAGCAAATCAGAGACCGTACTTTGGACAAAAGTTTTAAAGCAAATACTTATACAATAAAGTAAGCTATAAATAGTGATTAAGGCAGCTTAAATTAGGTCATAAGCATAAATACAGGGCATTTTGACAAATCGTGTTGCATTATTTTTGGAAAACTACGTATGTATGTATATGCTATAGTGCTCCAATCTGAACAATTTTATCGGAGATTGAATTATTCTCTTAGACAATAAAGCATGCCAAATTTCGTGGAGATATCTTGTCGAATGAAAAATCTTTCCATACAAGCACTTGATTCCATTCGTTCGGTTTATATGGCGGCTACATGCAATAGTGAACCGATCTAAACAATTTCTTCGGAGATGAAACTATTAGCTTAGAAGATAAGACATGCCAAATTTGGTGAAAATGAAATTTGTCAAAGTGTGAAATGAAAAATCTTTCCATACAAGCACTTGATTCCGAACGTTCAGTTTGTATATGTAGATATGCTATAGTGATCCGATATGAACAATTTCTTTATTGTAAGTATTGTCTTAAATCGTCAAATTTCGTAATGACATCGTGTCAAATGAAAAAGTTTTCCATACAACCTCTTGATTCCGATGGTTCAGTTTGTATGGTATGGCAGCATTATGCGCTTTTCGTCCGATACCGGATTTTCGAGTGACTTTATTAATGTCAAATATACACACGAGCAGCAAAATTTTTTTTAGAATTTTAAATTTGTTGCTGCAATGCTTAAAAGTTACCGCATAAAGCCTGTAAGCCTTCCACACCAAACACATTGGACTCAATCAAACAATAACAATGCCTTCTGAATTCGGGAATTCATCAGCTGATTTGTTGTTATAATCGATTTTTTGCAATTCTAACACAATGTACGCCACATAGCGGTTTCGCACAACCAAACCGCAAATGTGAATGTATAATCTCCGACTTGCTGGGCATGAGATGCACAGATGTCGACACACCAGTGCACGCAAAGTTCAGTGAAATTGGTGAAGCAGGAGGTGGAGTGGTCGAGCTAAGCGGTGACTGCACACGCAAACCAAATATACGACACGCATGCCATACAATTTATTGCTTTGCCGTGTTTCTGTGCCCGTTTGCGTTTGTGTGAGTGTGTGTGTGTGTGCAACTAAATTCATTAAACTCCAATAAACTGCCTTTGTTAGCCGATTCTGGAAATGGTTGACGAAACGAACCAACAATGAGATGATGCATGCAATCGTATCGTTGCGACCGACAATGACAATATGAAACTGTTACAATAGCACGAACAATAAAAATAACAACAACGCATTGGTAAAATGCAGCAGCGTTGACATTTGATTCCGCGGTCGCCGCAGCCGCAGCCGCAGCTTCAGCTTTTCTGATATGCATATACTATACAAACATATGTACCTAATAAATGCATACTTCTGTTTGTTTATGCATGTGTGCGTACACAGCATGGTGCAAAAACTGAGTTAGTTGCTCGCTGTCGTCTGCTCTGCTCGCTACGCCGCTGTGGGGGAGCAAAGCAGGCAGCAGCCAGCAGCCAGCAAGCAGTCAACAAATAAGGTATTGGCGTTTAAGTGGGCGACGTGGCTGCGGTGGAAAACAAGTACCGAAACACGTTTAAGTGCTATTTGGCCAACGCGCACACGCTTACGTTTATATATGTATATATATTCGTATGTACATATATCTTTGCGTTGCTGCTGGCACTTAAGCCATTAAGTGCTACATACCATATCGGTCCATAAGCTGCTCTGCTACTCGATATATGCATTCTACTTACATATACACAGACATACTTATTTATGCTTGTGCAGCGCATGTATGCAATTTTGTTTTGCTCTTCATAATGTTTTTCGTAATTTTTCTGTTTTGTTTTCACGTGTTATTCTTGTGTTTACTTTACATTACATATTATTTTCAACTATACATCACGCACACACACTCACACACACCACAAACATTAACAGTGCACTATTATTTATATACTTTCTTACAATTTCACTTAAAATTTATAATATAAACACTGCTTACTTTGAAATATTTGTTGCTGCTTTTATGCCACTATCGCTGCCTTCTTCTAACCTTTTCATAAACTTGCCAAAATCGGTTGACTGACCTTTTAGCCAATATCAGTTTATTATTATTATTTCTTATGCTCTCTGCTCTAGTTTATTTTATTGCTTAACTCTTGGCAACATCACTCACACGCGTCTTTTCATTTTGTACACATATTTTGCAACGTAACTATTTTTGTATATAAATATGTATCTGCGAATTATTTTGTAAAAAAAAACAACACTTCTTCTGCGCTTGTTCTTTTGTATTGGTTTGTTGTTATTGCTTGGTATCCGTTTCCGCACTCTTGTCTCGCACAATATTCAATTCACACTACGGGACGCGTACACGAAACAACCGACACCGACACTTTGCAACACTAAACTAAAATCACTGGCAAAGCAAACGATGCTATGAACGTCCAATTAGCTTCACACTAACGTTTAGTTAACACTTGAAACACCCTGTGCTGACAACATTTGGTGAATCGTGCGACTTGTCCGAGTAAATATAAATACTTGTAAGCATAAATTCGCGCTTTTATTATTTCCAATAACGTGCTGTATTTTATTAGTTGTATAAATGTGAAATTAATATCCATTAAAAATAAGTCAAATAACTGTATTTTGTATGTAGCAGTACACTAGATTCCTATTAGATTTCAATTCGCACCATTTTTGTTGTTCCTCTTCTCATTGACTTTCCGTTTTGTTTATTTTGCCACATGCGCACTATGCAAAACAATATAATACGGCGTTCAGAGTACGACAACTAACAGCTGAGACAATATAAAAGGGATATTCACAACAAGTTGCACAGAGTAGTGCAAACGAAATTGTTTAAAATTTATTGTAATCGTTATATGAATGCTAACTATTAGTTAGGGTTGAGTGTTGAGAATTTCCGTATTATTTATAAAGAATCTGACGTTAAAGTAAGAAATCGATCAAATACGAGTATATGAGTTCAAAGTTAAAACGATTGAACGTCACACAAATAAGAGCACAAGTGCAATTTTTTGGCGAGATGTGAATTGTCAAAAGGCAAGATTTTAATCATGATTTAACTATATAGAACTTCAGTTAATTCCATATAGAGGTTCTGCTACTCCGGAGCGTGCTTTGTCTTATGAAAAAAGATTTTTAATCCAAACATGTAAAAAAAAAGCATTTATGTTTTTCTAATGCATTTCTTGTTTACATTTTTATTAGTATGTTTTTTTTTTTTTTTTGTTTTTATAGTAGGGGGAAGCATCGAAAACCGGAGTGCGGAACTTTACTCTGCTAAACCTCACCTACTCCCAACTCAAGGCTCTCCCACGGAACCACCGATTAAGTATTACTTCGTGGGAGGGACTAAGTATTACTTGTGCGGACTGACGGACGCCTAGTTTGTCTCAGTTTTGTCATTATGGATGCTAACGCTTCGCTGAAAGCTTTCCAATTATCAGTCGACTGACACATGAGTGTCGTTAAATTATCGACCGTAAAACCACCACCGAGTGTGGTTTTTAGTTTTTCCCTTGTTTTTGAAAATCGAGGGCAATAAAATAGTACATGCTCAGAGTCTTCTATATGCTCTGTACGTGTCAGACAGTTCGGACTTATGACATTGTAGAATCTGAAAAGGTAGCTTCTAAAGCACCCATGTCAACTAAGTATATGGGTCAGATAAAAGTCTAGGTCCCCATGTCGTCTGTCTATCCACGAGTGCATGTCCGGTATAAGTCGGTGGGTCCAACGCCCTTTGGATGAGGAATTCCACCGCTCCTGCCACATTTTAATGCTTTTGTCCCTCTCCTCTGTCCTTGCCGATACTGTTTTAGGCGCTGATATAAATATATAAATATATATAAATATATAAACGCTCGAGTTCATCTCCCTGGATGTCAATGGGCGGCATGCTGGCTAATACTTCAGCAGCGTCAGTTGATGTAGTCCGGAAAGCACTTATTACTCGAATTGCAGAAAGCCTATGCACTGCAATCATTTGTTTAGCATACGCTTTTATATCCATTGCCTGTATCCATACTGGTGCTGCGTACAGTATTACGGAGCTCATTGCTTTCGCTATTAAGAATCGCCGGCTGGAACGCACACAGCCTGTATTGGTCATCATTCTCGATAGAGCATTGTAAATTTTATTTGCTTTACTGGAGGAATACTCCAGGTGTTCTTTAAATTTTAATTTAGAATCTAATATTACTCCCAGATACTTCAGCTGGTGCTGCGAAGTAATTTCGCACTCCCGTATGGTGTGCTCTATTTGTTCTTCTACCTTCCTGGTGCTTATGAGCAAAACTTCAGTTTTTTGCTCCGACAGTTCCAGACTCACAGAAGAGAACCAATGTTTATTAATATGTACGATTTACAATTCGTGTGTATCATAGCTACTAAGAGCAGCTAGCTATTAGGATATTCTCACAAATTTCAAAATAACGAAAAAGTAAAAAAAAGGAAAACTAGGAAGCAAGAAAATACCAAAATGTTGATTTTAATAATCACATTATAATTTATCAATGGATTTACAATTCAAAACTATTAAAATAAGCAAAATGCGCCATATATCGCATGTTTACACATATGTTGGAACAGCTGTTTCTTCATACGGCACGATAAATTTCACTACCAAACTATCCTTATATTAGGGACGGTATGTTATTCATTTTAGTCACCAAGACTATTAAGATATCTTAAATATTAACCGATTATGCGGTATAAAGCCAACCCGAAGTTCGAAATTCTTGATATTAGGAATATGGGTTTATGGAAAGTATTGACCTGATTTCATCCATTTTTAGCACAAGGTATGCCTATATCATAAATTTATTTTTTCCCTATATCAATACTAGACCTCAAATATTCACCGCTATTGTCGATAAAAAGCTAGGGCGTAAAAGACTTATTGTGGCAAGGAACAGCCATACAACTTTAATTTGGCACGAGTGGACGGACAGGCAGTCACTCGTCTCGCATTCCTGATAATTTATAATATATATGTATGATTTCATATCTATATCGATTAGTTTTAGGTGATACAAACAACCGTAGGTGAACACAACTATAATACTCTGTACCAACATGTTGCGAGAGTATAAAAATCAATAAACAGAATATCATAACCAGAGAACATAAAAGCACTCACTTTTAAGTTCTCTGTCATAACTACAACGGTCATAATGACAGTGAAATTTATTTAAATTTTAGTTACTTAACTTGTTATTGAGAAAAATCTACGATGCTTCAAGGGCATAAAATCTCTGCATGTAGATATAAGTTCATCCAAATGGCATCGATGGCATTAATATTTCCATTTACAGTAAAAAAAATAAAAATTCTGACAGATGAGAATAACATTTTTCCATTTTCGTCGAGAATTCAAGTGATAGAATAAGCATAGAATAAAATTTTGACAACGCACGAATATATACATAAGTATGTACATATAGTCACCTGAAATGCAAAATAACGTAACAACATTTTCGGAAATTTACAGAGGAAGGAATGAAACACGTAATAAAATGAAACATAAGTGAAACAAAATTTAAATATTGGTTAAAACTGAGCGATTGTCAAATTGTGCGGGATCCTACGAGAACAAACCTTTTTTACGGGCAGGTGTTCATGCAATATCGAATGTATGCTGGTGGGAGAAATGCATAGGCATTCCTCTATCTGAAGGTATGTTACATGACGGTCTTGCATTATCAGTTCACGTACGGCATCGATGTTTTCTGGCACAACGGCTGTTTTTGGACGACCTTCACGGAATTCGTCTTTGAGCGAGCGTCGGCCACGATTGAATTCGTTGTACCAGTTTTTCACAGTGCTATGGGATGGTACTTCATAGCCATACAAAGATTTTAGTTCATCGATACACTCTTGTCGTGATAATCCACGTCGAAAGTTGTGAAAAATAGTCGCAAGAAAATGTTCACGAGTAATTTCCATTTTTTGGCCGAGATGAATTTTTTAAATCCCTGTAAATAAAACAATTCACGATTAAATGACAAAACGTTCTGAGTGATGTTATGCTAAAAAATGTCAAACTTTCCAATGGAAATGTCAGATTGCACCTGGCAACACTTAGTGTTGCCTTAGGCAAGAATATATATAGCAGCCCTCGAAACTACGTTATTTTGCATTTTAGGTGACGATATAGAAATATACATACAAGGAAGAGAGGAATTGCAATAATAAAATATGCGGGCATATCCCAGAAACCGATTGATTTAGTTTATTTTGAAAACTTTACATTTGCCATAAAACAGCTGTTGAAGCAAATAACTCTTGTTTTCAACTGATATGTAAATATTTTATTTTCCAAAAATTTAAATTTTCTGGAATGAACATAAGTCGTGCTCTAAGAGTTTTTGAAAGTAATGGCTTCAACTTACAAAGGATTAGAAGTAGGCTTTTCAGGGATAGTTCCAATTCTTTTGAAGTTGCTGATGCTCTATTTTAATACTTTTATTGACTATTTTATATGTGTTTGAGGTTTCAGGGCGAAGGTTGTACTGGTATTGGATAGATTAGTAGATTTCATTATCAATCAAATTCCACAAGTTAAATTAGGTTAGTTTATCAGGCTGATATTCCTTAAATTACGAACGTTTCTGGACAGCTAGAACGTGGGTTCAGTGTAATTAAACGATCGTCGCATATCAACAAAGCGTCGTAAGGCTGCCAAAAATTTGTTGAGGCGACAAATATCAATTCCAGCCACTTTGCCTGGTTCGTAGAAGGTAACTACTGAGGTACTTCAGCCAGTTGGACAATGGACGCTGTACCGCGTGAGACCCAATAAGACAGTGTTCAGTTAGGACACACATCTTTTCGACGATGTCAACCTTGCTAAACAGGCCTCTTATGTTCCGCTTTGATCCAGAAAAATATAACTGATGCACAGGTGGTGCTGGTTAACCAATGCTTTCAAAGCTCACATAATGTTCACAGAGCCATTGCCAAAAGGCAACAGGCCTGTGGAGCCCTTTGTTGTAAGCTCATCAGTTTCTAGCGATTGCGTTATTTCAGATTTAATACACACCTCTCTGAAAGAAACTGCACTACATGCAATTTAGGTAGCAGTAATTCCATTGCTAAATTCCTAAACTGCAAAACTCGTTATTGAAAAATACTACAGCGGTCTGAGTCCATTTCAAAAAATTTATTGAAACAATAGCTACAATTCTTTAAGAACTTTAAAAATATGTTCCTTCTGCGTCGATTCAGCGAGCTCGCACGATTTCCAAGCATTGAAGGTGTCACGGAAGGCATGCTCCGGTATAGTCTTGAGAGCCGAGGTGCACGCTGCTTGGATCCCTCTGTCGTCTCAAAATGCTTGCCATTGGCTTTTTCAGGCAAGGGAACAAAAAAATCTCGATATCATAATCAAAAATCCATGACTCGTCACCTATGATTACGTTATTCAAAAATTGGTAGTAGTTGAACTCGCATAAAGATATCTCAATTTTTACTCAAGGTGCAGCTTGCGCGGACATACGAACGGACGGGCAGACAGACAGATAGTTACCCGGATTTAAATTTTTTCGTCATCCTGATTATTTATATATGTATGTATATGAAACCCTTTACCTGGAATTTTTGAAAATTTACTTACAGAAAAGATAAAGACCGTGTAAGCGTGTTTTCTCAGCGCTTAAGCGCTTAACCAAAACTTTATCAGCAACATAATAGGGGGATTATTTTGCTTTTGCAAGATTGCACGATGACACATAATGCAAAAATCCTATACCGGGAACAGCTGATTCGGTCAAATTATTGTGACACAGGGTTGCAATTATATTTTTGCGTGACATTGCACGCAAATATACATGGGTTTTGGTCTGACATATTTTACAGCCATTGCAAATAATTTTCGACGTATGTTTGTTGTTGTGCCGGTGCACCAAGATATGCAATTCATGCACCGTGCAAGGGTATTCTCTTGATCTTGCAAAATCCTTGCACGGTGCACGAACTGCAGAATTTTCCACTTGGTGCAATGGCACAACAACAAACACACAAGGAAAAATATTTGCAATGGCTGTAAAATAGGTCAAACCAAAACCCACGTTTATTTTGGTGTAATGACACGTAAAAATATAATTGCAACCCTGTTTTAGCTGTCATTTTACATAAAGACATATTACACCATTAAATTGTTTAAAGGTTTTAAATAGATTTTATAATTTCTATTTAAATTATAAAAATTTGTTATAGTTTTTTGTTCAAAATGAATACAGAATGTGCGCCTCAATGAATTGACCGATATAGCCGTTATTGGTTCACTAGATTCTGCAATGGGTGCTTTCATATCCTTGCAAATTTCGTTATAGGGTTTTTGCATTTTGTGTCATTGTGCAATCTTGCAAGAGCAAGAGAATCCCCTTATGGATTCACCCAGAACTTTTGCCGTGCATCAGACATTTGTTTTGACTTTCGTTCGTACGTTCACATCAAAACAAAACAATTATTATTTTTTCTGTTTTACCATCCAATAACCGCCGTTTTCATTAACGATTATGACGGAAAATAGAGCGCTCATTCTGACATACCCTAAAAAGAATTTAGCTTATACAGACAAATTGTGTCTATTTGCTTTTGCAGGTTGTATTATGTCTATAACAAAGTTAGAAAAAGTTTCCGTTAAATCGGAGTATTTTAATATTCCTGTAATAAAGCAAATTCTCATAAATATTAAAATGCAAATTGCGAAATTTCAAGCATAATAAAGAAAGACGTATGTGAACAGACCTTTATGTATTTTCATTTAAACAGCTGATACATTGCTGTGCCCTCAATATTACAAGTAAAAAGCAATTAAGAAAAGGTTCTGTGCAAACTAAAGTGAAGAAGATGAGTGAAATTGTAAACAAATACTGCTCAAGCATTATCATTACCTATGGTTTACACAGTAAACTTCTTTATCATTCATCTATAAAAGAAAAGAAAATAGAATATATGTAAGTATGTATAACGCCAATTGGAAGATGCAGTGAATTGCGTTCTATACAGATATAAAATTATAAAGAATAAAGAAAGTATTGGATATTGCAAACAAAGCAAGCTTTTGCACCTTCGCAGTACAAGGTAAAAATCCGGTTATTAAGAACGGGGTATTGCGTTGCAAAAGTGCAAAATTAATCATCAGTGCTGCCATACTCAAAAACACTGAGTTAAATAAATTGCAACATTCACAACGTAGAGTTTGCACTAATTAACTGAATATGGCAATATTGTAGAACTTTTAATTACTACTGAATTCGTGCAAAAATTTGCGTGCTGTCCAAATTATTTAATAAAATATGAAGAGGAAATTACAACAAAAAAGAATTAAAAGATGGACACAAAGCGAAATAAGTAAAATTATTGACTATATGGCAGAGCATGGAAATTTGGAGGTATTTACATTTAAACTTTTATCACGTAATTAATTAAACTAACGAAAGTTGAGTTTAGAAACCAACAGCGCGAGCATACTATGATACATTCCTAGAAATTACGCCGATCGATGCAACTTGGGATTTAATAAAATGGAAGGTGCGTTATTTGAAAACACTGTACGCAAAGGCGAATCAATGGTTAAGTTCTCCCGAAGCTGAATCACTAAGTGAGGAACTGGTTGTTGGTAAATAAAGAGTCTTAGACTTAAAGTTGAAAAGAAAACTTATAATGAAATTAATTATATTTCAGAGCGTATACAGAAAATATGTCCCAACTATGAGCGTTTGCGAAAGATATTTGGTGTGAAACAAGCGCAAGTTGTGGAGATTCTCGACTCGAACGACTCATTTGCCGATTGTTATATTGATGAATTTGAGGAAAATAATGACATGGCGGTGGATGTAAAGGTATACGCTGATTACAATGCATTTGAAAACCTTCGTCCAGATGAAACTGAAAGCATGAATTTTGAAAATAAATTAAGCCCAGAAGTGGATATTACTCAAATGTCAACCAATTCTACACCAGCACTCTGCGATGTATTACATGAACAGTTAATTGCAGACGAAACGGCAGCTGCAGAAACTTCGCCCAACGCCAAAGATGCGAGCAACGAACAAACGATTGCAAAGCGGGTAAAAAAAGAATCGCTGCGACATTCACTCTCCGCCTTAAGTCAAAGTCAGGAAAGCCGCAATGAAATGCAACGGCTACGATTGAAATTTGAAGAATATAAATTCGTGCAGGAATTTCAATTTGTCAAACAGAAATTCGAAGCCGAAATGGAGTTGAAAAAGCAAGAACTCGAATTAAGAAAAATGGAAATAGAGAGTAATGAAAAGCTAAAACTCATGGAGATTGAGAAAAGCGAACGAATCGCTAAATATGAATTGAATTTGAAATATAATGGACACAATGATAGTCTGCGCTCAGATTAGTGGTCATGAACATTTTCTGGGTTGAAATTTTTTTATTCCTGTCTAATTTATGTTGCTTTGAAAGTTTGTTGTATAACCTACTTTTTTTGTTTTGTTCTTAGAGTTACACAAAGAAGGAACGCCAAAAAATTATAAATGTAAAATATGTACATATATATATTTTTTTAATTCTTAATTATATGCTTGTGATAACATTTTTTTTCAGACCGGTATTTAGACTTAAAACTTATTTTTAATTAAGATTTTCGGAATTACAAACAAAATTTAATTAAATGCGTTAGCCAATAACAACATAAATATTTTCTATTGCAAAAGTCTCAAATATCTTTGAGAATTATTTTAAATCGGTGTTATTGTGTAGAATGTGTTGTGTAGAGAGATATTCGAACGAATGCATTTCAGCAATACATGTATTCAGTTATACGGAGTAATGAAGTAGAATATGGAAACCAAAGCAATTGCTAGCGCCAGGGCAATCATCAAAGATTTTGCATAATTTAATACATAATATAATATATTAAACGATTATTGAATAATTTAGAAACCATAAGTCTTATTCGTGGCATTGTTTACAACACTGGAGATTTTTGTAAAAAATCTAGCATTAAATTTATTTCAGTTTATCAGAAAAACTTTTTACGGAATTTTTAAATTTTTCTGAGGTCAAGCGATTGCTTTATTACAATATACATATTTGCATTATTATTATTAGTTTATGAATATACATACATACATATATTTGTAACATTTTCTGCATGTGTACATTTTTACCACAGTACACGTAAAACTCTACAAACTCTACAACTAAGCAAAATTGTAAATAAAACGCAAAATATTTAATATTTTTATTATTATTTATCAATATTTTTATTATTATTTATCAATATTTTTATTATTATTTATCAATATTTTTATTATTATTTATCAATATTTTTATTATTATTTATCAATATTTTTATTATTATTTATCAATATTTTTATTATTATTTATCAATATTTTTATTATTATTTATCAATATTTATTTTGTCGCCTTCAAACTAGTCCCCTCCAGACGTAAACACTTTTCACAAAAACTTTTTGGGATGGCCTTCAGCGAATATTGTTTTATTTTTTCGATCGACTGTAAACATTCCTATGATTGTTGACTTGTTTGCATATCAAGCTAATAAACCCATTTCTCATCGGCAGTTATAATGCTCTCCATGAGTATGGGATCGGAATTCGCAAGGTCAAGCATTTCCAAAGGGACCTGTTTACGGTACTCTTAAAAAAAAATCCAGCTTTATCGGCACCAGTCGAGTAAGAACGCATGCACAAAATAACCACCAAAATTATTCGATTGGACTCGCAAAAGATGTCGAGCTCTCCTGCCATCTTCATCAGTTGAATAGGTCGAAGGTCGTCCAGAAGGCTTTGTACCACTCGTAGGATTGGGTTTTTGACACAACTGAATAGCCGTAAGCCTTTTCCAACATTCTCAACGATTAATTTAGTTAGAAATACAAAATTTGGGGCAAATTCTTTTTACGATATTTTTATGCATTTTAAAAATTGCAACACATAACTGAAGTTTACCGATTTAAACAAATAAACTGGTTGACAGATCTCATTTTTGGCTTAGTGGTTAAGGTCATCGCACTAAGCTCCCACGCCACTGTTGACAGTCATAAATTCGAACATGGACGATGACAACAACTGATGAGTTGACGTTGCGAGTTTTCGAAAGAAAAGTTCTGCGAAAGATTTATGGTCCTTTACGCGTTGGCCACGCGGAATATCGCATTCGATGGAACGATGAGCTGTATGAGTTTGACGACAACATTGACATAGTTCAGCAAATTAAAAGACAGCGGCTGCGGTGGCTAGGTCATGTCGTACGTAAGGACGAAAATACTCCAGCTCTGAAAGTATTAGACGTAATAACCGCCGGGAGAAGCAGAGGAAGAGGAAGACCTCCACTCCTTTGGAAAGAACAGGTGGAGAAGGACCTGGCGCCACATTGCGAAAAGAAGAGACGACTGACGCGCTATTGTTAACTCGGCTATGATCTCAAACTTTCTGGGGACGAATACTTTCCGTACTTCTTGGAATAGTGTAAAACGAAAACATCGATCAATGTTGGAAACTAAACAAATTGTGGTTACTTCTTTAATAAGCCATTAGAAGCATTAAATTCGACATAAAATATGGTACGGTAGAGCTTTACTAGGAAGTTTTGTCAAAATTTTACGATAGGCGTGGCACCTAAAATCTCGCAAACCTGCCAACCTATCGGACCTTATAGCCTGATTAATTTTCCTTTCTCCAGTAGTGAGGACGAGGCTTTGCTACTACGAACCTTCACACACCATCCGAGTCTATCAGATCGCCAGCATTGTTTCCGTGAAGTACACAGCATTTAACTAGTATCATAAATTCCCACATAGCTCGTGGTCTCAATCCAACACAATCCTAGGAGAAGCCTTGTCAAAAGTTTTTGACTCAGTTAATCACAAACTACTCTAAGGCATTGAACAATATACACTTCCTCGAGGCTTGAAGAAATGGATCATGAATAATCTATTTTGAATTCAAAATTCTAAGCTGAGATAGTATTCTCTACACGCTACTGTTTAACTTTTATGTACATCTCGAAATTACCTCCTCTAGAGATAAAGAGCAGGAATAACACACGTAAGTCGCTAGCAGGCACTACCTTGGTGAAGTACTAGGAAACATTGCTGGCAACTCGACCGACCATTCATAACTAATGCAACACCAATATAGTCGCCTGGATGCAGTAAGACGCAGTTGAAGAAGACATAGACCTGCCAGAACACTATTCTTCGGAGCATCTGAACGGTGAGGCCTTTATGCTCCTGGTTAAGTTGTACAACACATTTGCACGTCTCACAGAACCAACTATGACCGCTTTCCTTATTCGTCGCCGTCCGTTCGTTTCCACCTCTTGAAAACAATTCGTTTTCTGGACCTTACGTTTAGTGACTTGAGTTTAATTTAGCGCTGTCCCCCAATCAGGCTCTAGATTTTCACTGCAACAACAATAGCTTCTCAACATACTGTTTCTGTAATAATGGTTTTCTGTCACCTAGAAAAGGGGTGCTACGGAGAGTCTACCAATACAGTTTTAATAGAGAGACATATTTTTTGCGAAACGATTAACTATCATAACTTTTTATTATATTATTCTGTTGTCAATATGTTTGTGAAGTGCACTAGATTGGATACATTCCTCTAGCATAGAGAGGTTTGGGTTTCGTTCATCCTGAAATCCGGCAAGAGATCGCATATATCGGCCGAGGATTATAGACCCATTAGTCTCTCCTATTTCCTATGGAAAAGTTAAAAGAGAGTCTGATTGATCTGTCCTTATGTAAGAGGAAGAATTTGAAAAAAATCGACTTTGAAGTGCATAGCATGAATATTACAAAGACATGTCAGTGACCTCTTGCATACGCTTGTCACTTGGTACGATAGGACCATCAGGAACAAAGAGTTTGCAGTGCGGACCTTCCTCGATATCGAGGGGACATTCAAAAACGTATTAAGCAATCATTACAGCTTTGAATAAATTTGGTGTTGAATAGAACTTTAAGCATCTCATCTTCAAATTTATATGCGATAGAACGATCGCGGCGCAATGGGGTAGTACGCGAACCACGTAAAATGTAGGGTGTCCATGAGAAGTTCTCTTGCAACTTTTCTGGATCATGGTTCGTCAAAGATTTTCTGGAAAGACTTGAGGAAGTCGGTCGCTGGGTGATTGCCTACCTGGACGGCGTAAATCTTATTTTTGAAGAAAAATTTCTCAATACCGTGTACTAGCTAACAAAGGGCTGCCTTATCATCGTGAGAAACTGGGCTGCTGAAAATGGCCTCTCCATTAACCTTAGCAAGAACGAACTGGTTTTATTCTCTAGGAAGTACAAAAACCAAGGTTCTCATTTACGATGGGAGATGGGTGAAACGTGTATACGGCCTACTGGCAGTGTTAAGCACCTAGAACTAATCCTAGATAGGAAGGTCTAGTGGAAACCCAACATCGAGAAAATAACGATAATATAATCATAAAGGGCTATACATAATAGTCTAAGTGTGAACCCTGCTTTGTTGAGGGGTCATCAACCTAACCTAGTCGGTATGTTGTAAGATTGAGAGTAAGGGCGAATTTCCTTTACTGCTGAGGACAAGGTCTTCTATGTTTTCAACTGTTGGAATAGTTTTTTGTTTAAAACTTTATACATACTTAGACACAGCTGTTGGTCTCAATGTTTTTTTAACACATTCACAGTACAAGTTACAAATTGATAAACAATTACATAATTATTTTCCACAAATATTTATTGATTATACAAATATTAGAAAACTACTGTTACAGTTACGCTTGGTCTTAACATTATAGGAAATCTAAAGAGTACATACTAAAATATATAAATACCGAAGCCTTTATGATAGCCGTGACTGTAATCAGCTGACAGCACATACATATAAGTCAACTGCACGTGTAAAGCGAGTGTGTGTGTTTGGATATGCCGAAATGGCGAACCACCGAACTGTTTTGTTGCGCTTTCGTTTTTGTTTACATTTCCAGTTTCGGTGAGCGGGCAGAATGCGAGGAGAAACTGTTTTTACGTTTTTGTTTTGAGTATTCCTTCTAAACACGAGCACACACACTTATAGGTATAAATAAACGAACTTGTATGTATGCGCTCGCATATGCACACGAGTATGTAAGCATGGGGGTGTTCAATTATTTTTGATTCATTTGGCCTCGACCGTGGCCACTTTCGTTATGTCGGCACTGTTGTTTACAGTCTGTGAGTTATCGCTGTTAATTGCTGACTTTTTTGGTGGTATGTAAAACCACAGTGCGCCAAAGAAAAATATAACAGACAGCGTTTTGCCAACCAGTGCTAGCAGCCACATATACCTAGAATGTATGAATATAATTATATTATTTTGTTTGTTTTTGGTTAAAATATAATTTTTACTCACTTGCTCATGTTGTAGTTGTCGTAGACCAAGCAAGCCCCTACACCGCTGCCGTCTTCATCGCAAGTCTCCTGCCAAAGAATGCATGAATCATCAATGAGCTTGCCGAAAATCATTGGCGCTGGTATAGTGCCGAAAAGCCGCACTTTTATCCACTGTATACCGAGTGCAAACGAACGCTGATCGTCGCGCACACACCTGAAGTTGTAATTAGAATATCATATGTGTATAGTAAAGGTGCAGTGAGAATTAAAAAAGATAAATATTAAACAAAAATAATAATAAAAAAATCGAACGCATTTTTGAAAATAAAACAAATTAGCAAACAACTAAGGAAGCGCTAGGTGCGTGTGTAACCGTACATTTTATACTCTCGCAAGGAAATATGTATGTATGTATGTATTATCAAGTGTTGACAAATCATTAAAATCCTTAAATTTTTTTTTTGATAGTAATCAAATAGTTTTTAATTTATCCTTATCTTTATATATAAAAATTAGGTGTCACGTTGTTTGTCCGCGATAGACGTGTTTAGGAGTAAAATTTAGCACACTGTGTGCAGTTCGAATCAACTTAGAAGATACGGTAGTAAAGCAATTCATAAATCAAAAATACAGTGAAAAAACTCTATTAAATGGACGCTCTATTAAGCGGACATCTTCATTAACCACACACATTGACCGGTCCCATAATTTGTTGATGTTTATAAAGTACACAGAAAGGCTGGTAACCAGACATTGAAAAAGCAAGCCGAAATGCGTGAGTAAGAAGAGCTGGTCGACAGGGGTAATGCTCGAAAATTCTACGAAAAGATGAGGCAACTAACAGAAGGTTTCAAGACCGGAGCATACTCTTGTAGAACCCCCAAAGGTGATCTAGTGACCGAAATTATGGAGGGAACACTTCTCCAGCCTGCTGAATGGCAGTGAACGCACAACACCAGGAGAAGGAGAACCCGATTCCCCAATCGATGACGATGGAGCAGCCATTCTATTGCCCGACCATAAAGAAGTTCGAATAGCAATTACCCGTCTGAAGAACAATAAAGCAGCGGGGGTCGATGAAGACCACAATTTGTCGCTTCCAAGATGTCCTCAAGAATTGAGACAGTCTATCCCGAAACTGATAGGTTTTGATAACGGATTTGGGCTTACCTATTTATAATTGTTCTCAGTCAAAAACTGAAGCCATTGGCCCACCGTAAACGTCGTGAATTTGCTGATTTTCTTTTGGAACAACTTAAAAACGATAACGATAATTTTAAGAAAATCATCTTCACCGATAAGGCTCACTTACTTCTGAATGGTGCAGTAAATACACAAAACTGTCAATTTTGGTGCGAGGAAAATCCACAAATTATTCAAGAACAACCATTACATTCACCTAAATTGACAGTTTGATTTGGTTTTTGGTCTGGTCTAATCATCGGTCCTTACTTATGTCGAAATGAAGCTGTAATTGTCAGTGGAGAGTGGTTTAGATCCATCTTAGAAATTGATCCTGACAATATCTGGTTCCAACAAGACGGGGCTACGTGCCACACAACGCGTGCAACAACCGTATTTTTCGATAAAAGTTTGGAGATTTGATTATTTTAAGAAATTATGAAAAAATATTGGAGATCATTTCTAGAAATTGTGACATTGAATGGCCTCCACGAAGTTGTGATTTGACACCATTGGACTACTACTTGTGGTGTTATTTAAAGTCATTGGTCTTTAGCAATAAACCAGGCTCTTCAAGCTTTGGAAGTCAATATTGAACGCACTATTCATGATGTTACATTCAGAACTTAATTGTATCGATTGTTCCTCACATTAAACATAAATCATTATATCCTAATATTTATATTATTAACATCAACCAAACCAGAAAAATTTAACCGTATTGGAACTAGCGGGACTGAAATCGTTACGTTAGTTGTACGGAGACTACACCGAAATCGGAACCGATTTTATTCGTATTTAACGCTAAGTTAGTATTTTGGTCAAGAAAACATGTAATTTCATAAGATATCACACATATTGATCATTATACTATATATCATATAAGGTCAACCGGTAAATCAAAATACAATATATTGAATAAATTGGGGCTAGGCACAGATATGGACTAACTTCATTTCCTTTTGACCTTGAAATAAAGCGTGCTTGCGACTTAAGTCAACCGAAAGCTCGAAAATCATTTTAGATTATTTATAGGTGCTAACGAGACCGAAAAAGTATGTATCCATTTCAAGCACTCGATAATATTATTTTTTAAGACGTACCCCATAACATCCTCAACATTTCTCGGAAATCGATCGATATTTTCCCAATAAAGTGGAACCTGGTATTTCTCATATTCAGTACGTAAATCGATTGAGAGAATTTTTGATGTGAAAAATCAGATGGAGAAGGACCTGGCTTCGCTTGGAATTTCCGATTGGCGCCACCTTGTGAAAAGAACGACGATTGGCGCACTGTTGTTAACTCGGCTATAATCGCGTAAGCGGTGTCTTCGCCAGTAAAGAAGAAGAAGGGTAAACTACTGCAAAGTTGAAGAAGCAAACAGGCTCTGAAATGGCTTTCCATATGAAGTAAATAGATGTGGTTGATGTGGTTGGAGTGAAATTCCGATGTTGGGATAACTGTGGTATCGAGGCACAATGGTAATGCTGCGCACCAAATTTGTCAGTCGAGTTGCGTGCGAGATTTGATATATCCCTCTTTTAAAAGTGGGTCATACCTGGCCCGTACATGTAAGCCTAACACATCAACCTACAAAGTTTTACATGTATGACGAAGAATGAAGATAACCGCCTTTACATAACCCATTGTTCCCCACTTTTAGACAACAGTATCAGTCTAAGAAATTATTTTTTGTTCACAAAGTTTTCTAAGATAACTCTATTAGTTTATGAGATGCTTTCATTAAGCTCTCAGAGAACAAAGCCGCGCATATCTTTCAAGCATATACGAAAATGATATTCCAATTTTTGATAGCTTAAGTGAATATTGTGCATGTCCGTTTTATTTGTGGCAATGATCCGAATACACCAATTTGGAATATTAACCTTCCTAAATTGTCTAGCCTTATGTAGATATCGAAAATTTAACTCAAGTTTGTTTGGACAGTTAGACCTCAATTGATCAATTCATTCTAATCGCTTTCTCATATGTCGATCTCGATAATTTTAATGTGCTACAAAAGACTGTAGGATGAACATATAAACTCTTGTTAAGCTTAAGTATACACTAGATGTAAAGTATCAGGTTATATTCTCCTAGATACAACTTTTCTTGGAGCAGTCCAGAAACTTGTAGTTGTTTTCCTTTTACTGCATAAAAAGAAGAGATTTGCCTATAGATGAAATTACTCTTTAAAGTAACGGTTGTTAGGTGAACATATAAACTTTTGTGCAACATGTTTCGGGAGTATAATAAAAACTGAAATTAACTTAAAAAATCGAACAGAATATAATTTTTTCGTAATCACCTCAGTGTAGCCGACAGTGCCGGCATAGTCGACAGGAATGTAAAGAGCATCAGCACAAAACACAAGCCCACGAAATACGACAGGTAATGACAAGTAGATTTACACATCAGATTCGTGGCATCTGGGGTGTCACCATCATCAAACATTTGCTTATCGATGCACGAGCAATTCGTGTAAATTTTAACCTGATTCATATGATATTCCTCATGGCAACCGGCGAAGCATGGACTATAATAGAGAATACCATCAGCGCCACAAATCGGTTCATAATTCAATTTACTGCAACCACAATCCACATTACAACTCGATTGCAGCTCCATACCCAAGTAAGAGCGCTCCACGCCATCTGTCAAATTTGTCATTTCCTTGGCACTGTCTTTAAGCACTTCCCTGCGATACTGTGTAGTGACACCCGCAAACGCCAAATTCGGACAGGAGAGCAAAAAGCAAGAGGTAAAGAATGCCGAAATCGTTGTCATAATCAAACACATTTTTATAATATTGGCGCAGTTTAGTTTCAATTTTTTAATTAGATAACCGCCGAGGAAAGTGCCACCACCACCTGCGGGCACTGTAATGAGTCCCATTAAGAGCGCGGACCAAACTGGCGAAATACTGGAATTGATTCTCAATTTGTTTGGGCAGAAAGGCTGCGAACCCGGCGATTACTAGACCTTCTGTGGCACCGGCCATATTCAGACAGAAAAATGTGGGGTTCTTCAGCAATGATAGTAGTGCGCTTGGCATGTCTTTGAGTTTGGTGAATGTCTGCTCAATTTTCTGTCCATCGGCATTGTAGGCTTCAGACACTTTTTGTTGCTGCAATTCTTTAGCTCCCGGCAGTGATGATGGATAACCGAATATCGGTATGGAGAGTAGAAAACAAGCAATTGCTGCAAAAATGAAACCAATCCACCAAGCGCCAATCCAAACCTTGCTGGAGCTTGTCAGACCTAAGCTGTTAGAACAGAAATATTTTTATATTAAAAAGTTTATTATATGTTTTTCAGTTTTAGACTGCGGTAAGCGCAAGCTTAATTTGTACAAAATTACGTAATTAAATATACAATACAAGTATTATCGAACGATTTTCTGAAAAAAATTAAACGTCTTAATATTTCAAGTAAACAACCCTCATTACAGGCCTGGCTTGAATATTGTAGTCTTTTACAGGAACATTGTATTAGGCAGAAGTCATGTTATAGATGAAGATCGTGCTGAAACTAAGCGGTTGTCTACTTATTTTCTTCAAAGCAAAGGTGTCAAAAAGTTATTTTTGTTATCTTAATGGCATACAGAATAGCTAATGCCCTGGGTTACATACTAATTCGGGTCCGAGAGTGACCAGGATCTCGAGAACCTACTTCCTGCCGCTTGGCTCTTTCAAATCGACAAACCCAAGAATACATTGTTCATACAGTAGTAGGTAGAATACAATGTTTCAATATCTTAAACATGAGTGAAATAGGATTTAAAATTCAACTCTGTTTTCATATTTTTACAGCTAAAACAAAGCGGTGTACTTTTGGAAGAAGTGTTGGACTTCTTTAGAAACAACAACCCAACAGAAGCTCTCTTCAACTCTGCCTTTATTCTATTTACCGCCGCAGAAAAAAGGAATTAAATCAAAGATCCCGAGACCACACTGTAGCTGTAGATATGCGATCGTGAGACGAACTTGTAGCAACAGAAAACGTCTCTAAGTAACTTGAAGAAATCGAGTGGAGTTGACAATCCTTGATCTGATAAAAATCCGGTCATATTCAATTTCGTAGACCCGACCCTAAAAAGTCAAAGGAATTCAAAACGAAACACTATAAGAAGTTCAAAGGAAAAAAGAGGTGAATCATGGAAGTTTAGTCGACAAGTTAAGTAGATTTTCGAAGCCACTGGTTACCTAATTGACACTGAAACTAGTTGCAAATGAACAAAAAAAAAAAAACAAGACCATTACTAGAGTTCCTGCGATCTTTAACCTATACTGCCTTTCCCATATTTAATTTATCTTATCGTAATGTTCTGTAATGTTATGGTGGAAACGTACTTCCCATTCGGATAACATGTGACGGTTTTGTTTATTCTTCTTGCAATCTGAACTCTGTAGAGTTGTTTGGACCTTTTCAGGTTGTATTCTCCTACATATAACTTTTCTTTGAGAAGGCCAAGAACTTGTAGATTTTTTTCCTCTTCTCGGAGTCTTTTTTTTATCGGCTTGGTGGACGGTGGATCAAAAAATCCGCACGATCCAGAAATACATACAAAATGTATGGGTTTTCTGATTACTTAGCTGTATGTTGATATCTAACTGACGGTACGAACTCTATTACGAATCATAACGAAATTGTTTGGTGAAAAAAACTAACAGCTTTACCTGTAGACAAAACGATGGAATGATATTCTACATTTTCTTAAATATCAACAAAAACTGTTTAACAAACATTAGCAACAGAGAAAAACCTCGCCTCGGATCTTCCGCCACACTTTTCTACCATCTTTTTAATTTCTCTAAGTACGTAGAAATAATTTCCTTTCAATTGCAAACGTGCGCGTTTTTCTATCAACATTACCTTGGCAATAAATAAGGGATGAGCCGCTAACAGGGCTGACACCCGCGCAGCATTTAACAGTTCCAGTCACACTTCCATGACACTGACAACGGCAGAGCTTATGAACCCCAGTGCAGCTTTGTCAGCGCGGCATAAGCATAAACAACATTGATGACAGCGGAGAAATTTGTTTTATGAGTCCCTGGTGACAAAGTCGCAACCACTGTATCCAGCGGAGCTTCAAAAAGGATTTATTATGACATGGAAACGACCTGACTTGGCTTTGTTTGCTGGCAAAGCGCGCAAAGCCAACTTCCGCTAGAAGAAAACACCTGTAGCCATACATCGTTGCCCACCCCCAGCACCAGCTGGCAGTCGACAGTCTCTCACCTCGGCATTTTCGCTTATCGCTCGCAACCACAAAATTAGACAAATAAACAAACAGTACGCTGATATTTTCTTCCGCAGTTATTTAGTGCCTTTTTTTTTTGCTTTTTTCACGCATTTACATGTGGTTTTCTTACGCGAGTACTTACTCAGAGGCATCCACCGTCATGAACTCGGTATAAATCAGTAAAAGCTGCCCGCCAAGCACATAACCCACGGCAGGGCCAATTATCGCCATCGTGTAGAAGATACCTGAAATGAATTATTACAACAATTATTGCGTTAAGCTTGCTTAGGTCATTACAAATGCACAGGAGATGGAGGTGTTTATATCCGGCTTTAAAATTATAAAAGCAATTATAATAGAAAAATGCAGCAGCGAACAGAACTCTACATAAAGTGTAAATTTTTTAAAAACTTTTGCAGTGTAAAATATGGTAAATGAGCATACGGCAATTCAAATTAAGCAATTAATATAACCTCGAAATTGTTTCGTGGTAAAGAGCTTGCCGAATGATAAGGCCGAAATTATGACGGAGACCTGTTATGAAATTGTATACTATGTATATCTAAATCACCGTTTTATAATAATGGGTACTCTTCATAGTCGAGAAAAAAAATTATCAGTTTTTTCGGAAACATCACTCAAATTTTTCAAAACAGTTAATGGTATAATCGGGAGCCTCCATACATTCCTGTTTCAGGCTTCCCGACTACTGCAGTGTCCTCCAGGCTGAGGTTGCAGCCATCAAGGTAGCAGCAGATTTGCAGCTCCGAAGAGTGTCCACCTTCAGAGAGGTGACCATTCACTCAGATAGCAGAGCGGCAATACTAGCCTTGAACTCATTTACAGTGCGTTCAGGGTTGGTCGAAGAATGTCTAGCGTCGCTATCTCTAGCAGCGATAGCTATTGTGATTAGACTGGTATGGATGCCGGACCACAGCGGAACTGCAGGCAATTGCAAAGCTGATGAGTTAGCAAGGAAGGGCACCCTAGAATCATTATCGGTAGAATGGGAACGGATCGGTGCTCCTGTATCCTCTTCTACTTCTACTACATATTAGATTGCTGGGCCACGCGGATGCTTGTCCAACGCTGGGCCAGCATCGGTACTTGTGCGGTTGCAAAAGCCTTTTGGCCCAGTGATCACAGGAGATCGCAGGAAATCTAGTGATCTCTTAGCCCTCAGTAAGGCTAACCTCTCATTAATAGTGGGACTCTTGACAGGCCACCGTCCTATGGGCATACATGCAGTAAGAATGGGTATCTTACCGAATGCCGACTGTAGAAGCTGTTTGGAAGAAGATGCGGTAGACACAAGCCAGCACTTCCTGCTTGACTTTCACACGTTTGGGAGATCAAGACTTAGACACTTGGGGCGCATACCTTCGGGCATCCCACCGAACTGGCGGGAGTTGAAGTTAAGCGTCTGTGTAATTATGTATTCGCTACAAAGCGCTTCGTCAATCTGTAAGTCCGAACACGGGAGTTCTTTTTCAATGGCATTACAAAGGACTACATTATTAGTCTACATGTGATCTTTGATCGACCATTTAACCTAACCTAACCTAATGGTATGATCGAAGTCGAAGATAAGTTCGTTAATTTTGACATTTGAAATTGGAAAATGAAATGAAAATGCGGGTACTAAGAGAAAAAGTGTGGTTCAAAGCAGTAATCGCCGACTATCGCTTAATACGAATCCATCTCAAAAAGAGTTAAAAATTGTATGTATAAACGCCTAAGGCACCACAAATTAATAAGATGTAAAACGTATATTTGTTACAAAACTAAATAAATATGTGCAATTATTAATTTAAAATGAAGTATTACTAAAAAAAAGTATAATATAACAAGTGAGGAAGGGCTAAGTTAGGGTGCAACCGAATATTTTATACTCTTGCAACTTGCAAGAATCAAAGCCAGGGAAATACCTTGAGGTGTAAAACGAATCATATAGAGTAAAGTCAGCCGGATGTTCGAAAATCCTGATAGGCCAAGTTTTCACTCAAATTTATCTATTTTAGGCACAAAGATAAACTCTCTCTCATTTTCATTGAGATATCCCACATATTGGCCCATATATGCGGTACAAAGTCACCCGAAGCTCGATTATCTTTATATTAGGTATGTAAGTATATGGGGGCTAAGAGAAGTATTGGTCCGATTGAAGCCATTTTTGACACACAAACGCAACATTGTCAGTGAAGTATTAACCCTGAATTTCAAATATATATCTCTGACATTGATTGATACAGGGGTCCACATATTGGGTACCTAGAGGCTTGAACATTTTTTTTTTGTATTTGAACAATTTTTGGTCATAAGATGGCACACACTAAAGACATTATTCGTACAAAGTTTTATGCCGTTATATTAATTGATTCTTGATTTGTGTACTGGAAACAGAGCGTATCAAGTAGAATTCCAAACTGTGCTATATGGGAAGTAGGCGTGGTTATTGTCCGATTCCACTCATTTTCTCAGCGTGATATCTTCTTCTTCTTCTTAACTGGCGTAGACACCGCTTACGCGATTATAGCCGAGTTAACAACAGCGTGCCAGTCGTTTCTTCTTTTCGCTACGTGGCGCCAATTGGATATTTCAAGCGTAGCCAGGTCCTTCTCCACCTGGTCCTTTCAACGGAGTGGAGGTCTTCCTCTTCCTCTGCTTCCCCCGGCGGGTACTGCGTCGAATACTTTCAGAGCTGGACTGGGGATGGAGTCAAAGTAATCACCCCAGATATATTGCTGCCAGCGTTTTTCCAATCTTCAAGGCACTAAAATTTCTAATTTTATGTAATCTTTCATAGACCTCTTCAGTTTTGGGAGCAAAAAAGACACCGGGGGCCTGGGGAATACGGTGGCTGCGGCCATTAAAGTGTTGTTTTTGGCCAAGTCTTCGCGCACAAAAACCATGAGTGAACAGGGGCGTTATTTTGGTGTAAAAGCCTTTTTTTCACAAATTCGGGCATTTCTGGCGGATTGCTTCGCGCAAGTGGCACATAACTTGCAGATAATATTGACCTACGATCCTTTGTCATGAACTCATGATACACAATACCCACAACACAACAATCGAAGAAAACTGTTAGAAAAACCTTCACGTTCGACCTAATTTGGGTCTTTTTTCGGTCTTGGCCTAGGCTTCAACTGGGATAATTTTAAATGTTATTCGTCACATCAGTTAGAATCGGAGAGATTAAAGTCATTGCGCCAACCTGAACCAGCTAAACCTAAGTAAATCAGACCATATCCTCTCAAGCTTAGGTATCAAAAGTCACTTTCTGATGAGGTTACCCACTAGAAATGAATCGAGAAGAGGTGTAGTAGGAGAGAATACTACATCTATCTACACTGACGGGAACATCGTGGATATATTCCAATAATCTTTACATTTCTATCTACATATATCCGTGTACCAAACTCAGCCAACATCTTCCAAGCGGAAGTACTAGGTATATACTCTGTAGAAGGCATGGAGTTCAATTGAATTACGGGAGGATACAGAAAGCAGCCATATACGATTATAAAAAGGTCCTGAGATAATGCATCAAATGTCCATCTAGCGCTAGATGACTATGGTACCTATCTAGATACATACTTTTCGAGTTTTCTCCGAATCTCTGGATTAATTTGGCTTCTAGTATATGAACTTTGGAAAGCACTCCCCACCCAATATATGCGTATAAATGTTGTTACTTCGTGGAGCTTGGAAAAATTTGGATACAGTCATTTCTTTTTTTCCACTTTCAACTACCACCCTAATGCATTTCCATATACATATAGTATAGTTAGAAAGCACAGATACAAATTCATACAAAATTGTCAAAATAATTTGATAAACTAAATTAACCCTCTTGTGCCAATTCAGTTATAAGTCTTTTACTTCAGAAACAATTGAGATAAACAAAAAGAGTCGCAAAACATTCCCCAACTTTTACTGTCGCGAGCATTGCTCAACCAACGGCGTGGCAATTGAGTCATGGAGCATATTTTATAATTTCCACATAAGATCTGGATAGTACCAACAGAGTGTCGCCAATAAATTTACCCACCATCAGGCGGATCGCAAGGCACAACGCCCCACAGGCCCCATACCGGCTGTGATAGCTGGCAGAAACCCAGCGGAAACCCGCACAATGAGAAACGCGTTAGTGAAATTTCCTGAATCAGCGTTTTCTTAAAACAGAGGGAACTTGAGTACATGTGTAATGACAGAAGTGGAGAAGTGCGTTCCACCACCCAAAGTGGGTCACAGCGGCACTATTCAAATTGCCACAATGGCTAACAGGCGATGAGAAAGGAAGCTCTCCCGCGTCTCCATGCATATGATCTCTATATTTCCGCTCGCTGGCAAATCGAAGAAAAATGAACGCCCATCAAACGTAACCAGAAGGTACTGTTTGTCGTCGTGTACGTAAACAAGAAAAGTCCTTTGTAGTTTAGTTTTTTTTGATGAGCCAAATAACGTCATTGAATATAGTCACGCAAACAAACAACTATTTTAAATTGATTGTTTGTCCGTCTGCGTGCTATCTACCAGCGCTCACCGCGACTTTATTGGCTGCTGTCATTATCGGCATATTTACTGATTGCCGGGCTGACTGTGCCGACTGTTTGGTTGTCGTGACTGTCAATTGCTTTGGGCCAATCGCCCATTGTATGAGTAAAGCCGACAACGCAAAGCGACCACATCAACCGCCAAAGCCAAGCAATCGTGGAGGCATAAAGTTTTCAATTTTTATTAAATATTTCAAAGATTTCCATTGTTTACTTTTCGTTGTTTTTTCTCTTTGTTCTTTATCTCTTTGCTGCGTTGCACTGTCAATAATGTTGCAAGTTAAGCAAATAAATAGCCGCAAAGCAGTTTATCACCCAAATACACAGAGGACATCTTCGTGGAGACATTCTCACGATATATGTGACACCGAGGGGTAGAAGAGCGGCGAAGCGCCGGCACCATGCAGCAATTGCGCCAAAAAAAAAAGAACAACCACACGGTCCAAGAAAGACTTTGCTCAGCAAATGTATCGGCTTCCGAACTGCAAGTCTTTGTAACGGTATTTAGTTAACTTTTATTATATGCTATAAGTTGTATTATTAAATAAAACTACTATATAATTCATTTTAATATGAGGGAAGTTCATTGTCAATAATTTTTAATATCAAAAAATACGAATAAATTAATTTTGATAAAAACAAAGGATATTTGGGCAAGGATGGGAACGATAGGTATTCTCTGCCCTACATTCGAGCGCTGGGATGGGGCTTCGTCTGAACTCAACCTTCTTGGTCCTGAGTAGATACTCGCCCAATTGGCTCTCACGGCCTCACGAATAATCAGCGTATTTACCTAACCTAACTTAACCTAAGGCTATTCGGTTCAAAGCGTCTCATTTTTGTTGTTGTTGCGGTTGTAGCGATTACCTAGACCCCTGGGGAGAAAAGTAACAACTTAGCTGTCATCGTTGGGTCACTTAACGGAAGGTCTCGAAATGAGCGGTTTCGACGGTCTCGACCAAAAGGATGAAAGAGTTAGGTGAGCTGGCTTTGTGGAATATGCAAAGAGGACATGTTGAGTATGTTGGAGCATTTTCTGACAGATAGCAGTTTAAAACTGCTACAGTATCCTGCGATTTGACTTGGGATTTTAGAGATATAGTGATTAAACAGTAGGGGAGAGGACACCACCTCGAAATAATACCACCTCTTAAGCCCAGAAACGAGATTGGTTCATTGTTCTCAAACAGCGTTGTATGGTTTACCTCCCGCTGAGCCAAGGGGCTTTAAATACTGTTATTTATACCGTCTAGGCCGATGGATGGGCTGACTTGTTGATGACACTCAGAACAAATTCATCGGTAAAGCAAGCCAGGGTAAGTGGTGCGCAGCCCGGATGTTAAGACTGGGAATCATGCTGCCTAATTGAGCTCTTTTGGGACCATAGAGGTTCTTTTGTTGGCCACTAGTCTGTATTGGTGGCATTGCTCGAACTGGCATCTTCGGCAGCCGTTGAGGCTATAGTCGCATTAGTGAGTTAGAACATGAGGCCACATAACGTGGCCTCAGCAGGTCTTCTTCAGAAGGCTTCAAGAATTGGCTACGAATTACATCTTATCGAAAATGCAATTAAGTAGAGCCTTTTGCACAAACGTTAAGAAAAAAAATCCTCCGAGCCCGGGTTGGACTCCAATGCTAGCAAGGATCAGGAGGATACGAAGTAAGTCTGCTGCTGGGTGTTGCTCTAATAATGGACAGTATTAACATTACTACCAATCGAAACGAGCCAGATCATCAAAAATGGCAGCCCCTGACAGGAATCAGGTTTAATTCCGGCAACGTAGAATAGGTGTCGTGGGAACTGTCTCGGTTTACGTTAAAGATACATGCGAGAACTTCCTGTTTAGGTATTTACTTTACTTTAGATAAAAGCACCGTTATTTTAGATATTTTCAGAAGTCTACCAAGTTACTTTGAGCGTAGTTATGGAGGCTCGTCAACTAAATCATATTGATAAATAAAGTCAAAAGTTAACCCTTCATTTCTTTTATCGTCATGGGATCCAAATTTGTCAACCTTTTCATCAAAATAAAGAAAAGATATTTTACGCTGACTTCCATTCACGTCCTAATAGACCCTCGACAACTAACTCCTTATTATAAAAAAGACTAAAGTTAACGCTTTATTTCTTCATTCATCATCATCAGTACAAAGTCACAAGCTACATTTTCGAACCCATATACTTATGGGATAGAGCATGAACTAAGGATTCTACCCGTCAGCTGAACTTATTTCAAAGCGAGGAGAGCCCATATTTGGAAGTTCCAAAGCCACCTTTTATATAAGTTAGGTGCTGGGCTAATTTCATTTTCTAATGAAATAAATATGTAAAAGATTCTTGCATTCCTTTTCTCTAATGTCACAAGATTCTGATAAGTAAGTTCTGCAGAATTATTATAAGTCTTTTCCCTTATGAACATGAGTTGACTTATTTTTGAATTATCCTTTAAGTTCATACTGCCGTTTTGTAAATAATTAGGGTTTCACATGAAGTCTCATAAAGCAGGTTATAACGATCCGGAAACATAGCGTTCACAGTTGTATTTGCGTAAACAGTGGCGTAGCTAGGAGTGGGCGAAAGGGCCGCGGCTCCGGCTAACGTCTTGGTGGCGGCAAACGATCTTCGCTGTTTTTAATATTCAGAAAAAAAATAATTCAACACATTCTTTTTACAAATTTATTATAACAGATTAAGAGTTGTACACCACAAAATATTAATTTTTACTCGAATACTCTTCAGTCTTTGAATTTGTCTGTACTTTTGGGCTTAGATTTCATCGATAGAACTTAAAGATGCACTTTTCTAGCTTTGATCGCTGCAAAATCACATATCATATCATTGTACTTCAAAGCTGAAGCAGTTCACATTTTATTGAGGGAATTCAAGATTGCCCACTTGACTCATATCGATCTCAAGTGACTGATCAATTTTATTTGCTAAAAGAACTTTCACAAGATGCAACTGATACAGGCATAGTGAGTAGTATTCTTAAAGTCACCATCAGTCTCGGTACCAGTCCCATTGAAGAAATGTATAATAAACTTTTCAAGGAAAATAAAATTTGCTTTTCTTCGCCTTTTTAATGTTAGGACGGCTTGATGTTATTATATAAATCTTCGTTATCCAACTCATCTGAATAGGATTCGGCAAGTCGCTGGCATTTTTCTTTACTTCGACGAGTTTGTCATTGTATAAGTCTCTGGTTAAACTCATAATTCTTTCTTAACAAATACTTTTATTTCTCCAAATTCTGCAAATGGTATTTAAAACTCCACTTTTCGCGTCCGGAGTCCTGCAAATTGTGTCAAGAGTTTACAAGATATAGGGCGAAATGGTTTTTCAGCAGTTTCATAATGGACAGTTCCTGCACCAATACCTACCTCAAACTGTATTGTATAAATTTGGGACTTGAATTGCGGCTTCTAGTTCCTGGGGTTTATATACTTACATTCTTAAAGATGGCTTTTAAAACACTCTTTTGTTCTGAACCATGTATAGAATGGTCTTGATTCTAAGTCAGTTGCAGCTGGCTACTGTGCGTAAACCTATTTGTAGTTTTAATCCAGCAACAAATTTTTAAAATAGTAAAAAATTTATATCTATATTTTACGATGTTTATAACATGTTTCGTGGAGTTAATCTCTAATTTATTCGCTGGGTTATAAATTCCTGCGCTATGACTTGAAGAAATCTTATGTTCAAAGACAACAAAACATATATGGATGATGAGTTCATTGGGGTCTTCCTTACAGAGATTGGAAAACGAATGAAAATGACGAAAGGCACAGAAAGCACCGTAAAACAATCCCAGTAGATTCATTATAAAAAAATTGGGGTTTCCGGAAAATTATTTCGTTATAAAGAAAGCTTCTGCCATGCCAAATACTAATAAATCTCTAGGGTGCATATGGTATACAAGACATGTATATATAATCTTTACATGGGTATGTGCGTGCCATATTTACCTCATATCGTGTCCCATTTGTTGCCCTGCTGTGACAAACATTACCATCGCTCATTGTTGCACGATAACCACTTCGATCTAGAAATGTGGCAGCGCAAATGTCAATGATCCAATGCCCATTAAAATAACGCCCCATGCAAAATTTTTTGGCTTTGATGCACTGTACATCACCAAAAATATAAAACGAGGCACCAGGCAAACGAATGAGGCGATATCGCAGCCACTGGCGACAAGACCCGTCTGACGAGATAGCAGTCCCGGCATAACGTCAGTTCAATAGTCGTAATGACGACATTAATGAAGCCATTCACGATAAGCCCTGAAAGAGAAGAAAAACGATATGTTATTTAAAAAAAAAATCTTGTTTAAATATTTAATTAATAATTTAGGCAAATATTTGGGGCGTTTTTTATTTAGTCTACTATAAAGTAAAGAATACAACATCGCTGAGCCTATAATGACTTATAACAATAAAAATAATATAGCAGCACAACTATACTTCGACGGTACCGAAGTTGTAATACACTACACAGGTGCATTTCTTATTGTAAGTATATGTATAACTAAATCTGAAAACAATAGCATATACATACATATGTTCTCAGATTGGTTCGGTCTGTATCACATGTTTAAAGATTGTTGGACATTAATCCAAGCACAATTTTGAGAAAATATCTTATCGAATAAAAAGGTTCTCCATACAAAGGATTTGGCTTTAAAATCAATTAGTTTGTATAACAAGCTATGGTCTCAGAGTTGTCAACATAGCAGCATTCCTACAAATTAGTAGCTCTCTTGAAAGAATAGAACGTGTGCAAAATTCACATCGAGTATCAAAAGAGCTAAGGACTAGTTTTGGTATACAGACAGAGCAACGGCTCAATTGAGTTAAAGTCCAGCAAATACTATAAGACTAAATCGGCTTGTCTTCAACTTAAAGGTTGTGGAGATGTCTTTACTAGACCCACACGATTTCATCAGTTGGATGATCAAAGAACCATTTTTCGTTAAAAAAATTTCAAAGTGGAGTAATCCGAACTGTTTTCGTGAGTTTTAGCTGAACACAACAAATGTAGAGCATGAATAATTGGGAAATATAAGACCTAATTATCCATCACTTTTAAAGAAAGCACTATTCGTTATCTTATCTATATACGATCATTCTATGCACGACCATAAATGCTTTCTTGATGAGTTTATGGCATAAGCTTTATGCTACAACGACCGTTGATTTGTACATTGGCCTCACAATCTATAAAATAAGAGAAAACAATATATTTTTCTCTCTTACTCATTTTCTTAACTTTAGAAAATTAAAATTTTTTAAATTGCCCACTCATTGTGTTCCCTCTTACTCACAAAAAAAAAAAATCAATAAGTGCAATGCTTTCTGCTTGATGACACTTTTCTTCTGAGGGCAGAGACTTTATCTCAGTCACGTACGAGTGCTAGAGTTGTACTAATAGACATGCAAACACTTAATAAGCAGCTTATTAATTAGATGGATGCCTACATACAGATTGAATTTCACATTTACGAACCAACATAATATATCAACGAGGCATTTTATAAACCAATGACCTTTTCAAGTAATGTTTGTTAGGTTCGACTTTTTTGAAGTTAGGTTAGACAATGGGATAATGCAACTACTTCATCACACTGCTCTCAAAATAGATTGTGTTTGTGCTTAAAAAGAAGTCGTTAAGAATGGAGAACCCCCATTCCGTTTTCCTTAACTTTAGTGGCTTTGTGATATCCAGAGAGAGAGTACCAGAGAGATCTGCCAAGTCTTCAAATATTTGTGTTAACCTGTTCCTGGACCCTGATTTACTTAGCATTAAAGCACTTTTTCGAAGATGTCGAAATGGAAGCGGTTTGTATTTAACTTTTCCAACCTCAACTTGAAATACGCGATAATGTAACCAAGTTGAAGCCCGCCTTGATAAAATTTTAGTTGAATTTTAGTATGAGGCAAGTAAAGTGCCGCGTGGGAAGTTCAATTGACTGAACGTTCATAAATACTGAGACGAAATTTATAATTCAATATCTCCAAGCCTAAGGCTAATGTCAGGGGGAATGCGAGAAGCGATGCTATAAGATGTCGCTACTTCTAGCTATATTTAAATGCAGTGTGTCTTCTTATGGAAATCGGCCAAAGCTTTCAGAGTGAGAGCAAGCATCAAAGAGACTTTTGGCAACCTCAAGAGGGCAAAGCAACAATGCAGGTTGTACAGTGGTTTCTCGTTTGAACTCATTTCGCTATTATTAGTTATTGTTGTTTTCTTCTTTACTATTTTGCTTTTTTTGTTATTATTAATTTATAAACACAATGGAATAGGGTGCTTAATAAAACTTGTCTGGTGTAAGGATATAGTCGACGTTTTATTCTTGCGTAATTATAAAATTTATCTGACATGTTGCAAGTTAAGGCACATTAAGCACACCTTCATCTCAGAAAGCTCCGCAAGAGCTCACCACGCTTTGCCGCTTTCACTCTGACATCCTATAGCATCGATCTTCCCTTCTCTTAAACTCTTATCGTTACAGTCTTCGTATCGCTTTCGACTTCCACTCTGACATCACCCTATATACTTATCTGGGACTGATCCATCTGAACTGCGAACGCAAGCCGAATCGATAAAAATTCTTTCGTAAACTGGTGCAACCTTTTTTCTTGTTCCTGTGAAGTTTGATATCAAAATGGCACTTAGTTGTGATCAACGAGTTTATTTTAAATTTTGTGTTTCCTATTGTAGAAGTGTTTTTCAGCAGTCCACATTATCACAAATACAAGTATTTGAGTGGCAGTAAATATTCAGTGAAGGTCGTGAAGTTCTCGAGAACTTGTCTCATGCATCCACCTCTGTTCATGACGATATCATCGAAAAAGTACTTAAAATTCTTCATGTTGGCATCAGAGAGACAGCGGGAGATCTCAACACCTCTTATGGATCAACTGAACACATTTTGGTTAATATTTTGAGTTTCAAGCGTGTCAATACTACTAGACTCTTACCAAAAACTTAAATCTTTTGAAAAAACGTCGACGATCATTTCGATTTGGCGAATGGACGCGTGATATTATGCTAACTGGCGACTTTACATGTCCTGGACAGGCAAAAGTCTAACGGTGTGATATCACACGATCTTGGTGGAAACTCGACCGGCCGAAAACGTCAAAGTATCTGCTCATCCAAGTGTTCTCTAAATAAATCCATTTGTTGATGCGATGTGTGGGAAGTGGCGTCGTCTTGTTGAAACCAAATGTTACCGAGATGACGAGTTTCAATTTCAGGCATCAAATAGTCAGTCACGTGATGATGGTTGCCATTGAAGGTTGCGTTCTCACCGGCATTATTTTTGAAGAAATATGGACCAATGATTCCAACGGCTCACAAACCACACCAAAGCGTTTTTTTTACTGGATGAAATGGCAGCTATTGAATCTCTTCAGGTTACTCTTCGTCCCAAATGCCGCAATTTTGCTTGTATACGTACCTAATGTGCCAGAAAGGGGTCTCATCGCTGAACAAAATTTGACTCGAAAGCGTCGAATCTTTTTGGAAAATCTCATAGAGCGAAGCAATGTCGCTAACGAAGGTCGAGCGGCTTCAGTTCTTGCACAAGCTGTATTCTGTATACTTTCAACGTGAATTTTCGTAATAAAGATGAACGATTTGTGAGTCTCTCTTAGATGAAATACCAAACAATACAAAACAAAAATAATATGACAGCTTGACACGACGCATGTTCTGTCTGATCTGTCGAAAAAAGGCTATTGAAAATAATACCACTTGGATCACCCGTTGTGTAAAACATTTTCATTTGACGAGATATCTTTACCAAATTTATTATTGTTATTATTATTTTGGTTATTGTCCAAGGTGTACACCGTCATCCGACTTTTCCAACTCAACGTCAGTAAAATCTCGCATCGAACTATCTAGCTTTTTTGGTATAGTTGAATTTCAGTTTTCAAATAATGCGAGTAGTAATATTTGTTAAGCGTTTTCTAGTTATAAAGCCGTTAATGTTTCGCTAACTTTAGACGCTGCTGTCTCCTCAGATTTTAGACAAGTTTTAATAGTTCAAACTTGTAAATTATATAAAAGTATAAGAATTATTGTTTTGTCAAACCACCCTCGTATATTTTCCTGGTTCCTTTATTTAGCATAATGAGAGGCTCTTCAAACGGGATGCCAATAAACTGTACTATTCTCAATTTCTGCTTAAATGGGTTTTATATACTAGATATTTTAAGACTTGATGTGTCTTAAAAATATAAAAAATAATAACAACACCTGGAATGGGTTCTGTTCATACAACGAAACACTGAAAATTAAACTAGCACTCTGTATGTTCACCCAAAGAGTGTAAGTGGCAGACACTTCCACAAAAACTGTCTCTCACTCATTTCCACTAATCGTCAAATGCCAAAAATATTCAATAATAAATATAATAAGTAAATCCCATTATGAAAAGGTAGTTGGCGACTATCACAATCAGCATTGTTGGAAGTAAATTGAATTTCTTTTCAAAATTCACAAAATTGCATTTAAGTCCATTTCAGTCCATTTTCCTTCGCCGCTGTCAACCATCAGCAGGTACAACATGACACAAAGTCATCGAATAGTCAACTAGCTGCTTTGATTTCCCATGTCCACACACATCACTCAACGCGCATTCTAAGTACTATTTACAAGTAGGTGAGAAGGCAGTTAGTTGTAGGTTTGTGTGTGTCCGTCAAGTGTCCCGTTTGCATTGTGTTGGGTGGTGTGAAAAACCAATTTGTCGATTTTGCTACTTCCTTAACGGAAGCTAGCTGTTGGCTTGATTGGTTGAAGTGTGAACAGCACGCGCTTAATCGTATTTATCGAACGTTTTTCATATTTTCCATACGCATACACTGAGACACGCATACACTTGACAGAAGACCCCGTGTTCGCTTAAGACGTTCCACGCAACGATTTATGGAAACTACTATACATATGGTATGTACTATGGTATATATATATATATATTATGGGTGTTAATTTACAGGAAGCAAAGAAGACGGAAAAATCGCGTATGCGGGAAATGTTCTACGGAGCATTCAGAACCACTTTGTCTGAGATAATATGGGACTGAAGCCGGTTCCGAGCCAGCGCTGGGCTGTCACAAGATCGATTGGGCCGGAAGTGGTTCACAAGATTTATACTAAAATCTGCCCTCTCAGTTGGACTTTCCTTAGTTGTAGATGTTCTAACTGTTCATTAACTTAGCGGCGTTCAGTTGGTAAAGTTAACAACACTTTAATTTTGTTTCTTGCGCCTTTGCGAGATCAATGCTTAAGCATCTGGGAGCACACATTTTCAGACATCCCGCTGAGATGGTGGGAACCAATATAAGTAAATTTTTATTTACCTAATAGCGTTTGCCTACTTATGAGTTCTGAATAAAGGAATTCTATTTTGTGAATTCAAAAGCACTGTATATAGTAGTCCAAGTCCATTATACATTAGCTGAGATATTTCACCTAAAAGTGAATTACACAACTTATGCATCCAAAGAGATATAAAACAAAACATAGGACTTTATTCCAAAACCGGTCCCAAACCTAAATATTAAATATACTGATTTCCATCACGAGCAATATTCATGCAAATTCTTGAATCTTCTTCTTTATTGGCGTAGACACCGCTTACTGGGTTATAACCGAGTTTACAAAAGCGCGCCAGTCGTTTCTTCCATTTTGTTGTTTGGGGCCAATTGGAAATTCCAAGCGAAGCCAGGTCCTTCTCCACTTGGTCCTTCCAACGGGTGGATTTCTTCCCCTTCCTCTGCTTCCCCCGGCGGCTACTGCGTCGAATACTCTCAAAGCTGGAGTGTTTTCATCCAGTTGGACGACATGACCTAGCCAGCGTATCCGCTGTCTCTAAATTCGCTGAATTATGTCAATGTCGCCGTATATCTCGTACAGCTCATCGCTCCTGCAACTGCAGAACCATTCTCTCGAAAACACGTAACGTCGCCGCATCAGATGTTGCCATCGTCTAGGCCTGAATCATATAGAAGGACGGGGATGATGAGTGACTTTTAGAATTTGGAGTTTGTTCATCGAGAGAGGATTTAAGTTCTGCAGCTCAAGTTATTTTCTCCAGCAGTAGATTAAAGAAGTCGCATGATAAGGAGTGGCCTTGTCTGAAAACTTGTTTAGTATCAAACGGCTCGTAAAGGTCCTTCCTGATCCTGACGGAGCTTTTGGTGTTGCTCAATGTCAGTTTACACAGCCGTAATAGTTTTGCGAGGATACCAAATTCAGACATAGCAGCATAAAGGCAGCTCCTTTTCATGTCATAAAAAGCAGCTCTAAAATCGACGAAGAGGTGGCGTGTGTCGATTCTTTTTTCACGGTTCTTTTTCAAGATTTGGAGCATGGTTATTGTCTGATCAGTTGTTGATTTTACAAACCCGAAGCCACACTGATAAGAGCCAATCAGTTTATTGTTTCTTCATAATTTCAGTTTGCTCTGGGCATCGGTAACTAGATCACCTTTGGGAGTTCCACAAGAGTATGCTCCAGTCTTGAAACCTTCTGCTAGTCGCCGCATCTTTTCGTTGAAAGTTCGAGCATCACCCCTGTCGATCAGCTTGTCAAGTTATTTGTATTCACGCATTTCGCATCTTGCTTCTGTCTTCAACACTCGCTCTCTATCCCATTCTGCACGTATTGGGTTTGGTTGTAACGTTGCGATATAGGCAAGTACGACTCCACATTCCTCATGGGACCCGCTGTTCTTTTGCTTTTTTCGAAAACCAATGGCTTCGCTTGCATAACAAACACGACAGTGCCTTTAAATAGCCCACAGCAAAATATTTAGCATAGCGGCGAAAGCGCACAAGTGTTTGTATGTATGTATGTGTGTATTTAAATAACGGACAACAGGCATGCTTAGTTGCAACTGGCAATAGCTTAGTCACGGCAACTGGGCGCATCTGTTGCGCCATTTGAGCGCGATGCAACGAAATGTTTACGGTTGCTGCATTTGTTGCCTTTCGTTGCTATTCGCTGCTGGTATCTGCGCTGTGGATGCAGGGTGCTAAGCTGGTGACTCGACGGCATGCAACGTATGCGGCAATAAATCTTCATAAATGATTTCATTACAGTTGGTAGAGCGCGCGATGCGCGTCCTGAGCCCCACTTGCGGCCGGGCACGTGACTCAAAATATTAATCAGCTAAAAATTGCATTTGCATGAATTATGGGCCGTCGAAAATTTTTTTCTGTGCTACTAACTACCCCATATAACATACACATACATACATACATACATACATACATATGTATATATAACGACATTTGTATGTTTATTGTGTAGCTACTTCATTTGTGGCGTAAATGTAGTTAAAGTTCCGTATTATTTTTGCATTCTTAAAATGAATTTCAGGCCAATTAACTATGTCGGTTAATCTGTGCGCTAAAGCCAGTATAAATTTTAAGTATTAGTCGCATTTATCACTTAGAGGATTAAATACAATTTGAGTACAGACCCTACGCAAGTGGTCTAACAAGTACTTAACCATCGGATATGTGACGATATTGCATCTCGTAGACGGGCACGGTCAAAATTTCAGCCGAATTAGACCATTATACCCTGAACAGGGTATATTAAGTTTGCTACGAAGTTTGTAACACCCAGAAGAAACATCGGAGACCCTATAAAGTATATACATATATAAATGATCAGTATGTTGAGCTGAGTCGATTTGGCCATGTCCGTCTGTCCGTCTGTATATATACGAACTAGGTCCTCAGTTTTTAAGTTATCGTTTTGAAATTTTGCAAACGTCATTTTCTCTTTAAGAAGCTGCTCATTTGTCGGAACTGCCGATATCGGATCACTATAACATATAGCTGCCATACAAACTGAACGATCGGAATCAAGGGCTTGTATGGAAAACTTTCGCATTTGACAAGATATATTCACGAAATTTGGTATAGATTATTTTCTAAAGCAACAATGTAATCTCCGAAAAAATTGTTCAGATCGGTTAACTATAGCATATAGCTGCCATACAAACGGAACGATCGGAATCAAGTTCTTGTATGGAAAACTTTCACATTTGACAAAATATATTCACGAAATTTGGTATAGATTATTTTCTAAAGCAACAATGTAATCTCCGAAAAAATTGTTCAGATCGGTTAACTATAGCATATAGCTGCCATACAAACTAAATGATCGGAAACAATGGCTTGTATGGAAAACTTTCGCATTTCACGTGGTATATTCACGAAATTTGACATGGATTACTGCTTAAGGTAATAATATAATCTCAGGAAAAATTGTCCATATCGGATCACTATAGCATATAAGTATGTATCTTCCATACAAACTGAACACATAGTTTCTAAAAGAAATGCACCAGTGAAGGTTATATTAGCTTCGGTGCAGCCGAAGTTAACGTTTTTCCTTGTTTTGTTTCATTTTATTAAAATGGGAAATGAGATCAGTAACTCGCTTCTAGTTTTTGGCATCGAAAACGCCTACAACGATGAACGATTTATGTGTGGGATAACTAACATTTTTAAGCATTTTAAAAGTCAATTTTAGACATATCCATAAATAAATCTTGGATGGTGCTTTGCGCATTGGCAACGGCGAATATCGCATTCGGTGGAACGAATTAAGTGACAGCTAGGTCATGTCGTCCGATTGGAGGAAAACACTTCAACTCTGATAGTATTCGACGCAGTACTCCTCAGGGGAAGCAGAGAAAGAGGAAGACCTCCACTCTTTTGGAAAGGCCAGGTGGAGAACGACCTGGTTACACTTGGAATTTCCAATTGGACCCAAATTGCGAAAAGGAAGAACGACTGGCGCGCTATTGTAAGCTCGGCTATAACCACAGAAGCGTTGTCTACGACAATAAAGGTGAAGAAGAAGAAAGTCACATCCTGTATAAAAATTGCGCACAAGAAGTCAGTTGGCGCGTTAAGTTCCGAGTTTGTGCGCTCCAAATAACAAGCACAGCTATAAGAGGACTTCACATATGTGTTTGAAATCGTTTAAGTGTCTTAAGAAGTTTCTGTAACACTGTCGATGAGAAGTGGTAGCAAAACCAATGACCAGTAGAAACAATGGACTTTACGGTCGAACCTACCACGAACCGATTCAGTGATGAGTTGTATGGAAACTTGGCCCCTTTGATAAAGAAAAAACTGTTCCTCAACCACGACAAAGTACAGGTTCATACCTTCGCCAATTTGATCGAATTAAGCTAGGAACTTCTCTCTTACTCACTGTATTCTCCAACTTTAGTTTCGTTTGATTTTTTATCCCATTTAAAAAACTCATTCGCGTGGTTATCCCCGGCACGATGTGGATTATTGAACACCATCAGGGGTGAAGCCACATGAAGGCGTGGGGTCATTTTTGGTCAAAACCGGAGATTTTAATTCAAATTCGGAAAAATTTACATATTAGAAATATATGGTTGGAAGAAGCGAAAAGTTTGAAAATAACGGTGAAATTCATTTATTCAAATGTTTGCTTTTAATATTTAAACTTTACTCTACTTCATTTATGAATTGTACGATTGAAAAGATCTCCTGATAAAAGTAACAACACTGATTTCTGAGGGCAAAAATTATGTCGAAGTCAAAATATATTATTGGTTCACTCCACTACCAAGTAATAAAAACGTGGAAAGAAGTCGGAAAGAAGTCAATTCCCCAATGTACATACTTTTGCGGCTGCTACAGAGATAACAAATGTCTTTACTGTACCATAACTACAAGGTGTCTTCCAAAGTAAACAAAACCTTTGCATGTAGCGCCCCCTGGTATTTTACCTTTATCGATTGTCCAATAAAATTTCATGATATTTCATCGATTGGAAGTCAAAGTGCGTTTTTAAGCGTCAGTATGTTTGTGTCATCGGTGCGAAAATATGAGCTTCGAACAAAGAGCCAACATTAAATTTTTGTTTCAAATTTGGTAAAACCTTTCATCAAGAAACGTTTCAATTGATGAAACAAGTTTATGGCGATGTTTGCCTAGCCCATATCAGAATGGACGAGTGGCTTCCACATTTTCAAAGTGGTCGTGAGGACATAAATGACGGTCAACATGTGGGCCAATCAAAATCCGGGATCACCGGAAAACAGCCGAAGTCATCACTGAAATTCATGGAAATGGAATTGAGCATGCCCAAAACTTCGACTTTTCGCATTTTGACCGAAAATTTGAGCTTACGAATGGTGAGTGCACGGCTGGTTCCGCACAAATTGACTGACGACCAAAAATTGCTCAGAATCCAACATTCGATTCGACGCTTGTGACTGATTATTTGACCAAAAATCACATTTTAACCATTAACTATTCACCTGATATGGCACTGTGCGACTTCTTCCTTTTCGGAAAAATGCATTTGCCCATGAAAGGAAAGCGTTATGCAGACGTAGAGGCCATTCAAAAGGCTTGCACCGGCATACTTGCGGCCATACCGGCCAACGAGCTAAAACACTCGTTCGACATGCTTTTGGACCGTGCAAAAAGCTGTATTGAAGCAGAAGGAGACTATTTTGAATAAAATAAATTGATTTTGCCGAAAAAACCATTTGTTCTTTTTTTTTAAGTCCTGTTTACTTTGGAATGCACCTTGTATAAGTATTGGAACTGTAAGCCGGCGTTTGGGCGATCACTACCTGAGTACCCGAAGTTCAAGAAAAGTTCCGTTATTGGTTAAAATACATGGTGGAAAAATTGGACATTCATGATCTGATGTCAAGAACTCTATTGCGCGTTGTAAACCGACATCGATAGACCAACTATGGCAGGCTGCAAAGAACAAATGGGAGTTCATTTCCAACGAGAGATGCCAAAAACTTATTGACTCAATGCCACGATGCTGCGCTCCATTATTAAAAAACGTAGATTACGCAACTACTAAATACACACTTTATAAAAATACAATACACAATTAAAAAAAAAAAAATAATAATAATCACAGCCAGGCGCCATTGTTGGCCTTGTCGACGCCACTGATCAGTTCCAGCGTGTTCAACAATTGAAGGACGGCTTTAAACTCACTAACAGTAACCTATTCCACCTGTTTATAATTTGGGTTCACGCTCACAGGAACATTTTCGGCAACGAAAAAGTAGACTACTTTTTAAAGTCATGAGCCTCTGTGGACGTATCTGAGACGAAGACAATACCATGCCCGTTAAGATCATGAGGGAGCTAAATATGTAATTTCAACAAATAGCTCAAAATAGAAAGAAAGCTCTAACTTAGTGCAAGATAACGAAGCAGATATGACCAAAATATGACAAGACAAGAACTAAGAACTAATTATATAAGTCCAGGAAAAATATCTGCAGACTTACAGCTGCCATAAGAGACATTGACCTATTGGGATATTGGGATGATATTTGCCGCAGGTGCAAAGTCAGAGGGAGTAAGAAAATGGTTCTACACTTCCTACCAAAGCTTGAATGTCTATCTACAAAACGCATAACGGTTATTAGTAGTTTTCCTACCTTGGAAAAAGAACATATTATTACTACATTCACAGAAACTTCTGATAGAGGTACTCTGAGGCAAGAACCTTAAAGTGTTATATCTTAAATTAAGATATTAATTTCTAAAAATGCATAAAAATGTTGTTTGATATGAAATATTATATGGAAGAGGAAACTGAGAAATGGAGATATTAAAAGATATTTAGCAAAAGCGTCTTTATTAGGGGCTTGGACTAGAACTTAAACTTGTTAGTACCTGTGCGGTGGGAGAAAAAGCTTTTCAAAACTCTAAAGCTTATATGTAAGCGCAGATATTATATATATATGTACATATATACATATGTACATACCAAAATATTTTATAGAAAAGTTTAAGGATCAGAGCAATCGTCGTTTTCTCAAATGTCTCAAAAGAATTTTTT